>NW_028324146.1:7432800-7742500 GCF_054372755.1 Phalangium opilio | reverse complement strand
GAATCCATTAAGTGTATTTTGCAATCATCCGTAGTAAACGTGTGTAGATACTGGGATAGCAAGACACTTATCTGGGCGGACATTTCGCACTGTAGGGTACGGTCTAAGGTCACAAATCAGGTTATCCAAAAAACCGTCCAGCTATTTAAAATTCAGTACTGTCCCCGCAGTTGATTTTTGTTGCAGGGGAGGTTTTTAAACTCGTCTAATGCCCTCTTCAGACGAGGTGTACTGACAAATTACATTGGATCCTTTTCGTGTGTAACTTTAATCACAGTTAATGAAACAACTTTGGTTAATTAATCGAGGTTTTTACATCTCATCTGAAGAGGGTATAAATACCCTTTTCACACGAAGTGTATAAACCTCGTTTAATAAACCTATATTCTGACGGGGTATAAAAACCTAGTTTAATCTTGAATTAATTAACCGCAGTTTGTTTCTTTAACTGTGGTTAAAGTTTCGGACGAAAAAGATTCATATAGTAATTTGGCACTAACCACAGTTTATGAAACAAACTTCGGTTTATTATACCACGTTTTTACACCGTCTGAAGCGGGTGTAATAAAAAAATGTGCTATAATGAAACCGTAGACGGTGTTTCACACGAAAAAGATTAAACGTGATTTGGAACTTACCAGAGTTTGTCAAACATAGTTTAATTTTTTTATACCAGGTTTTTGTATAATATCCTCTACGAACGAGGATTAGAAACCACGCATAATAAACCAAATATTGTTTCATAAACCGTAGTATTTTCCATGTAAAAGGTTCAGTGTTATATGGCACTAACCATATAATTTATGAAAGAAACTTTGGTTTGTTATACCGGGTTTCTATTCCTCGTCTGAATAATAAATGGTACTTACTTTCAAAAACTGTTGTTGTGTTTCACACTAAAATTATAACATATAATTTTTCGCAAAAAAAATTTGTTCCTTCCACACCAGAGTTGCCACGAAATCTCATTCCAAAAGCCTTTATTTATTTCCAAATTTAGTTTAAAATGGAACGATATTTCACGGTCACCGGTGCACATTCCACCGTAAATGTGAATTTCAATGGCGAACTCCCCGCCCTGGAAACGGGGCGAGGAAGGGGTCTTGGACCCAGAAGAGGGCGTGGGCACGGAAGGGGCCGCGGGGCTGGAAGGGGCCGTGAGGCTGGAAGGGGCCGCGAGGCCGGATGGGGCCGTGAGGCCGGAAGGGGCCGCGAGGCCGCGAGGCTGTGGAGATGCGACAGTCGGGCGTCGGGCGCGGCGAAAATCATGGCGGCATCGGCAAGAAACGCCGATGCAACCACTGCCAACGCTACGGCCATCTAGCACGCAATTGCTGGGGTCGACATGGTATAGTACTTCATTCATTGCTAAACGATGTAAATTTTCAAATGCTATACGTACTCATTAATTTTATTTATTAATAAACAGGCCCACGAAGACAAAGAGGGGTGGGGCCGGCGGGCCCGCAAGTTGCGGCGGATGGGGCGGCAGAAAACTTGCCAACGGGCTCCCAGATCCCCGAGGCCACCGGGGCGGAGGTGGTGGCGGAGTCTCAGGTGGGGCCGGTGGAGTCCCAGGTGGGGGTGGTGGAGTCCCAGGTGGGGGCGGTGGAGTCCCTGGTGGGGGCGGTGGAGTCCCTGGTGGGGGCGGTGGAGTCCCTGGTGGGGATGGAGGTCGAGGGGGCGGATGAGTCGGTGGGGGCGGCGGGGTCCGCAGCTGCCGATGAAAAGTTCATCCGGGAGTTGGAGGAGGAAATGGAGTCGTAAGTTCTACAGAGGGATTCTAACAAACTTTTATGCCTAGTATTACCTGAGGGCATATAAAATTATTATATTTAACTAAAAAGTCGTTAAAATTAGTGTTGACTACAAAAATATAACTTCGGAGATAGGTGACCAATAGACCATTCCTATAATGCATTAGGAAAAGTAAACAGCACAGTGGAAGGGCCGCCATATTAGCCCAGCACCGCAAACGGTAGTGTGAGTCGTCTACACTCCCACGCGTAGCGAACGCGCGCACCATCTAGCGTTGCCTCTTGGCGCTAGGGAACTCTCCTAATATGGCGGCCCGTCCCCTGTGAGTTGGTTTCTCGGCAAGTATTTAAGGGAATGGTCTACATGGAAATTTTACCAAAAATAAATTTCGTGCTTATTTTACCAATACTTTTTCTGCTGTATCTGATTTTAAAAGACGAAAGCTTTCCGTTAGTAGACAAAAGTCACAAAACAATGATTTTATATCTTGAAAAGGGAGAATAAAATGGTCAGACAACCAAAAATAACTTCTAAATCATCGATAAACTTATACCAATTAATTGTTTATAATTTTTCAAAGTTTCAAAAGTTTGCTCTCTAAGCATAACTCAAATTTTCGAGAAAGGCTGATTGTGTTTTTTTTAAAGGGGGTGCTTTTAGTTTGCCTTAGCTTAACAACAGCGTGCATTTTTAATTCCCTAAAATAGGTTTTTATAAAAATACAGTCGTCTTTCCTCAATAATAAGAGATATTCTAATTTTGCGGGACACTTATCCGTAAATAATTATTATGGAATTTTTTTAGACCATTCTTAGGCTTAGACAATCGACTTTTGAAACTGAAAAATAATATAAAATAAATTGACAGTACAACTTGGTGCAAATTTTATCAATGATTTTGATGTTATTTAACAAATATAAATTTAATAAAAAAATGGTTTCATGATCAGTTCATTCTCCCTTTAACAACCTTTAAACAGTTAGTCTTTTTTTTTGAGTCATCATTTTGTGCGCGTCGAGTACCAATCCCGAGGCTTAGCGCATTACCATTGCTTGTTGTGGGCTGAGGTAGCTCCAGTGATTGGTGCCTCTTCGGCACTAGCTATTTTGGAGTACGTGAAAAAGTATGTCACGTGTTCAATCCCAAAAGCTGCTGAAAGTCCAGAACTTTACCGGCTAATAAAAAAATTTCAAACACATAAATGTTGCAGCAGTTGCTACCGAAAGGTTAAGAGAGGAAATAAGGAGCTGAAAGTGTGTCGCTACGGTTTTCCTCGAAACGTAACAAACGTCGCGACTCTGAACTCTGTTGAATCAGTTACGCGTCATCGAAAAATGAAACGAAGCCAAAAACGTCTGTACGATTTGCCCAGAAATGAAAACGAAGTTTTTATCAATGACTACAATCCGGCTTTACTTTTGGCTTTGAAAGCCAATATGGATTTGCAGTTTGTCGCCGATTCCTCGGAACAAGTGGCGATATACGTCACGTCGTACGTGACAAAGGGAGATCGGGCTGAAATGCATCAGTGTTTCGCTGAGTTGGCACACGAAAGCTTATCAAAAAGATTGTTCGCTTATGGACTGAAATCATGACAAATAAGTCGGTCGGAATTTACGAAGCTTTGGACATGATGTTGGGTCAGAAATTGTTTCAAAAGTCTGACAGCACCAAGTTTATTAACACTAACGTGAAAGAAAACCGATCCAAAATTTTGAAATGTTACAAGGATCTTGCACGCTTGAGGGAAACTGATCCTGATAGCGAAGACATTTGCCAAAAAGGGTTTGTGGACGACAAGTATCCCAACAGACCCGATAGCTTGGAAGATTTAAGCTTGCGAGAGTTCGGGCGCTTTTACGATTACGCAAAGTACTCGGAGGTAGCCAAAAAATCTGAAAATGTAATCGAGTTGAAAAATAACCTCGGTTTAATGAGAAAGAGGATTAAGCCATACATAATAGAACATTACGTTCACGACCCAATAGAGGAACCAGAAAAGTACTGCCACGCTCTACTAATTCTGTTCAAACCATGGCGAAACGAGACTGAGTTATTGGGCGAGTTTGCAACCTTTGCTGAAGCTTTCGAAAGCTCATTATCAACGCTAAAACCCATGAGAGAATACCATGAGAAATTCTCGGTATCCAAACAAGTTCTAAAGAAGCGCAAAGCCTCCGAAAAAGCTAAAGAGATTTCCGCGATATCGGATGCAGAAAGCTTTGACGATGAAAATGCCCTTCAAGGGAAAGAAATCGTCGTTGAAACAGAAAATGCGATGCATGATGTCGAAGCCGCTATGGAAATTGATTTTGAGGGCACGACACTAGACCAAGTTGCGTTACTCAACAATGATCAAAAAAGGGTTTATGACAAAGTCATGGATCACTTCACTCAAGAGGGAGGAAAAATTGATAATTTCTGCCACTTTGTATCTGGTCCGGGCGGCACTGGAAAGTCCTTTCTTATTGCTACTATCGCCAACGCCGTTCGACGTCACTTCAAAAATGCCGGTAGCGTCGCCATAGCCGCTCCCACGGGCTTGGCAGCCCTTAATGTCAACGGCGTAACGTTGCACAGATTACTTATGTTGCCAGTAGTACATGGGCGTACCGCGGAATACCATTCCCACAATTCCGAAAACATTTCCATTATGAAACAAACTCTTGGAAATTTGAAACTCTTGATTGTCGATGAGATTTCCATGGTGTCTTCGGTACTACTAACTTACGTTCATTTGAGGCTAAATGAATTTTGGGAAATGAACAAGCCTTTCGGCGGTGTGGTTTGCGTTCTTGTTTTTGGAGATTTCTTCCAATTGCCGCCTGTTCAGGGTAATCCTGCGTTTTTAAAAGTCACTTCCCAGGAAGCTAGACTAAGATTTAATAGCATTGGAGGCACTGATCTTTGGAAGTATTTCCGATACGATGAACTAACGCAAAACGTTCGTCAGGCGGACGACCGAGTTTATGGCGACCTTCTTAACCGAATTAGAGTGGGAACTCTTACAAAAGATGACATTTCAACCTTAGAAAGTAGACTAGTTACGGGAGGGAACAAAATTGAGGTTGCTATGAATCTTTACCTTAAGCTGGTTAAAGAAGGATTTCATCCCATCTGTTTGATGCCGAAATTGGCCATGTGCGATAAATTCAACATAAAAATGCTAGAGGAAAGTCGTCAGAAAGTTGAATGCGTTCAATGCGAAGACAAACTCGTTGATTACGACAAAAAAAAATACCAAAAACATTGTCAGGAGACTCAAAATGTTAGACAATGAGCCGTCAAAAACTGGGGGTTTAGAGAGCAAGCTGTATCTTTGCGTTGGATCTCGAGTAATGGTCAGGAGAAAGATCAATTTTGAAGAAGGTGTTATTAACGGCACCATGGCCATTATAACGGGATTCCAAAAGAACGACAGTGGGAACATCACTGGTATCCGTATCAGAGTAGATCGGGAAGCAAGCGACGACAACAATAAGCCCGACTTTTTAGTCGAGAAAATGAGCGTCAAGTTCTTGCTAATGACCAATTTATACGTCAAACGAACGCAATTTCCGGTAATCTTGGCATATGCCATTACTATACACAAAAGCCAGGGAATGAGTTTAAAATGCGCGATTATGGATTTGGGATCAAATTTATTTGGAACTGGCATGGCATACGTCGCTTTATCTCGAGTGACTTCCTTGGCCGGTCTCCATCTCTTGCAATTAGACCCGAATAAAATTATGGCAGATGGACGAACCATTGCGGAGTATAACAGGCTGCGTCAAAAACACAGACCTGATCTTCCACTTATAGAAATAGTCGGGTCGGAAGGAAAGAGAGGTACAAAAAGGCCGACGTCGAGGCGTATTTTAGAAGTTCAAGGAGAGAGATCTGATGAAACGGCAAAAGAAAGACCAAATAAAAAGATCAGACTAGGTCGTCAGAGTATGGACATTTTTCCCTTGAAGGGATTTGAAAATGGAGATGGAGTAACGTGCTACGCAAATAGCGTTTTGCAATTGTTGTTACTGATTCCGGAATTAAGGAACATTATTAAAGAGCACAAAGGATCATTGAGCGATAAGCCCATTTTGACTTGCCTTCGTAACACTTTTGAGCATGTTGAAAATTCCAATGAGAGTTTCAGCGACGATGGTTTCAATTTGCGAACGGCTGTTGGGTTGCCTTTTACCCACAACGAACAGCAAGATGCTAGTGAATTCTTATGGGTTCTCTTGCCCAGACTTTGCGAAGAAATGGAAACTCCTGACTCTAACGCAATGCGGGAACTATTATGGACAAAGTCGCAAAACGTTACCAAATGCCCCAGCTGTCACCTGGAAAAAAGTTCTGAAAACATTATCCAAAGCTGCATCTTCACTCTTCCTTTGCCAAACCTCGGTAAAATTGATTGGAAACTATTAGTCCAAAGGATGAGACCAACAATGATGCCATGCGGAACTTGTAAACGCAGAGAAATTGATGAACGTGATGTATTGATTTCTGCCGGTAAGTACGTATTTCTGTGGTTTCCAAGAGATACTGTAGTAAATGGTCACCCAATTAAGATTTTAACCAAAATATCGGGATTCGAAAATCAGAAAGTGGTTTTAAACCACAGCGTTTACAAAACTAGGGGCGTGATCATTCATAAAGGTTCTTCTTTAAACCAAGGTCACTATCTGAACTTTATTCGAAAAGATAACACCTGGTACGAGGTTAGTGATACAACAATCAGCAAGCGAGACAGATTCGTCAGTAACTTGACTGACGTCTCAATCATCCTTCTAGAGAAAGTCTCTCTTTTTTAAAGAGAACCCAGCAAAACTGGCGTTGTACAGGGTCATCAATAAAAAGTGGTAAATTAAGGAAACATAGGAAATTTGCCCTTGAAATATACGCAGATATTGGTGTAAAATGTTACCGAGAAAATAGTGAAATTGCAGGGAAAAAACTTGGAGATATTGCGGGGAAAAAACTAGGAATAAATTGTAGGAAAAAGAATAGAAATTGTTGAAATATAACGGAGATACAAAGGAAAATATAAATTATCTAGCAAATACACCATTCAAATATTAAGTAGGAACTTTATTATAATTTCATGGTTTGAGAGTTCTACAAAACTAATCTAAAACAAATGTTATAACTTCACTATTGCGAGTTAAATTCCAGCAATTTTGAAATTCATCCAAGTTAAAGGAAATAGTTATAGTTATTTAGAAATTATCCACAAACCCCAAAGAAACAAATTCCCTGCCGTCTATTGCTATTGCTAAATATTCCCCGCAAACGAGAAACACTTACGAATATTCCAAAATGTAACTTTTCCGTTTTAATTTCAATATATCATTAACATAGTTCGCAAAATCACCAGCCAATTAAATCTAGCAACATTAAATTATATAATGCTGCCAAACAAAACAAGGGGATCTAGCCCATAATTAAGCCATATCACTTGTGATCTCTCGCTATCCTGATTCAATCGATTTTCTTTTACTGAAATATCCTCTAGTATACGGGTGAATGGGGGGGAGCATTTTTTTCCCTTGCCAGCAATGCAATGTGGGTCACACGTGTCTAGGGTCATACTTACTTTTTCATATCCGCTAAAAAGATACAAGGCCATAATCTTCCGAGCACGCGCCTAGACAAACCTCTTTCCCTCTGACCGTTTTAATCTCCTTTTCTTCTCTCTTGAAGCTGATTTACACCGTTAACAGTATATAGACATCTTATTCTAGCTCTTCTACTCATGATGCATTGCCTCAAAAATTCTCATTGATATATGTATATAGTGTACACAACAAATAAAAAATTTTATTCTGCATTTCAAATACTGTCATTTTTGAACCAACTTCATTTATATAGTACAAATTATATGCTTATCGAAAACTATGTTATTGGATATAAGTTAAATGTAATTAACGATACTTAAGTACTTCTTTAAGCTATTAGAAATAGACCAACCCCAAATGTATGTCGGTACAAAAAACATAAAATTATTCAAATTTTAATTACATTAAGACTGAAGGAACAGATATTATAAAAAATGTCTTGGTTTGGACCAAGGCCGAAAAAACAAACGATATGTCTGAGGTTTATCAATTGACTGAAGTTTCAGATATTGCAATTTCTTTTTAAATTATTTTTATTCCTTTAATCCATAATCGATATTTAATTCAATCAACTGATTTTTACTGTTAATCGAACTATTCCCTCTAAATTAATTTAAAAAATTACATATCTACGCTTTTTCAAGAATAATTCCATTTTCCGAAAACATTTTATCATGAAATTAATTATTATGAAGGGATTTCGTGTCGATGCTCACTAACTTCTAAGCACCTTGACGGACACAGTTTTAATTCTTGCTGGCTTGACAATTTTTGAAGTTTGCACCAAAAAAGTTAAAATCTGTTGTAAGTTGCTCAGGAAACTGATGTTCAAGAAATTATGATAAAGAATTTTTTTGGCTGAAACTAATTTATAAACTAATGTCGTCTACTTACTGTGTGGTTTCTTTTAATAGGTAGCTCTCCTTTTGTGCACTGGAAAAATATGATATCGGTATAAATATAGCCAAAGGAAAGGGTAAAGATTACATAAAAATAAATACTTCTCAGCAGAAATTAAATGGTTGAACACATCATACTTCACCACTTGTGCCAAGGACCGATCATACAGAAATTACATAAGGAGAAACTAAATACAGGAGCGATGCCGCCAGAGAGTAAGGATGTCCCTATAAACCCAAAAATTTTACCCCCCTTCTTTCCCCCCTTTGGGGGGAGGGGTAAAATTTTTGGGTTTATAGAGACATCCCTGGGGTTGGGGGGGATGGAGGGGGAGATGGGGGGGATTGATGACGTCACGTGATGGTTTTGGCGGGAAATTAGAATTTATTTTTAGTGTATTGGTATGACGTCATGGCGAATTTTTGATGACGTCACTTGGATGATACCTGTAGGAATAGGCGGGGGGGGGGGTAAAACCTGGGTTATAAAGCCATCCCGGGGGGGGGAAGGGGGGAATTGAGGGAGGGGGGAGATGGGGGGGGGAATTGGTGACGTCACGTGATGTGGTTTTGGCGGGAAATTTGAATTGTTGAGCCACCTGGTGGTGGTTTTCTTGATGACGTCACGGCTAATTTTTTGATAACGTCACGTGGCTGGTACCTGTAGGGATTGGCTTATGCTATTGTAGATCCTGGTTGGTTTATGCTAGGGGGGGGGGTAAAACCTGGGTTATAGGGACATCCCTGGGGTAGGGGGGATATGGGGGGGAATTGATGACGTCACGTGATGGTGTTGCGGGGGGGAGGAGAGGGGGAATTGACGACGTCACGTGATGTTGTGGGCGGGAAATTTGAATTGGTGCGTCCTTGTTGGTGGATGTTTTAGGGGTATATTTTAGCGTCTTTGGTGATGCTTGTTGTCGATTGTTGCGCCACCTGGGGGTGGGTTTTTTTATTTTATGATGTGGCTAATTTTAGGCTTTTTCTATGGTAGATCTTGAAAAAAATAGGCTTATGCTATGGCAGATCCTGAAAAGATAGGCTTATGCTATGGTAGATCCTGAAAAAATAGGCTTATGCTATTGTAGGCTTAATTTATGGTAGATCCTCTTAGGCTTATGCTATTGTGTATCCTCAAAAAAGGTAGGTTTTTTTCAATGGTAGATCCTGGTTGGTTTATGCTATATTAGATCCTGAAAAGATATTTTTATGCTATTGTAGGCTTATTTTATGGTAGATTCTGGTAGGTTTATGCTATTGCAGGCTTATTCTATGGCAGATCCTGGTAGGTTTATGCTATATTAGATCATGAAAGATAGGTTTATGATAGGCTTAGTCTATGGTAAATGCCGAAAAAGATAGGTTTATGCTATTGTAGGCTTATTTTATGGTAAATGCCGAAAAAGATAGGTTTATGCTATTGTAGGCTTATTTTATGGCAGATCCTGGTAGGTTTATGCTATATTGAATCGTGAAAGATAGGCTTATGCAACGTTTATTCTTTTGTAAATGCTGAAAAAGATAGGCTTTTGGTATTTTAGACTTATTCTATGGTAGATCCTGGCAGGCTTATGCTTTATTAGATTCTTTGGTAAATGCTGCAAAAATATACTCTAATGCTAGGTTATTCTATGGTAGATCCTAGGCGTTTTAAAATAGCTTCGTACATGCACTTTATAACTTGATCATTCAAAAGGTTGTAGTGAAATTTCATAAAACTAAATTTATCGTTCAGTTTCCATGCCTCGGTCTTTGTTAGAGTGAAGACGCTACCCGCGTTGAATACTATCTCCCCTCCATAACGGTTACTTTTATTTTCAAGTTTAAGTAACGATAATTACTCCAGTCGCTGAATAGATCTCCGTCCACTCCTCCATAAATTCCTTCAAAACGTCTTCTGATATGGTAACAATGAATCTATCCTTTTCTGTCAAAAGTAGACTTGGCTCGTATTCACCCCGAAAACGGCATAACATTCATCCCCATAGTCTAACGAGTGCATTTGCGCGGTTTTCTTGAGAGTTCGGGTTGATAATTAGCCTGAGGGTATATTAACTGATGCTTTTTTATTGTCCTTTCTTGGCTACATACCAGGTGATTTAGGACCTTAAAAGGGGGCGTGGCTAAAGCGTAACGAATGGAATTTATCCCCGTCGGCTTTTTATTTATAGGTAGAATAACCTGGTGGTGGTTTTCTTGATGGCGTCAGCACTAATTTTTGATGACATCACGTGGCTGATACCTGTAGGGGTAGGCTTATGCTAGGCTTAGGTTATGGTAGATCCTGAAAAGATAGGCTTTTGCTAGGTTTATTCTTTGGTAAATGCTGAAAGATATGCTTATGCTTGGTTTATTCTATGGTAGATCATTAAAGATATTCTTATGCTAGGTTATTCTATGGTAGATCATTAAAGATATTCTTATGCTAGGTTATTCTATGGTAGATCCTAGTAGGTTTATACTATATTAGAGCTTGAAACATGGACTTTTGCTAGGTTTATTTTGGTAAATGCTGAAAAATATAGTCTTATGCTAGGTTATTCTATTGTAGATCCTGGTAGGTTTATACTATAGTAGTTCTTGAACCATAGGCTTATGCTAAGTTATTCTATGATAGATCCTGAAACAATGGCTTATGTTAGGTTATTCTAGTTGTATAGGCGGAAGAATCAGAGTTTGTATTAGGTTTAGAACATTTAATGAGCACGAAAATCTGATTTTTCATAGAAAAATTACTACCGTTTTTTCATACGAATACTACTAAAATACACATGAATATTGATTAAAATACTGGCATTTATATAATACTACCTTAAAAAACACCAATTTTACCCTGCACAAGTGGCTTATTAGAGACTAATACCGATTTTCTATACGAATAATAATACTAAACTACATGGGATTTATATAAAATACATGCAAAGGTTATAGCTGACTACTACTAAAATACCCATTAATATTGAATAAAATACTGGCATTTATATAATACTACCTTAAAAAACACCAATTTTACCCTGCACAAGTGCCTTATTATATACTAATGCTGAACTTAATACAAACAATACTAAATTACACGTGATTTATATAAAATACATGCAAAGGTTATAGCTGACTACTACTACTAAAATACCCATGAATATTGATTAAAATACAGGCATTTATATAATACTACCTAAAAAATCACCAATTTTATCCTGCACGAGTGGCTTATTAGAAACTAATACTGAATTTCATACGAATAATACTAAATTACACGTGATTTATATAAAATACATGCAAAGGTTATAGCTGACTATTACTAAAGTACACATGAATATCGACTAAAATACAAACATTGTTATGATGCAAAGTGAAACATACCCTTTTTTTATGAAGCAAAAGTTGATTTGTATTAACTATGATGCTTCCAAAATTCTATTTCATCTCAAAAGTCACTGCCGTACCTGATTTAAATCTATGGTGAATCATCTGTCCATTTGTAACACGGGCACAAGTCCTTAATACGGTATTTAAACTCACCGCACAGAGTACAAAAGTTTCGCTCGTCAAGAAGATGTCTTCGCTCTTTATGGGTCGACATACGGATAAGGTTTTTGGTTTGAACTAAAACACAACGTCTGAAGTGCGCACAGTCACGTGATGTGCAGAAATAATTTAATTGGCCGCAGTCAGGCACGTCTTTTAAAGTCCCAGCACAATGAGGGAAATGTAGATGACCCGTACGTGGCATGGGGGCATACCCTAGTTTTTTGAGGTTTTCATGAACATTTTCGGCCATACCGAAAGAGATGTGGTCAGATGAATGAAATATACCGGAATATAACTTATTATGCTAAAAAAACTTACCGATCTTAACATTTCCGAGTAAAGTATACACGAATATGGCTAGACTGTCTCATATGTTTTCAATTTAGCACACATTTTAAGGGACATTTTTACCAAAACAAGAATTACATATTACGTAAGGTGCATCGTAGGAAACACGTGATCTCTTACTAGCCTTGTCACCAACCTTTCTCTCCAGAGTTCGGAAGTGAAATGACTCTCTATAGTTTACAAAATCCCCTTTTGGCCACCCAGGTGTATGTTATATGACATTAAGGGGGACGAGGGGTCGAACATGGTTCATAACAAAAGAATTTATCCCAATCTGTTTTTACTTATACGTAAACACGTTCAGACGTGTTGTAATGGCTTTTGGGGGGCGTGGTCGAACCAGTTGTATTGTTATCAATGGAATTTATTTTGTCCTTTCTTTAATTGGAACACCCACCAGGTTTTATGACATTACAAGGGGAGCGAGGGTAAACCTTTATCCCCATCTGTTTTTTTTATTTGTAAGTAAACACGTTCAGACGTATCTTAATGGCTTTCTGTAGAACCATTTGTAGTGCAAGGTTATCAATGGAATTTATTTTTAGAGTGATTTATTGCTTTATTAATAGGGGCTGGTGATTCATCCTACAAGGGGGTTCAAGCATTTAATTGATTACAGGTGGTTGCCCCGAGGGCATTATTAGGACAAGTCTCAACAAGTTTAAGATGTTTCCGTTGCGTCAACAAAAAAGGCAATATATCATTAGACCGAAGCATTGACCTAATCGTACTATATTTATCAAAATTATCGGCAGCGTAATCAAAAATTTGTGGAAAACGTAAAACGGTATTGAAAGAAGAATCATTCACAACGCATTTCGTGTTAGAAGTAAAAAACAATCGAAACGTTTTTGATCTACTACGATACATTTCTTCGAAACGAAAACGCTAATTTACAATTCCTAAAAACCCATAGGAATACATGGGAAAATGAATAAACCACCGAAACGAAATCAGTCGTTTAGGATACATTTTACCGAAACGAAAAGCGTCATTTGAAAAACATTTCAAACTGTTAAAAACGTTGAGTTAAATTTCAGCGAAATTTATCAAAATTACTCTATGTTTCACCAAAAAAACTTTTAATTTAGCACCGATTAAGAATTTAGGATACATTTCTTAACGGTATATACTCCACGCAAGGGGGTGGGGGTGGGAGGGGGAAGGAGATCAACAAAGATGTTAACGGCATGATTGTAAAAATAACTCACTATGACACGCTGAAGGGTCAGTTACCATTAGGTGAGGGAGGTTGCTACGTTCTCCCCATCCCCATTGTATGTTGTGAGTTGTTATGGAGTCAAGTACACAAAGGTTGACAAGAATACGCCAGGTCTTGTAGTACAACCCCCTAAAAACTACTTATTGTACAATTTATTTCATTGATCTTGGGAATGCTGGAATTCCTTAATCTCTGGTTTCAGAGTTTGGACGAGATTGTTTGAAGAATGACGTCATCTTACAAACATGTTGAAACGCGCCCGTAAAGAATAACTTAATCCTTTTGTTGAGAAATACTCTTTGTAATCTCTTTTGTATTTTTAAAAAATAAATGTGTCACCTTTTTAATACTGTTTTCTTTTATTTCATATATTAAGTAATGGAGGGGGTAAAAGAGAGGGGTAGGAACTATTGGTGATAAATAAATCGAATATTTCTATCATCATATTCATTCATCATCATGAACTCGGAGCTGCAGAGATATCATACTTTTTACTCCTGGCCACAAGATGGAAACTATAAAAAAGCTTTAAGTAGAGCGGGGTTTTATTCGTTACATACCGATGATTAGTACAGTGCTTCGAATGCAACGGCGTTTTATTAGCCTGGAAACCCACCGATAATCCTTACGAAGAACATTTGAAACATTTCCCTAAGTGCAACTTTATCAGAGGTAGGCACACAAAAAACATACCCTTTAGCATAGATGAAACAGAGACGTACACCAAGTCAATAAATAACAAAATCAAGACCGAGGAAAAAACACCTGAAAAACCCCAAGAAAACAAGGAAGAAATTTATCATACCTTTAAAGTTAAAACTACAGATCTCGAAAGATTAGTCTTGGAACTTTACGTTAGAAAACAACTAAACGCTTTGTATATCAAAGAAAAACTTAATGACTTACGTAAGATTTACAAATAATATTAAAATTTATCATCTTCCTTACGAAGATAGAAGAAATTACTATAGGTTAAATCAAATGCAATTTAAAATGAAAATTGAAAAAATATCCTTATTGTTAGAACCTATACTTTTAAAGAAAATAAATAACTTTTTACTTTATATCATAGTCTTTATAAATTTATTCCTACAGAAGCATCCTTTGTTATAAGCTTACAAAACTATGAGCCTACACAATCAATCAAATATTGACAGGTTGAGAAAAAAAGAGGGGAGTACGTAAAACCCGGTCCACGCCTTAACAGTGGCCGAGCATCTTGTTTCCCATGCATATTTATGGAATTACAGAAGATGTAAAATATTGTTTTCGCTTTGGTCGGTGGCAAAGCATCCATTTACCGCCAAGGACGCTAAAATATGCCGCACAGAAACACACCACCAATTCAAATTTCCCACCAACAGCATCACGTGACGTCATCAACCCCCCCCCCCCATCCCCCCAACCCATTCCTATTTCTAATTTGGTCTATGAGAGTTCCACAAAGTGATTTATGGCCTTTTGGGTGGGCACAGCAGAAATTACACTACCTCACAACTACCCGTTCAATTAAATGTTATTATTCGTGTCGGAATATATTACAGTGTAACTTTCTAGGATGTTTTCTTAAATTGTATATAAATTTTGTCTAAAATTGTTAGGATATATTATAGTGTATTTTTCTTGGATTTTTTTCTTACATTTTTTACAACTAGCCTTTCATTTAAATGTTATTCAGAATATTTTACAGTGTAACTTTTCTATGATGTTTTCTTACATTATATATAAATTTTGTCTAAAATAGTACCTATAATAGTGTATTTTCTTAATGACATTCTACCGTGCTAATATATTTTTGCTTGAGTCATGCCTTAAGAGTTTTTTAATATAATATTTCAACTTTTTCTGAGGTAGTGTAATTTCTGCTGTGCCCACCCAAAAGGCCATAAATCACTTTGTGGAACTCTCATAGACCAAATTAGAAATAGGAATGGGTTGGGGGGATGGGGGGGGGTTGATGACGTCACGTGATGCTGTTGGTGGGAAATTTGAATTGGTGGTGTGTTTCTGTGCGGCATATTTTAGCGTCCTTGGCGGTAAATGGATGCTTTGTCAACGCAAGGTTCCACTCTTAAATTAGGATTACCTTTGATGTTTGGACGATAGTGAGTTTCTTCAGCTCTTGCAACCCCTCCCCCTTTTTCAATTCGGAACTTATAGAAGATAATGCCTAGTTCTGTGCACCATCTGTGTGTAACAACATATTTTTGGAATCAATTGCTTTGCCACCGACCAAAGCGAAAACAATATTTTACATCTTCTGTAATTCCATAAATATGCATGGGAAACAAGATGCTCGGCCACTGTTAAGGCGTGGACCGGGTTTTACGTACTCCCCTCTTTTTTTCTCAACCTGTCAATATTTGATTGATTGTGTAGGCTCATAGTTTTGTAAGCTTATAACAAAGGATGCTTCTGTAGGAATAAATTTATAAAGACTATGATATAAAGTAAAAAGTTATTTATTTTCTTTAAAAGTATAGGTTCTAACAATAAGGATATTTTTTCAATTTTCATTTTAAATTGCATTTGATTTAACCTATAGTAATTTCTTCTATCTTCGTAAGGAAGATGATAAATTTTAATATTATTTGTAAATCTTACGTAAGTCATTAAGTTTTTCTTTGATATACAAAGCGTTTAGTTGTTTTCTAACGTAAAGTTCCAAGACTAATCTTTCGAGATCTGTAGTTTTAACTTTAAAGGTATGATAAATTTCTTCCTTGTTTTCTTGGGGTTTTTCAGGTGTTTTTTCCTCGGTCTTGATTTTGTTATTTATTGACTTGGTGTACGTCTCTGTTTCATCTATGCTAAAGGGTATGTTTTTTGTGTGCCTACCTCTGATAAAGTTGCACTTAGGGAAATGTTTCAAATGTTCTTCGTAAGGATTATCGGTGGGTTTCCAGGCTAATAAAACGCCGTTGCATTCGAAGCACTGTACTAATCATCGGTATGTAACGAATAAAACCCCGCTCTACTTAAAGCTTTTTTATAGTTTCCATCTTGTGGCCAGGAGTAAAAAGTATGATATCTCTGCAGCTCCGAGTTCATGATGATGAATGAATATGATGATAGAAATATTCGATTTATTTATCACCAATAGTTCCTACCCCTCTCTTTTACCCCCTCCATTACTTAATATATGAAATAAAAGAAAACAGTATTAAAAAGGTGACACATTTATTTTTTAAAAATACAAAAGAGATTACAAAGAGTATTTCTCAACAAAAGGATTAAGTTATTCTTTACGGGCGCGTTTCAACATGTTTGTAAGATGACGTCATTCTTCAAACAATCTCGTCCAAACTCTGAAACCAGAGATTAAGGAATTCCAGCATTCCCAAGATCAATGAAATAAATAGTACAATAAGTAGTTTTTAGGGGGTTGTACTACAAGACCTGGCGTATTCTTGTCAACCTTTGTGTACTTGACTCCATAACAACTCACAACATACAATGGGGATGGGGAGAACGTAGCAACCTCCCTCACCTAATGGTAACTGACCCTTCAGCGTGTCATAGTGAGTTATTTTTACAATCATGCCGTTAACATCTTTGTTGATCTCCTTCCCCCTCCCACCCCCCCTTGCGTGGAGTATATACCGTTAAGAAATGTCTTCTTAATTCTTAATCGGTGCTAAATTAAAAGTTTTTTTGGTGAAACATAGAGTAATTTTGATAAATTTCGCTGAAATTTAACTCAACGTTTTTAACAGTTTGAAATGTTTTTCAAATGACGCTTTTCGTTTCGGTAAAATGTATCCTAAACGACTGATTTCGTTTCGGTGGTTTATTCATTTTCCCATGTATTCCTATGGGTTTTTAGGAATTGTAAATTAGCGTTTTCGTTTCGAAGAAATGTATCGTAGTAGATCAAAAACGTTTCGATTGTTTTTTACTTCTAACACGAAATGCGTTGTGAATGATTCTTCTTTCAATACCGTTTTACGTTTTCCACAAATTTTTGATTACGCTGCCGATAATTTTGATAAATATAGTACGATTAGGTCAATGCTTCGGTCTAATGATATATTGCCTTTTTTGTTGACGCAACGGAAACATCTTAAACTTGTTGAGACTTGTCCTAATAATGCCCTCGGGGCAACCACCTGTAATCAATTAAATGCTTGAACCCCCTTGTAGGATGAATCACCAGCCCCTTTTAATAAAGCAATAAATCACTCTAAAAATAAATTCCATTGATAACCTTGCACTACAAATGGTTCTACAGATAGCCATTAAGATACGTCTGAACGTGTTTACTTACAAATAAAAAAAACAGATGGGGATAAAGGTTTACCCTCGCTCCCCTTGTAATGTCATAAAACCTGGTGGGTGTTCCAATTAAAGAAAGGACAAAATAAATTCCATTGATAACAATACAACTGGTTCGACCACGCCCCCCAAAAGCCATTACAACACGTCTGAACGTGTTTACGTATAAGTAAAAACAGATTGGGATAAATTCTTTTGTTATGAACCATGTTCGACCCCTCCTCCCCCTTAATGTCATATAACATACACCTGGGTGGCCAAAAGGGGATTTTGTAAACTATAGAGAGTCATTTCACTTCCGAACTCTGGAGAGAAAGGTTGGTGACAAGGCTAGTAAGAGATCACGTGTTTCCTACGATGCACCTTACGTAATATGTAATTCTTGTTTTGGTAAAAATGTCCCTTAAAATGTGTGCTAAATAGAAAACATATGAGACAGTCTAGCCATATTCGTGTATACTTTACTCGGAAATGTTAAGATCGGTAAGTTTTTTTAGCATAATAAGTTATATTCCGGTATATTTCATTCATCTGACCACATCTCTTTCGGTATGGCCGAAAATGTTCATGAAAACCTCAAAAAACTAGGGTATGCCCCCATGCCACGTACGGGTCATCTACATTTCCCTCATTGTGCTGGGACTTTAAAAGACGTGCCTGACTGCGGCCAATTAAATTATTTCTGCACATCACGTGACTGTGCGCACTTCAGACGTTGTGTTTTAGTTCAAACCAAAAACCTTATCCGTATGTCGACCCATAAAGAGCGAAGACATCTTCTTGACGAGCGAAACTTTTGTACTCTGTGCGGTGAGTTTAAATACCGCATTAAGGACTTGTGCCCGTGTTACAAATGGACAGATGATTCACCATAGATTTAAATCAGGTACGGCAGTGACTTTTGAGATGAAATAGAATTTTGGAAGCATCATAGTTAATACAAATCAACTTTTGCTTCATAAAAAAAAGGGTATGTTTCACTTTGCATCATAACAATGTTTGTATTTTAGTCGATATTCATGTGTACTTTAGTAATAGTCAGCTATAACCTTTGCATGTATTTTATATAAATCACGTGTAATTTAGTATTATTCGTATGAAATTCAGTATTAGTTTCTAATAAGCCACTCGTGCAGGATAAAATTGGTGATTTTTTAGGTAGCATTATATAAATGCCAGTATTTTAATCAATATTCATGGGTATTTTAGTAGTAGTAGTCAGCTATAACCTTTGCATGTATTTTATATAAATCACGTGTAATTTAGTATTGTTTGTATTAAGTTCAGCATTAGTATATAATAAGGCACTTGTGCAGGGTAAAATTGGTGTTTTTTAAGGTAGTATTATATAAATGCCAGTATTTTATTCAATATTCATGTGTATTTTAGTAGTAGTTAGCTATAACGTTTGCATGTATTTTATATAAATCACGTGTAATTTAGTATTATTCGTATGAAATTCAGTATTAGTTTCTAATAAGCCACTCGTGCAGGATAAAATTGGTGATTTTTTAGGTAGTATTATATAAATGCCTGTATTTTAATCAATATTCATGGGTATTTTAGTAGTAGTAGTCAGCTATAACCTTTGCATGTATTTTATATAAATCACGTGTAATTTAGTATTGTTTGTATTAAGTTCAGCATTAGTATATAATAAGGCACTTGTGCAGGGTAAAATTGGTGTTTTTTAAGGTAGTATTATATAAATGCCAGTATTTTATTCAATATTAATGGGTATTTTAGTAGTAGTCAGCTATAACCTTTGCATGTATTTTATATAAATCCCATGTAGTTTAGTATTATTATTCGTATAGAAAATCGGTATTAGTCTCTAATAAGCCACTTGTGCAGGGTAAAATTGGTGTTTTTTAAGGTAGTATTATATAAATGCCAGTATTTTAATCAATATTCATGTGTATTTTAGTAGTATTCGTATGAAAAAACGGTAGTAATTTTTCTATGAAAAATCAGATTTTCGTGCTCATTAAATGTTCTAAACCTAATACAAACTCTGATTCTTCCGCCTATACAACTAGAATAACCTAACATAAGCCATTGTTTCAGGATCTATCATAGAATAACTTAGCATAAGCCTATGGTTCAAGAACTAGTATAGTATAAACCTACCAGGATCTACAATAGAATAACCTAGCATAAGACTATATTTTTCAGCATTTACCAAGAATAAACCTAGCAAAAGTCCATGTTTCAAGCTCTAATATAGTACACTCTAAGAAATAGGGGTGTAAGTCTACACCTTTTTAACTCTTTTTGATGGTGCTAAATTCAACACCATTTCCAGTGTTGGTTTACAACCCAAAGGGTGTTAAATCACACACTCTAAGAAAATGCATAACACTTTAAAGAGTGTCGCATAACTACTTTCAGAATGTCGCATAATGCCTTTCAGAGTGTCGCGTAACCACTTTAAGAGTGTCGCGTAACACCTTTAAGAGTGTCGCATAACAACATTCAGTGTCGCATAACACCATTCAGAGTGTCGCATAACACCATTCAGAGTGTCGCATAACACCATTCAGAGTGTCGCATAACACCATTCAGAGTGTCGCATAACACCATTCAGTGTCGCATAACACCTTTCTCGGCGTCGCATAACACCTTTTAGAGTGCCGCATAACACCTTTTAGAGTGCCGCATAACACCTTTTAGAGTGTCGCATAACACCTTTAAGAGTGTCGCATAACACCTTTAAGAGTGTCGCTTAACACCTTTAAGAGTGTCGCTTAACACCTTTCAGAGTGTCGCATAACACCTTTAAGACTTTCGCATAACACCTTTAAGACTTTCGCATAACACCTTTAAGAGTGTTGCGTAACACCTTTAAGAGTGTCGCGTAACACCTTTAATAGTCTCACTTAACACCTTTCAGGGTGTCGCATAACACCTTCAAGAGTCTCGCTTAACACCTCTCGGAGTGTTGCATAACACATTTAAGAGTGTCGCTTAACACCTTTCAGAGTGTCGCATAACACCCTTAAGAGTGGGAGTTTTTTAGTAGGATAGTAGTAGTAATAATACTATATTGACGGAGAAAATACTATGGATAGCTACATTTTGACCACTCATGAGGCATATTGAAATATCGAATACTCGTATGGTTTTGCTGTTTAATTTATGTTTGAGCATTCGCTATTCCGCAGAATTATTAGCATTTAGTGCTATATTCATAGCAAGGTTTCCCCTTGAGAGAACTTATTCCCCTATAAGGAGGAAATTTCTCACGTGCAGAATTGTACCCCTTTAAGTAAGGGTATTCCTAGGATGAAGCGTGCAACGTCTGCATAAAAATTTGACCATTTGATCAACTTAAAATGCAATGTAAAACTGCATGAAAAATCGGTAAACATTCCTGTATTAAACCTTCTGAAAAAAGGCAGAAAGTTTCCGATTTTTACTAGTGCAATAGAAATCAAATTGGTTTTTGAGGCCGTAATATTCAGGCAGTAGATTTAGACGTTCTTGTTAAATTTAATAATCTCTTTTCACTAAGAGTTTTTCAAGCACCAGAAACGCGTTTAACCTAATTTCAACAACAACATTATTTACAAAAACCAAACCCTTTTTGTTCTCTAATTTTTCTAAAAATAAAACATGTCAGAAAAGCTAGTGCCCCACATCTTGGCCTGTCAACACTAGACTAGAGGTCTAAAAATGGTCTCTACATGGTTTAAACTTAAACATCATACCAGTAAAAGTTTAAGTTTAGGTGCATTATGGTTTATTTTTTTACAGAGCAAACGTCTCTATCCCGTTTATCAGTCCCTTTAGAGATTCAGCGTTCATGGCGCTACTATTGATATTACCAGGAGTTCAAAATTAACCCCCCGAAGGAGGGTTATTATGAACTCTTGATATTACTTCAATCCTAATTTTTTTAAGAATAAAAATACTAACTTTGTGGTTTTAAAACGTAGAACCATCAGAGACCATTTGATTATTGCCATAAGAGAACCAAACACCACAGGGCAGGGCTGCCACCGGAGGTAGTTTCCGTCACACCAAGAAGCACCGTTAGAGGCAGTGGTAGTTGGCCAGCCTTCCACGTGTAGTGACCGGGGCTTCGTCTGGTGTTGCCTAATGCCAATATTAATGAACTTAGTCTATAGTTATTCAAAACCAAGGAAATGAATATAAAAAAACCATCAAAAGCTAAACTATATATAGATGGCGCAACAAAGAAGGTTAATTTAATGTTAAGTGTACACGGCGCCCACACTCTTCCTAAAAGGCCCAGAGTGCTGGGCTTCCTTTGAATAAAAAAATTTTGAAAACCCTAATAATAACAAAATTTACTCTGATCTAAAATTGCTTGCTTCTGCTGATATAAATTTGAAATACAAACAAAACTTTCACTAAAAATCCATTAATATCTCAACAATTTACTGTAAATTGTTTATTTACGCCGATTTAAATATAAGTTTATCCTTTTAAGCATCATTTTGTAATAATATCAAAGGATATGTTATTGATTATGGCTTATTTCACCTTTCTTTTATATTTAGATAAGCTAGCAAATCGTTAAACAAGATATTCCCTTGCTACTCCGTCATTATTGGAGGCAAATTAGCCTAAGTGCCGTCTTTTGACGCTGTTTCCTACTTTGGGAAAGGCGAACTAGGTGCGGGAGTTCGGTCAAATGGTACATCCCAAGGTTGGTTTCCATTGTTATTTCTTTTCAATGAGAGGGAAAAAACATGACCATCTGAAGAAATATTTTCATTATTGGTAACTCTTTAACGTTAATTAACCAGAAACCTAACCTTGTAACTTCGCCAACATTTTTAATCCAGGCCTGAGCGCGCTCCTATTTCGAGAATATTTTTGGGTACGCAAGGGGTTCGCTTTACAACCTAAATTCCCCACGAAATTTGAAACGCAGCAAAACTTGGCGTGAATATCCTTATAGTAGACGATGGTCATTCCCTTTTTAGAGGGATGAGATTAGATAATAGAACATCAATAATTATTAGAATATTAGGGAATCGTTGTAACTTCTAAATATAAAATAAGGAATTTAAGAATGAAAAACCTTTCTATTCGTTTAATTTTTCTAGTAAGTTTTATTTTATCTCATTAAGAGTGTCGCTTAACACTATTAAGAGTGTCACTTAACACTATTAAGAGTGTCGCTTAACACTATTAAGAGTGTCGCTTAACACTATTAAGAGTGTCGCTTAACACTATTAAGAGTGTCGCTTAACACTATTAAGAGTGTCGCTTAACACTATTAAGAGTGTCGCTTAACACTATTAAGAGTGTCGCGTAACACTATTAAGAGTGTCGCCTAACACTATTAAGAGTGTCGCCTAACACTATTAAGAGTGTCGCCTAACACTATTAAGAGTGTCGCCTAACACTATTAGGAGTGTCGCCTAACACTATTAGGAGTGTCGCCTAACACTATTAGGAGTTTCGCCTAACACTATTAGGAGTGTCGCCTAACACCGTTAAGAATTGTCGCCTAACACCTGTAAGAGTGTCGCCTAACACCGTTAAGAATTGTCGCCTAACACCGTTAAGAATTGTCGCCTAACACCTGTAAGAGTGTCGCCTAACACGTTTAGCAGTGTTTTATAATGGTACAATACCGCCTGATTACCAATTTCTTAGTTATTTTATTTAAAGGAAAAATATGTTCTTTCATGAATATCATCTTTAAATAAATGTTAAACAAATAATTTTTTACTCTAATATTCAAACATTAATGGAAATGAAAGACATTTAAGAAACCAGTCATAAATTTCCATGTTTAATTTCAAAGGGTGTTTTTAAAGTGTTACTTTACACTGAATTTACACCTTAAATTGGCCACAAAAACTCAAGGTTTTATAAAACTCTTTTTGGGTGTTTTTACGGTGTAAAAAATAGAGTATTCTAAATTTACACCCTTTTAACACATTTCTAACACTTCGATTTCTTAGAGTGTATAAACCTACTAGGATCTACCATAGAATAACCTAGCATAAGAATATCTTTAATGATCTACCATAGAATAACCTAGCATAAGAATATCTTTAATGATCTACCATAGAATAAACCAAGCATAAGCATATCTTTCAGCATTTACCAAAGAATAAACCTAGCAAAAGCCTATCTTTTCAGGATCTACCATAACCTAAGCCTAGCATAAGCCTACCCCTACAGGTATCAGCCACGTCAAAAATTAGTGCTGACGCCATCAAGAAAACCACCACCAGGTTATTCTACCTATAAATAAAAAGCCGACGGGGATAAATTCCATTCGTTACGCTTTAGCCACGCCCCCTTTTAAGGTCCTAAATCACCTGGTATGTAGCCAAGAAAGGACAATAAAAAAGCATCAGTCAATATACCCTCAGGCTAATTATCAACCCGAACTCTCAAGAAAACCGCGCAAATGCACTCGTTAGACTATGGGGATGAATGTTATGCCGTTTTCGGGGTGAATACGAGCCAAGTCTACTTTTGACAGAAAAGGATAGATTCATTGTTACCATATCAGAAGACGTTTTGAAGGAATTTATGGAGGAGTGGACGGAGATCTATTCAGCGACTGGGGTAATTATCGTTACTTAAACTTGAAAATAAAAGTAACCGTTATGGAGGGGAGATAGTATTCAACGCGGGTAGCGTCTTCACTCTAACAAAGACCGAGGCATGGAAACTGAACGATAAATTTAGTTTTATGAAATTTCACTACAACCTTTTGAATCATCAAGTTATAAAATGCATGTACGAAGCTATTTTAAAACGCCTAGGATCTACCATAGAATAACCTAGCATTAGAGTATATTTTTGCAGCATTTACCAAAGAATCTAATAAAGCATAAGCCTGCCAGGATCTACCATAGAATAAGTCTAAAATACCAAAAGCCTATCTTTTTCAGCATTTACAAAAGAATTAACGTTGCATAAGCCTATCTTTCACGATCCAATATAGCATAAACCTACCAGGATCTGCCATAAAATAAGCCTACAATAGCATAAACCTATCTTTTTCGGCATTTACCATAAAATAAGCCTACAATAGCATAAACCTATCTTTTTCGGCATTTACCATAGACTAAGCCTATCATAAACCTATCTTTCATGATCTAATATAGCATAAACCTACCAGGATCTGCCATAGAATAAGCCTGCAATAGCATAAACCTACCAGGATCTACCATAAAATAAGCCTACAATAGCATAAAAATATCTTTTCAGGATCTAATATAGCATAAACCAACCAGGATCTACCATAGAAAAAAACCTACCTTTTTTGAGGATACACAATAGCATAAGCCTAAGAGGATCTACCATAAATTAAGCCTACAATAGCATAAGCCTATCTTTTCAGGATCTACCATAGCATAAGCCTATTTTTTTCAAGATCTACCATAGAAAAAGCCTAAAATTAGCCACATCATAAAATAAAAAAACCCACACCCAGGTGGCGCAACAATCGACAACAAGCATCACCAAAGACGCTAAAATATACCCCTAAAACATCCACCAACAAGGACGCACCAATTCAAATTTCCCGCCCACAACATCACGTGACGTCGTCAATTCCCCCCTCTCCTCCCCCCCGCAACACCATCACGTGACGTCATCAATTCCCCCCCATTTCCCCCCTACCCCAGGGATGTCCCTATAACCCAGGTTTTACCCCCCCCCCCTAGCATAAACCAACCAGGATCTACAATAGCATAAGCCAATCCCTACAGGTACCAGCCACGTGACGTTATCAAAAAATTAGCCGTGACGTCATCAAGAAAACAACCACCAGGTGGCTCAACAATTCAAATTTCCCGCCAAAACCACATCACGTGACGTCACCAATTCCCCCCCCATCTCCCCCCTCCCTCAATTCCCCCCTTCCCCCCCCCCGGGATGGCTTTATAACCCAGGTTTTACCCCCCCCCCCGCCTATCCCTACAGGTATCATCCAAGTGACGTCATCAAAAATTCGCCATGACGTCATACCAATACACTAAAAATAAATTCTAATTTCCCGCCAAAACCATCACGTGACGTCATCAATCCCCCCATCTCTCTTCCATCCCCCCCAACCCCAGGGATGTCTCTATAAACCCAAAAATTTTACCCCTCCCCCCAAAGGGGGGAAAGAAGGGGGGGTAAAATTTTTGGGTTTATAGGGACATCCTTACTCTCTGCCGCCATTGGGGTCTTCTCCCTCTCGCCTAGAAGCACCGCTATAGGCACTGCGAGTTGACTAGCCTCCCGCCTGTAGTGAACTTTGGCGTCGTCTGGCGATGGCCCTTGGTGCAAGGAAGAATACCCCAATGGTTGCCTCGCCCCTGTGTGTTTTCCGAAATGGTCTCTACGCCTGATAAAATGATTACGCGTAAAACGTAACCGGTTTACAAGTAGCGCCAACAATGTAGTTTGCCGAGATGACGTTCCAAATCTAGATTGAGTTATGGCCAAGAAGCTTTGAACTTCGGAGAGGGAAACTACAGTTCAACCTTTCCTTCATAGTCGCGACAAAAAATGTAACATTTCGATATTCGAAGTTAAATGTATAAATTCGTGTCCCCAATATATGCATCCACTATTAAATATTTACATTTTCCTTTCGAGTTATATCAAATATCGCTTGCTCTTTTTAGACACTTAGTATTATATTTCAAATATTCAATATTCATCCCCCAACACGTACTCCCTTCAAAATAATTAATTTCATGATAAAATGTTTTCGGAAAATGGAATTATTCTTGAAAAAGCGTAGATATGTAATTTTTTAAATTAATTTGGAGGGAATAGATCGATTAACAGTAAAAATCAGTTGATTGAATTAAATATCGATTAAGGATTAAAGGAATAAAAATAATTTAAAAAGAAATTGCAATATCTGAAACTTCAGTCAATTGATAAACCTCAGACATATCGTTTGTTTTTTCGGCTTTGGTCCAAACCAAGACATTTTTTTATAATTGTAAAGTTAGGTATAGTAAAAAGCTTAAAACACCGTATAGAAAATATTTCCGACGAACCTGAGACTGATAAAGCCATCGTTAAAATCAGTTAATTAATAGTAATTACCCAAATGGTTTAATTGATTCGATTTTTAAAAATAATATTGTTAATAACGATTACAAGAGACCTAGAGACTCTCAACCATGCTTAGCGCTCCCGTACATTAGGGGAATTAGTGAAAAATTAGGTAGACAATTAAAAAATAAATTTAACGTTAAATTATTAAATATAGGTGGACAAAATTTAAACAATCACTTAGTTAAAAATAGGCCTAAAAGAGATATTAACCTATTGGATAATCGCTGCGTCGTTTACCAAGTAAAATGTGAAACATGCGGCGAAACGTATGTTGGTGAAACACAACAAACGTTAAAAAATAGGTTCTCAGGGCATAAGCAATGCATTAAAAACTATAATAAAGAAAACGGTATAGCGGTGCATGTTTGGGAGTCGAAAGGTCACGTAATGGATTTTAAATATCCGAAAATTCTGTATCGGGAGAAAAATTGGCGAAAAAGAAAGTTTATTGAGGGTATATTTATTAAAAAATCAGGAAAATTAAATTTAAACCAAGGTTGTGCTGAAGCAAAATATTGGGGAGTCATAGACGACAAGCATTTTGTTCAAGAGAGGGCGTGATATGATTTTTTAAAAAACCGAGGTCATCTCGTAAGGGTCACGCGCGTTAGATTTTAGTATGACTGATGAAGGCTCGCGAGCCGAAAGCTCTCATCTTAGTGTATTTTAAATTAGGCAATTTACACCTAATAAAATACTTGTATTTAATTGCCATAAGTTCTCTCTTCTTTTTAACAAAATTTAATTATTATTGTTTTTAGTTTTTAACGTAATTTATGTTCTATTTAATTAACGTAATTATTTTTGTTTTTAATTAACGTAATTTTTTGTTTCATGTGCTCTCACTGGTACTAATTTTTATTTTACGCTTGTTTTACCTCGTTAGTAGTAGTAGATCCCCGTTAAAAAACCCTCTGCCGCAGTCTCGTCTGAACGTACGTGAAAGGCTCGAGCTGATAATCCCTATTTAAACATCTAGTATCCCTGGTAAGGCGCGGCGCTGGTAAAACTCCATAGAGTAGATAAACAATTTTCAAAATGTTTTTCCAAGCAAAAGTATAAATTAGTCTTAAGGGTTAAGTCGCTCTCATAGTTTCCTAATTTGGTGATTTTCCCGAGTTTTGAAAGTGGTCTCGAAATCGAAGGATTTTTACATTCGCATTGTAATACGCAAATACGGATAAATTTGTTTTAAAACGGACTAGATTATCTTTAGAGGAAAACATAGTACATGGATATACTTAATAAATATACTATATAATGTAGTATATATAAAGCTCGACTTGGCTGGGAGCACTGCCGTGCTCCCAGATTTAGTACTTAATATTCGTTAGGAATTATATACATCATATGCATGCATGATGCTATCTATGTATTGGTCCAGGCCGGTTGGGCCGGGCCCCACCAAACATTTACGAAACTCTACGCCTATGAATGTCGTCTGCTTTACTGTATATTCGCTATGCTTGGAATACTGCTTTTATAATTCGTAAATTTTTTACTTTATAAAAGAGTAATAATTCTATATGTAGGTCAATAATATTGTAGTAATAGTGCTCCTCTTGACTCGGAGAGGTAATATTTTTTTTCCAAGTTGTTGTATTTAAAATCATAAAAATCAATACTTAAACATAATTATTCTTTATGAAACTATGGAAAGGCTCTAACCTGTACTCTTACTTTTCATTTAAGATGGTTGCCAAACGTAATGAACGAATAGTTTTATTTATACACGATCCCAATTGAAGGCCATTTTTCAAAAAAGTTCCAAGTTATCTCTATGGAAAAATATTGTGTTTTTCACCAATAGTATTTTTCTCCAATTGTCGGATTCATTTTATGGATTCTAAAACCACCCTTAGCAACTTTATTTTTTATAAAAATTACTACCGCTCTCTTAGAATATAGATTTACTGATGTTAGATACAGTAAAAAGATCAAATATAGATTAATTATCTTGCAATATCGAGTTATTAATTTTCAACGTTTGTAAGCTTTCCATTTTGAAGCAAACCACCTCTCTTCTTTTTTCTTAAATAGAATAGATACTGTCAATCTTTTACGACTAGTGTTTGGCGGTATATTTTTGTTTAAAATTGTGCTAACTTTTTGGTATCAAACCGGTTATCGAATACCAAAAAGTTTCCTTATCAAATGCCGAATCGAATAGTTTATTCCAAATCGAATACCAACTAGTTAGGCCATGGTAAAATTTTACTAAGCAATTACTCGCGAATAGTTAAGCCTAGTATTCGCGAATAGTTAACCCTAATACTTTCGAATACTAGGCTTAACTAACCGCGATTAATCGGGTAGTAACCCTAATATTCGCGAAAAGTTAATATAAAGCAAGGAGAAAAACATTAAGAAGCTCCTAAATTTCAAAATACCTCTCCTCATTGGTGACCAAGTATTTCTTAAAATTTTCATAGGCACTTGCTGGTAGTTTTTGATGGGAGAAAAGTAAAATTGGGATGATATTTTTAAAAATAAGGTGGGTGTCTCTAGTTCAGATGACCTAAATTTATGGTTGTCGATTTTAGCCGAATAGTCAGTTCGGTATACGATATTCGTATCGAATAGTGCAAATGGGCTTATCGAATTATTCGGTTCGGTATTCGATCGAAATATTCGATTGAAACTGTTAACCGCACACCTCTACTTCAAATTTAAACCTTTTGATGCTTATTGATTTCGATTTGACCACATTAGTCTAATTAGGAGTGAAAACGACCAGGGATCTGCAAATTGTACTGTACGTTGCAAAAGTGAGAAGCCCTTCTAACTTAGCAAAAAGTTGCAAATATCAATTACTGACCTGTAGCCTTGTAGTATTTTTTCGTATTCACCCTGATAATCGCAGCTGATTTGGTTCAGACCAATATATTCTTAATTAGAGGCGTGCGGTTAATCGTTTCAATCAAACAATTCGATCGAATACCGAACGGAATAATTCGATCCGGTATTCGATAAGTCCATTTTCAATATTCGATACGAATATCGAATACCGAACTGACCATTCGGTTAAAGTTCGACTACCATAAATTTAGGTCCTTGGCACTAGAGAGACCCACCTTATTTTAAAAAATAGCATCCCAAAAATTTTATTTGTCTCCCATCAAAAACTACCAGCAAGTGCCTAGGAAAATTTTAAGAAATACTTGGCCACCATTGAGGAGATGTAATTTGAAATATAGGAGCTTCAAAAGGTTTTTCTCCTTGCTTTGTATTAATTTTACACGAATATTAGGGTTACTACCGCGAAAAGTTAAGCATAGTATTTGCGAGTATTAGGGTTAACTAATCGCGAATACTAGGCTTAACTGTTCGCGACTAATCTGTTGGTAAAAAATTTCCCAAGGCCGAACTATTCGGTATTCGGTTTGGAATAAAGTATTCGATTCGGTATTTGATAAGGAACTTTTTTTGGTATTCGGTAACCGGCTCGATACCCAAAAAGTGGTATTCGCACACTCCTATTCTTAATATTACTCTTTGTTGTTAGAAATCATTTCTCCGAAGAGAACGAACGATGCAATAGTAAGACCCATTAGCCACATGAGAAAAGATCCACTGACTACTTTGATTGTCGAAGGTAAAGTTTCCTCCAGAGGTCGTCTCCATCTTGACATCTCGTAAATAATTTTATTCGGAATTGATTTATAGTGGATAAAATTGCGCTCCATAATATTCAGAACCATGCGGATTTTGAAATTAAATCTTTATTTCACACTATTTATATGCCCTTTAATCCAAAAAATACATTGAGATTTCTGGCCATGAACTAGAATTTTGCATTTTAAAGAGGACAATGTATTTTCGATCCGTTTACAATGAGTGCAGGGAAAACACATCGTTCACTACACTACTCACGTTAATACCATTAAACAATGATTTGAAATTATAAGTGACCGTTCTACACTATATCCTAATCTAGTAATCTCTTATTGCTTGTGCCATGGTTTTTCACTTGCTATAGCGCCCTTCCTCATTCCTTATAAAATGTAGGTAAAGTCAATGTCATAAGCAAAGCACCGTATCTAGCTGACATATTCTGAGAGATTTTAGTCAATGATACATGAAAAAAGTCATCTTTCGAAGCTGGTCTTTCTGCTAAACGTGCTCAATTCTTTCAGCGCCACTTTAAACCGCGATTGTGTATGATATTTCTTTAAGCAATAAATATGAATATAATCATAATTTAAATAAAAGGTGGCACAGATCATATGCTAAAGTTTCTTATTTGTAACCAGAGTTTAACAACAATACGAGATAATTGCCATAGATAGAGCTCGTAAAGCTTCGAATATCATGTTTCTGATAAAAAAGACTAGTGGTCAAACTGGAATAACATCATCGTTTTCTTGACGCTTTTAAGTGTTTGAACCTAGGGGTTGGACGTTTTGGAAAAAGTGTACGAGATTTCGAAATCCAATTTGATTTCTTCCGTTTTCGTTGGATTTCAATGTATTTCGTCGGATTTCAATGTATTTCGTCGGATTTTGCTCGATATCAAAATTCGATAAAATACAACGGTTTTCATGGAATTTTGAGATTTACACCGTGATTTCGTCGGATTTTTGCGATTTTCCCCATGATTTTGTCGGATTTTGCGATATTTCCTTTGATTTCGTTGGATTTTGGGGTATTTCTCGTGATTTCCTTGGATTTTGAGATTTATTCCGTGATTTCAACGGATTTTGTGAATTTTGTAACAGATTTTGCGATTTCTTTGCTCATTATTTGATTTTGCTTCTGATTTCTTTATTGATTTTGTGATTTCTTAACGGGTTTTTTAATTTCTTAGCTGATTTTGTGATTTCGTTACTGATTTCGGATTTTCCATGGGATTTTGAAATCGGCAAAAATAGGTTTGATTTCTTTCCGGATTTCTGATTCTGTTATTGATTTTGGATTTGTTAAATTGGATTTTACGTTTAGTGTACGGGATTTCGTGTATGACCGACCCCTCATCTTGAACGATGTTAAGGGATACTTTCCAAAATTCCGATTTTCTAACGAATTATAAGACCAGAACACTATGTTATAAAGGACCGATATTTTGGCAAAACTTCCACAAGGCTCATTGTGGCAATATTTATATATGTTTGTCTTCCAAAACATAGGCTGTTGCCTAACTAAATGGTTTTCGGGTGCACCATCTGGCTGCCAAGTTAGCCTCCTAGTAGTTTTAAGTGTGTTTTGACGTTTTTAATGTGTAAAGAGCTTCATTCTTATGGTATATGTAAAAAGTTCTATTAGTAAATATTAATTAATATTGGAGATACAGAGAAAAAACTATCGAAAATTGTACAAAATGAGTCATTTTTGATCAATGGTTACTCTTAACCGCGCAAGTGAAATGAGACGGGCTTTTCATTAAAATGTAGGGCAAATATCATACTATAGAAATACCCAGAAGGATATTTGCGGTTTTGGTTGGTCTTCTAAAAGTTGGTGTTCCAAAGTCTAAAAAAAGAGGAACGAAATATGCAAAACGTTAAACGACGCACTTTCCAAACATACAGCACCTTTATGCCAACAAAAAGTGCAACATTAAAATTCCAGATGAAACAGAATATGTTTATTAAACTTGGAATACATGTTGGTATGATAAGACTATAACATTGGATATTCCCGAACCCAGCAATTCCACTGAAATTGTACACTTGCAAGAACAAAAAATAGAAGATATATGACTTCTGCCGAATTTCGATTGTACCAGTTTGAACACCGAGTGAAAAACGGACATGAAGTAACTGATTACGAGTAAACTGTTATAGCTTTATAATACCAATATGTACTGTCAGTTTAAAAACCATATTCTTTTTCATCTTGAATTATGGTGTTGAACTTATTGTTGGCATAAAGGTGCTATAACTTTTGTAAGTGCGTCGTTTAACGTTTTGCATATTTCACTCCTCTTCTTTTTAGACTTTGGAACACCCACTGTTAAGAAACCACCCCCTCCCGCTCCCTTGGGGTCGTCGCACCTTGTCGTTGGAGTAGAGCAAAAGGCCTTGTCGTGGCGGAGGGGGCCCGAGTTCGGTGTGCCGATTGGGATGGTTCCTTGGGTTCGCCCTTGGTTCAGACCTTTCCCTGCCCCGTTCCGCGAACGTTTTGCTCGGCCGCTTCGCCCCCGCCCGAGTGTTGCTTTGCTCATTCCCAGCTCTTGGCAACCATCTGGGGGTCGCGGATACATTCTTGGGCCGTATGGCACTGCTGCGCTCTGAGGGAAATCCCCCGTCCCCTCGAGCCTTCTGCTGCCTTAGTCCTGCCCTGTCACCGACCTCCTCCTGGCTGGGCTCGCCGCCGACGGTGTAGCGTTCTCGTCACCTGCTTAAGGGGCGTTTGTTGCGTCCGCTGGCTGTAGCCCGCGTGCCTTGACGGTGGTTTCGCAGGTTCCATGGGTACAGTGATGCTAGAAGTTTGGGGGGGGGACGCTGATAAGGCCCCCAGCTAGGTGTTATCTGATGTTAAGAGACCAGCCAAAACCGCAAATATCCTTCTGGGTATTGCTATAGTATGACATTTGTACTACATTTTAAAGAAAAAAGTTGCAATTCACTTGCGCGTTTAAGAGTAATCATTGATCAAAAATGACTCATTTTGTGCAATTTTCGATGGATCTCAAATATAAAGTAATATTTACTTATTGAACTTTTAACATACCATAAGAATGAAGGTACTTACACAAACGTCAAAACACACTTAAATCTACTAGGAGGCTAACTTGGCCGCCAGATGGCGCACCCAAAAACCATTTAGTTTGGCAACGTACTAGAACAAGGTGGAAGTCGAACATGTTTAAATAAGGTCACTATGAGCCTTGTTGAATCTTTGCCAAAATATTGGCCCTTTGTAACAGTGCAGAAATTTCTCATATACGACTTTGTGTCACATGAGACCATTATTTTTTTCTGGGAGATGTAGTAGTTGAACCCAGATATAAAATAAATAGACTAAAACCAAAGTAATATGGATTTTTTTCTTCAAATTCTACATAGAAAAATATGCAATTGTAGCCGAAGTTTCTAAACCTACATTTTACAATAGTGCTGTTAAACCTAACACAAACAGTTCTTCTTTCTTTCATGAGAATCACTTACGATCGGATTAATAATTCCTTGATATCTTGTCTGACACGAAAAGACTTGATGTAAAGGTAAGAATATTCACTCCGGTAACTGTGAGCCCCAATGTAAAAGTGCAACTGCTGTTTTCCCTTGCACTTGTATTCAGCCTCCATTAAATCGTGTAGTTCATTTTTGGTAGTTAAGCTGAACCACGCTTTATTCTCGATGGCCGGATCGTATTCGCATCCAAGCACTTCAACACTCTAAGAAATTGGAGTGTGATTTAACACCTTTATAAGTACTTTATATGGGTCCAAATTTGACACCGTTACAGGTGTACATTTACTCCCCTGAAGGGATTTAATCACACTTACACTCAAAAAAATGGGGTGTGCTTTAACACCTTTAAAAGTAGTTTATATGGGTCCAAATTTGACACCGTTACAGGTGTTCATTTACACCCCTGAAAGGGTTTAATAACACTTATTTGAGCAATTGGTGGCAAAGATAAGTATAAAATTGTGCAACAGAGGTGCAGTTTAACACCTTTTTAACTCTTATATCGCACTGAAAGTGAATTTTTACTCTCATATTAGTGTTGTGCAACTCCTTAAAGGGTGCGGCATAGCACCTTTCAGAGTGTCGCTTCACACCTTTAAGAGTGTCGCGTAACACTTTTAAGAGTGGTAGATTATTTGGTAGGATAGTAGTAGATATTCTAGTACTTTTCCTAGACTTAAGAGCAACACCGATGACGTAAAAAACACTATAGTAGCTACATTTTGACCACTCATGAGGCATAACTCAAATATCGAGTATGGTTCTCCTGTTTAATTAAATTTTGACTATCCGCCATTCCGCAGTATTATTAGCAATCAATGCTATATTCATAGCAGGGTTCTTCCTTGAGAAAACTTCACCTATAGGGAGGAAAGTTCTCACATGCAGAACTATACCTCTTTAAGCGAGGGTTGTTGCGTTTAAAGTCATTTTTACGGGTTTATAAACTTCTGAAAAAGGCAGAAAGTTTTCACTTCGTACAAATGCATAGGGTATTAAATTAGTTTTGGAGGCTATAATATTCAAGCAGTAGATATAGACGTTCTTGTTAAATTTAATAATCTCTTTTCACTAAGAGTTTTTCGAGCACCAGAAACGCGTTTAATCTAATTTGCACTACAGATTTTACAAAAAAAAATCCATTTAGTACTCTAATTTTTCTCAAAATAATGATAAAACATGTCACAAAAGCAAGTGTCCCACTTTGGATTCTCAAGCTGGCCTATTGTGAGGCCAGTATCTAACCTAGTCTCGTTTTTTAAGAGTATCGCTTAACACCTGTAAGAGTGTCACCTAACACGTTTAGCATAGTTTTATGAAGGTACAACACCGCCAGATTACCAATTTCTTTGTTAATTTTATTTAAAGGATAAAACTGTTTTATTTCATGAATATCATCTTTAAAAAAAGGTTTAACAAGTACGTTTTTCAATAATTTTTTACTGTTTGTATTGACATTAATGAAAAATAAATGAAAGACCTTATTTAAGAAACCAGCAGTAATATAATTTTTCATGTTTAATTTCGAACGGTGTTTTAATAGTGTTATTTTACACCGAATTTACACTTTAAATTGGCCTCTAAAAACTCAAGGTAATAAAACACTCTTTTGGGTGTTTTTACGGTGTTTACACCGTTTTAACACCTTTTTAACACTTCCATTTCTTAGAGTGAATGGCGTCGTTTGTCATTATACTAAACCTGCAGATTGTGCTTTGTGGATCGAAGTACTCGTAAGCGTTCGTGGGCTAGAATTTCAAACATAAACACACATAGTAGCAAGTCATATTTGGATTCTGTTTTTTTTTTTATTTTTTATTTTTTATCTCACTGGTAATTCCAAGTTGCAAAAAAATATGGTCTCAGAAAAGAAATATTGAAAATTTAGATGTATCCGTTTAATGGTCATGTTTAAAACATCGCTTAAGCTATCAACAACCAAATATTCTTTAAGAGTGAAATTAGTTTTCAAGTATCCTGACATTTCGAAGGTCACAAGAAGAGCTCCGATTAGCCAAGAACCGCACAAGAATTTCCATATGTAGTTTTTAGATACTGTACTGAAAGCTGAAATGACATTTTCTGATGTCAAACAATGTTATATCAAGAAGACAATTACATTATTTTTGAAATGCAATTCATTACATTTTAAGAAAAAAATCGAAATCACTTCCATAAGCAAGAGAATTACATCCGAAATATGAAATTTTCTATCCTTTTTTAACACAATCTTGTCCTTCGTCTTCCACAACAACAGACAGAAAAGTAAAATTGCAGAGAGAAGAATAATACCTGCCTATTTTAATTAAGTTTCATTAAAAATAAATCATGTGCATAGAATAGTGACATGACAAGGAAAAAAAAATAGGGAAACCAACAAGTTGCCCCGGCAAAAAGGATACTCGTGCGGGATATATAAGATAGTAAAAAAGTGAAACAATAGGGGCTAAAAAAGCGAGCATGAGGTAAAACTTTCTTTACTAGACGCCATACCTCCAGTTCTGAGCGAGACTGATAAATATTAACCTAACAGTAGAACTCGCAACAGACAGCTTAAGCCTTTAGAAGGAAAGTTATCAGACTTAGAAATAAGGATAATTTTTAAACTAGTCCTTGGGACCAGTGAACCCCTAGTGTCCTAAATAATAAACTGGTCTCCGGAGTGGTCCCAGCCTTTGTTCTCCTATAGATTTGCAATTAATAAACTGGTCCCGAGGACCAGTAACCCCCACTTTTTGAATTAAAAAACTAGTCCAAGCAATTAATAAACTGGTTTTGGACCAGTGGACGTGTGCTATTTCTAAGTCTGAAAGTTATTCCCTAGCACCATCCCCAAACCACCGCCACTCAGAGTCAAGTCGGCCCTAGCACCATCGCGCCTCGGCGGAGGCGGAGTCGGAGTCTATTTACCCTTATTTGTGGTTTCAACTAGAGTTCGTTCTGGTGGAGTCACAAAATAAGGGTTTACTTTAAAAAATCGAAATCGGAATGATGGGGATGATAAGTCCCGAACACACGGTATTCCTGTCCGCATACATTGCGGGGTATGAGAGACTATGAGATACCTTGGAAAGCCGGCGCAATACACGTGCGAGGGGGATTAAGAATGGTCTTAAGGTGGTGTTTATTATTAGAAGTTACGTTTATATATCCACAAATCGAGAATAATTTTAAAAGAAAGTACTAGCTTGTTGCAATTATAACGTAAGTAAATTTATTGATGTAAGGATTAAGGGTTATAATTTTTTGTTTGGGCATCGGGGGCTATCCACTCGAATTTCCTGCACTTCTTTCAATGGGTATTTACGGGAATTTCATTTTACCACTATTAAAGCATGCACATCGTGGGGGTACTCACTCACGTTTTCCGTTCGTGTCACACTATTATAATTATAGCGGAAGTAGAAAAATTGAATTTATCATTTTAAAACAGTTAAAAGTAGCGCGTCGAGGGACTATTCACTCAAATCTTCTGTACGCCAGTTAGGTACGGTACAATGTGGCTACTATTACGAGCCCAGCCCTTAGGTTGTCTTGTTTAGCTATATTTGTAGTTTTTCTTCTTAATTGTTAAGCAACTACAGAAGCTAGAATTATTGAACTATTCGAGCATTATACAAAGCTATATTCACAACTAAAGAGGCGTGTAAACACTTTCCTCTCGTTATGTCTCAAGGATATTCTTAATTTGAAAGCGTGGGTGTTAAAGGTAGTGTCGGCAACGATTATTACCGCTCGCGTTGGGGGCGGTAGCATAAAAGTTGAAAAAGGACCATACCCTACCCCTCAACCTGGACTCAACGTATCAATGTAAATGAAGCTCTCCTAGAGCGCAAAACCTTGCAGTCCATTTTTGCACCCCTTTTCCTCATTCTTTCGTGACTACGAGGAGCAGTTTTTCCCAACTGCGAACTTCTTTTATTATTTGAATATTTTTTGCACTATACTGTTAGTAATAGGAGAGGGTTAAGGGGCTTATGCGGAAATTTGGGGAATTGAGAAATCATTCGACTTGGTTGGGCACGTTTTGCTCGGTTAGGTACCTTTCTTCGGAATTTCAGAAAGACTGTTTTAGTAACAAACAAATTGAGCTTTCTTTATATCATATGAAGTTAACAGTGTTGGAAACTGTTTTATAAGAAGATGAACTTAACTATTAATTAAAGCATCAAAAAAATCTTTGCCTGGTTCTAATTCATGCCTTGTTTCATCAAGAAAATAATTTTAGTGGCGTTTTGCGGTGTTTGGTATTAAACAACAAAAATACAATGAGGTAAAAATCGAATGTTTAGTTTGAACATTCTAAAAGATTAGTGACTTAACATTTTGATACTTTTATAAAGTACGTATACACTAGGACGTTACAGGATGTGTGAATAATGTTTGAAATGATTGGGGTGGGAAAAGTTACTTCCTTCTCTCAGCTTTAACTTCAGTGCCATGTTGTGATAATAAAGGCCTTCTACTTCAGACAAGATGGTACTAATTAATACTGAACTGCTAGCCTTTCTCCGTCCAGCCTCTTGGCTTACCAGTAGCCTGGAAATGCTGAACTGGACGCTTTACAAAATTTAAATGGACAATGGTGATATTTTAAATGAACAATCACGATATTTTAAGTGGAAACTCGCGATATTTTAAGTGGACACTCGCGATATTTTAAATGGACACCCGTGATATTTGAAGTGGACACTCAAACTTTGTATTTTTAAAAACATTGTGAGGATTGAGTGTATATCGGTCCTGACTTTCACTAGTCTTACAACATCAGAACCAGATTGTATACCTATACATGTAAATAGACAAGACTTTTGCAACCAGGGTTTCCTATACTATGTTGCGATTCTTTCTCGTATAGCCGAGGCCAATTATATAGCTTTAAAACTGCCTACTTCAAGAGAGAAAGTGTGTAGCGCTTCAAACTATTGAAGCTCTCAATCGCAACAAGTTTGAGAAACAATAGGTAGGCTAAAGACATATTTTCTACAATTTAGGAATGGAGAAAAAATGTATGCCAAACTAGAAATAGCACCTTGAAGTGCCATGGTCACTGTATCCCGCAAGTATTGAATGAGGCAGACATTTCTCAAATTTATGTGGCACTCTTTGTAACTTTATAGTGTATGCGACACACTGCATAACCTTAGATCATTGTTGGGCATTGTACAACCTTAGCACATTGGAAACCACACGGAATATCGCAAAATAATTTTGGTCTATGTTAGCAATATCGAATGATAATACCAGGTGGGAATTAGCAAGGGCGATGTATGTATTAATAAAAAACTCTCTTTGTGGACAAAGATAAAAAAGTAAACGATAAGAGAAAAAAATGGAATGACCGAAGTCCCAGATATTAAATTAACCAAAATTCCATTTGCCCAAAATATTTTATTATGAAATTTTGCAATATTTTGGGAAGGGTTCGTGTGAAGGAATATGTATATAACAAACACATGCAACATCGTTTACACGGACCCCAAGCGGTCATCGCAGTCCTTGGATAATACTTTAGGGTTATTTAAAGGGATATGAGGGTTATTTCAAATAATATATTTGTTTTAAATACGTCTTGAGATAGTGGAAAGCAAGTGAGAAGCAAGTCCAGTAATGAAAAACATAGACAGCTCGCCATTAGTCTGTGTTCACTTACGTTTTTCGTGAGCAACGTTTGCCATACACTGTCTACAGTGTGTTCCTCGTAAAACAGCTAGTGGTCGTCATACCAAAATTAATTTAACAGCAACTTTTAAAACTGATAGTTCTCAAAATACACGATATTATATCAAAGGGTTTTCAATGTATTTTATTCAAATTTTAATGACCGATTTATTAATCATTTTGGGTCGTCGATAGAAAAAGTTGGAAAAATTGCAACGATGGTCGCATAGTAAGTGCAGACGCAGAACCGAAAATCATGATGAAAGATTAAATTTTATCCTTCGTTTTCAAAATCAGAAAGTGGCATAAAATTAATGCCATAATTACCCCTTTATGGTACTTTTGTTAATACTAAGTCCTCGCACGTGCTCTCTCGACAATATTGCAAAATTTCTCGATAAAATATTTTGGGCAAACGGAATTTTGGTGAAAGAAAACGAAGATAAGTATTTTTTTAAATAATTGATGTTTATAATCATGTCATTATACTTAAAAAATTTAATATCTGGGACTTCGGTCATTCCATTTTTTTCTCTTATCGTTCACTTTTTCTAGTCTTTGTCTACTGAGACAGTTTTTTTTATTAATATCTGTTGCTTCAGTCTTTCATTTTAATTAAGTTTGTTGAGAAGGTGTTAAGTTTTGACCTGATTTGCAATACAAACCCCTACAGACAAGGCATAAAGTTAAATTCCTCTTCTTGATATAATTGTCATTAGAAGTAAACATTTTGAACGAACTCCCCTGACCTCAATCTTCTATACGTGGTTATTAAAATTACTTCGTTACAAAACCGCATATTTTATGATTATTCATTGCAACATCAATGATATTTGTTGGAGATGGGCCAATACCGATATCGGTTTAAAGTGGTATCGGTATCGGTACCGATATTTGGCTAAACGGATATATGGGTATCGGTACCGATATTTGGCTAATCCGATATATCGGTATCGGTTTAAACTGGTATCGGCCCATCTCTAATATTTGCTCCGAAAGTTAAGGTTTAATTAGGTTTATAACCTGCGGGTTATCTCTAAAACTTACGATTGTTTTTAATTTTCTGTATTTCAGATTGAAAATTCGGTAAAACTATTATAAGAAAAAATATCCTACCTAGAATGGACGGATCAAACCAAATACACAGCAACGCTAAAATTTTCTTACTTTCCAGTCGATCATTAGGAACTGTAAACTTGTAGTTTCTTTTATGATTGGATTAGAAATAGTGATAGCTTCCTCATAATCAAAGAAAATTGGCGCGTGATTTGTTCGACGTTTCATAAAAACGCTTTCCAAAATTTTACCAACAGGTAAAGCTCGTTTATCGATATGCAGAATCTAAGATAAAATTTAGAAAATCCCGTCAGTGATTTTCTATTTATACTTAATCCGAACTCCTAATATTAATCTCTATGGAGCTTAACATTGTGAGGTCAAAGAATTTTTGTGAGTTAGACCCAAGATTTCGTGACCAAGGGGGTACACTTTTTTCACAACCAAACTTTACAGCAGTGGTAAAGGCTGAATTGGTATAGTATTTCACTTCTCGTAGTGAAAAGTTAAGTTGGCCTTTTTATGTAGGTTTCAAAATAAATTATTTTTAAACCACGCGTCATCACGCGCTGCAATTTTCAAATCTCGCGCTCAATTTCTCCATTTTGGTTCTCAAATTGAGGTCACGAAATTTTTTAATACATTTTAGTCCTACTTTTTGTCTTGCTAAGTCTATGGTTAAATGATGACAATGAAATAGCTAGGAAATATTTATAATTATCTTGAATTTATCGGCTACTTTCACGCGGTTTCAACGAAAATATCTTGCATAGTGTGCTTTTATACAGGGTAATGTATTTTCCGACCATTCCCTAACAGAAAGTTAAGATTTAGGTAAAATTCATTCCATTATATTTAGAAATTGGACGATTAGTTCGACAATTTCCTAAGTAACGTTTCCCCCCAAAATGCGACAGATATTATACAAAAACGAGTTTTGCTTCACAGTCCTTAAAAACTGCATTTATACACAATCCTTGGCGAAAAATGATATAGTTTGAAACTAATAAAGGGCCAGAAATTTGAAAATATTATATGTTTTGCAATTCGAAAATAACTTTAATCGAAATGACAAATTTAGTTTTAATTACATAGTTCAAATATTTGTTATGATTCGAAATTTTACAACGAAAACGGGTATAAATGCGACGTTTCGAGGTAAAGGGAGCTGAGATATTCATGCATGAAATTGTATAGAATCTGTTCTCGTAAAAACTTATCCATGTCAAATAGTTAAGGCGAACTCATACAATATGAGCTTGCAGAATTTTAATTATTCAGGGTGGAACAGATGAGAACGCTAATTTCGAGTAAAATGTCGCTTTACTAAAATGAGATCCCTCATTCTGTTTCGTGGCTTTAAAAGCAGTGTCGTATTTCTGACACTTTGCATACATTCGGAATAGGCAGGGGGGGATCCCTTGGGGGGGTATGGGGGGAGGCTCCCCCTTTAAAAAAGTGTTAGAGTTGGCAAATTGACGCTCAGTTGGCAAAACGAAAATTTTATGTTCTTGTCTGTTGAGCTCTTGTAGTTTTAATTTGTAGGGAAACTGTTTTAATAAGATTTCTGAATTTATCCCAAACCGAATTTTTGTTGCTCTAAATTCTCTCTGGCTTTTCTACTTTATGATCATGCGAGTGTAGGCGCGTTTCGACGGTTTCGGGCTTTCGGCCCTTTTTCCCGGGGAAAGAATACTGAGCTCAAGGAATATGGAATAAGGAATATTCCTTGCTGAGCTGAGATACACTGCGGGGGAAAGCGGAGGCATAGGTTTTTTTTCCATATTTCTGAGTGAGAAGCACCGTCGCTTTCGTGAATCTCTTAACTCATATCGGCATTGTATTTTGTTATTGCTTTAGCTCTTTATTTCTTGTTTGTTTCAGTAATGTTACAGTTTCTTTACTTAATACTTATCTCAAAGTTACCCGCGACATACTAAATTATAATGAGTTCGAGGAGTAGTTATCGTTTTAAAGTAGAATGTTTGAGTTGCAAAGCAGTTTTTAACAATGACTATAGGAAACCTCTCGATGCAGCTTCTCATATTGGTAAGATCGTTACAGTTAAAACGGTTGGAGCACCTTCAAATCTATTTGACGCTGCAAAACGACGTAAAAAAATGAAGCTACTGATATTGATATACCTCAGAGTCACGAACATTCATGAGAACCAAGGGCTTCAAGGGTTTAGGGTTAGAAAAGACAGAGCCATCTTCAAGTATGTCATCTATATGTCAGTCTGAAATTGGAAACAAAGCACAAGTACCAGTCCTTTACCAGATATTAGACTTAGTGCCGATTTGGAAATTCTTAGAACCGTTTACAAAGAACTAGAATTATCAACTGAGTCTGAATCCACTATTTTAAAGAAAGATTTAGGTGAAGGTACATCTTCAAAACCCTGTGCAATTGCAGCTATTCCAATTAGTGACTTGGAAACTGAAGAAATTGAAAGTAAAAACACGGAAGATTCACTAAATATTTCATTAAAATGGACTGTCTGTGTTGGTAATTTTTCTCATCTCATTGAAAAAGTGTCCCATGGTAAAACAATATTGCGTTATCTAACAGAGACCACTTGTGTCAACGAGAAATTGTCTGTTATACAGATAATAGACTTTATCCATTCAATTAAAGATGACTTAGGATCACTTAATCATAGATGCGAAAGTTTGTTAGTGAGTTTCGAGTCGAAGAACGTTAGCCATTTTAAAGACACTTCAGAATCAAAATCAGAGTTAGATATACTAGTACATCATGACCCAGGAAAATGGGACAACAGAACTTCATTGACGGATAATCAAAGGAGATACCTATCTAATTTCTTTAGGCCCACACCAGCCTAAGTTAGCTACATTTCTAAGCGATGGAAAAAATAGATTTAATGCCCAGTGGTATAAAAAAATTTGAGTTTTTACAGTGCAGTACAGTTAAAAATGCAGTATTTTGTTTTGTGTGCTATCTATTTCCATCTGTTTGCGGAAGTGGTAAAGAAAAATCCGAAATGGCCTGGGTTCAAGAAGGTGTTAAAAATTGTGGAAAAATGAAAAGCAGCGGCAAGGAAAAATTTGGAAAACTTCAACTGCATTTTTCTTCATCTTCTCACAAAAAAGCTGTGTCCGATTACTGCCACTACAATTTGAAAGAAGGTCACGTAGATGTACTATTGGACAAAAGTAAACGTGTTGCTCTAATTGAAGAACAGAGGGTTTTAGCTCACAACACAGAAATAGTCAAAATATTGGCTGATGTCGCAAGAACTTTAGGAAGGCAGGGGCTGGCATTTAGAGGATCTGATTTAGATGAAAATAGCAACTACAATCAGTTTGTTCAGTTAATATCGAGACACAAACCTATATTGAAGCGATGGTTATCCGATACAACTATGCGGTCTTATCATGTGACCTACCTAAGCCCAAAATCGCAGAACGAGTTTATACAGTTGGTTGGAGCAGCAATACAGATTAAAATAGTACAAGAAATAAAAGATTGCCCATTTTTTTACCGTTATGGCCGATTCCACGCCTGATAAGTCTCATAAAGATGTTCTGTCTGTCGTCGTTAGGAGTACAAATCACCTCGGAATTCCTAGAGAGCGACTGTTAGAAGTTTTTGAAACTAAGGACAAAACAGGACTGGGAACAGCAAAAGACATTATAAAAAGTCTTCAGAGTAACGAAATTGACACATCAAATTTGGCTTTTCAATCATACGACTTTGCCAGTTACATGTCAGGGTTGTTTAACGGAGCATAATAAAATGTTTCAAAATTAGATGGCCATGCTGTTCCTTATATTCCTTGCCTTGGTTACTAGTTGGCAAATTTAAGTGGGCTCTCCCCAAAAACCTAGTCCCTTCGGACATCCCTGAGAAAAAGTGTCCTTATCTCTCTGTTTTTACACACTGTATGAATTTAAAACTTCAATTCGAGTCATAACCTTTCTTGATTTTAGCTGTTTGTTCCGAAATGCCGCAGTCATACCCGTTTTTTGTAAACTTTCGAACCATAACAAATGTTTGAACTAAGCAATTAACACTAAATTTCTCTTATCGATTAATTTTAATTTCAAATTACATTACATAATAATTTCTTATTTCTGGCCCTTTGTGGGTTTGAAAAAGTGTCAACAAAGATTACATATTAATGCAGTTTTTAAGGACTGCGAATCAAAAGTCGTTATTGTACTGTATAACTTATGCTCTTGTTAATAAAGCATTTGGTAAAAAGTGGAACTATTACTTTGTTACTTTTTACCTCTCCGAGTGACGTATGTCACGGAGAGGTATTACACCGGCCGTGTCTGTCTGTCTGTCTGTGTGTCTGTCTGTCAGACCCCACGTGACCGCGTTCGCAGTTTACAAATCGGAGCAAACAAATACCCGATTTCCGGAACGCGTTCACGGTTCACGGAAATTTGGCCATTCATCTACCAACACCAGTCTTTACTAACTGGCTTCTAAGGACCACAATCTGCTAGTCTTTGTCCATCCCACATGGACACTAGTCTGTACTTGCTAGCTTCCAAGCACAACCATCTTCTGTTCTTCGTCAATTTCACCTTGACACCAGCTTCTATGCACCACCATCTTCTGTTCTTCGTCAATTCCACATTGACACCAGCTTCTATGCACCACCATCTTCTGTTCTTCGTCAATTCCACATTGACACCAGCTTCTATGCACTACCATCTTCTGTTCTTCGTCAATTCCACATTGACACCAGCTTCTATGCACCACCATCTTCAGGTCTTTGTCCATTCCACATGGACGCCAGTCAGTCCATTCTGGCTTCTTTGCCTTCGTCATCGTTTGGTTTCAAGATATACGCGGCGATCGGCTAGGGTTACGAGAAACGTCTAGCCTCCCAATGGCAGGGCTTCCACCATCGGTTCACGCGAATGCGATTTTATCTATTATTGGTTTCAAGATATACGCGGCGATCGGCTAGGGTTACGAGAAACGTCTAGCCTCCCAATGGCAGGGCTTCCACCATCAGTTCACGCGAATGCGTTTTTATCTATTATTATAATGGAAACGAATCGTATATATACCCCAAAATTTGAAGAAAGCGGGCAAGAGGGGTACCCTTCACTTTAAACGTCAATATTAGCAAAGTTTCGAAAGATAATAGGAACAACTTTATTTAAAACGATTTAACTATTTTTAAAGTTATTTACTGGCGATTAAAATAATTAATATCATTAATATTTAATTAATTATTTAAGATAAACTTATTTCTATGTAATGACACAAGTGAGAGTTTATATAGAACGAGTAATGAAGATTGCATCCGAATCGAAACACTACACGCACATCAAAGTTAATATAAAGCGAGTAGGATGATAAGATCTCTTACAAAACGATAACATTTCCTTTTTGCAGAATATTAAATGGAAATATTTTAAATATTTTTCGGCATTACGATTCTTTAAGTAGTTGTGTAGCTATAAAGCTCTGTTTCATCTTTATATTCCAAGAACATCTTTTGATATTAACATTTCAAATTTGGTGTTTTCTTTTTAATTCAGCTTTACTACATTTATATATAGTGTAAACGCATTTTTTATATTCAATAGATAATATGGATGTTAATTCTTCATCTATCCACAAGTCTTGAAACGATGGGGTCTGTGAAATAATTACCCTAGATTTATACTAGAAATGACCTTGTTTCACCTCATCTTATAGGAGGTCTTAACGGTTCAGAGTGAGCCGAAAGTTAAATACACCCTTCACTGATACATTTTAGGTCCTCATTAGAATTATTGAGGATACAAAGGAAATTGTTAAACGCGTAAGCCTTTGCTAAACACCTTGGCAATATTTCGCCAATTTGAACTAGGTACTTCCGGTTTATCTCATTGGCTGGTGGACCTGTGTTTAGAAAGTAAATTCGTCTCGGCTCGGAGAGGTTCATTTTGGTTTCCCAACTTGTTATTACTTGCTTTGCACTTACGTTATCCGAGAGATTGGAGTACTCCTTCAGTTCTAAATTTCTGCATTCCTCAGTTTTATTAGGGATTAAAGTATTTGCCAATTCAGACTTTTCCTAAAAAAATATTCTTAAACTTAGTGTACACTAAGGGTTATATGATCAAGGCTGGTGTTATAGCAGAAGCCGATTAGGCTTTACACATGAAGTGCGTAACATGTGCCTGAACGGGGTCATCTTTTTAAGCTGAATTTTGGGGGAAACGAATCCTCTAGTTGAAAAACCCATATTATTTAAAGTACTTACAACGAATTTATAGACATTGGAAGAAAACTCGCATCCGCATATACAACTTATGTTCCTATTTGAAAATATTAGATTTTGTTTTTAGAGATCAATTTGTAAATAGTTTTGAAACTTTACACCAGGTTTTCAATGGACGAATTTGCAGCGATTTTCGCATATTTTTCGGAAAAGGATAAAACTGTATCCTTTACTTTGGCGGATCCTATTTCTATTGTTGCGGATTTGTCTGTAGGCGCGCTTTTTTTCCACTGTAGGCAGAAACCAATAATAGGCGGTATACGAGTGACGAGGTTTTGTGGGTCCGCGTGGTCTGCTTTGTTAAATCGAGTTGCCATTTTGAACTTATTATTATCGTTCATCAAATTCCTTCGTGGCTTTTAATCAGTTCATCTTTTTGACATAATTTCAAAATGACTAAACTCGATTCTGATGTTTTAATAGAAGAAATTAGAAAATACCCATATCTTTGGGAAAAGCAGCACTTTAGCTTTAAAGATGATGTAATGAAAGATAATAGGATGAGTTCCATCGCAACTATGCTACAATGGACATGTAAGTTTCGTATTACGTTTTGTGTATAACATTATTAATATTCATATCATTAGAAACCAACTGACTTCGAAATGGAAAGGGCTTAGAGACCGATATCTCAAGTTGTGGAGGGAATTTAGTTATAAAGCGAGCGATAAATTATAGACCAATTTAAGAATTTGATAATTTATCACTCGCGTGAAAATTAAAAACGGTAAAATTTCAATTTCCCCACCTTGTTTTTTATTAGCACGAGGGGAATTCGCGAGACATCCGCCACTTTTCGTTCAAGGTTTGATGTCACCTAAGACTAATCACCTAGTTAGACATAGCACTCTCATAGAAGACACGAGGTTGACATCAACCCTTTAGACGATAGTTATTACTTGCTATAACTCGTTTAAAAGTTAGAGAAATGCCCCCAATAACAGCTTACTGCTAAAACAAGCCCGAACTGTCAAAACTTGAAGTTGGTCTGTCTGCGCTGCTGGCCTACTACTCCTTTCGTTTATTTTCTACGGCAAAAACACTAACTTCGGGCCATCGAGGCTAAGCAAAAAAAATCAAAAAAAAAACAAGCAGTTGCTAGCTCATTTTATAAATATTATTACCTAGGGCGTGATTAATGCAGTTAGGGAGTGATTGGGATATTGGGGAATTTTGCGTTTTAAGACTTATTATGAAATAAAGAAAATATGCCTGTTTAATGAATTTTTTGAAAATTTTTAATATCTTTATTGATAATTAGTTAAATATGTCCAAGTCTTAATAAAATTTGGACGAACATTTTCGAAATAACAGGACTTCCTTCGAGTTTGAAATCGAAGAAAGTTCGTTTTCTTTATTGAACTATTTCTTACAAACAAGACTGTCGCTTTCAGTTTCAATTGTTGCTTAATATTTTATTGGACCTCCCCTAGACCTTAAACACATTCTTAATCTTCGCCTAAAAGACAGACATAAACTCTAATGAAACTAGGAGGTAAAGCATTGTAATATTCAATAGATCCGCCCTGTTCGCAGTTAGTCCTTTCTCCATGTGATTAACCAGCCCGCAACGTGACCGGTAGTAATATTAATAAGCTAATCATTATCCATGACTAACTTAAATCATTGTTTTAGTGAATGGTTTCAGGTTCAGCACAACGATTGCCCAGCCCATGCGTTCCGACTCGTTGCAAGAATTCTGGAGAACGAAAGAATTTACGTTTTGGACTGGCCCACTCTCTCGCCCGACTTGGACCCGATTTAGCGTTTTAATAAAAGATTAAGAATGTATTTAAGGGCTAGGAAAGGTCCAATAAAATATTAAGCAACAATTGAAACTGAAAGTGACAGTCTTGTTTGTAAGAAATAGTTCAATAAAGAAAACGAACTTTCTTCAATTTGAGACTCGAAGGAAGTCTTGTTATTTGAAAATTTTCGTCCAAATTTTATTAATACTTTTCAACTTTTAACAAATTATCAGTAAAGATATTAAAAGTCTTCCGAAAATTCTTTAAACATGCATGTTTTCTTTCCATCATAATAAAAATCTTAAAACACAAACTTCCCTAATATGCCAATCACTCCCTAACTGCATTTATCACGCCCTAGGTAATAATATTTATAAAAATGTTCGAGCTAGCAACTGCATTGTTGTTTATTTTCTTATTCTTTTCGGTTTTGTACTACGAATCGTTGCCCGAATTTAATGTTTTTGCCATAGAAAATAAACGATAAGAGTAGCAGGCCAGCATCGCAGAGAAGCCATCTTCAAGTTTTTACCGTTAGGGCTTATTTTATCTGTTTTCAGTTGCGAACATTGTTACCGGCTTTCATTTATTTTACATCAAATTTTTTAGGCTTTTCCATCGGTAGCTTTGAACGTCAGTTGTGAAGTTCGCCTTTGCCCATCCTTTGATTTCGGTCGGCTTTGTTATTAAGCCTCACATTTGCAGTAAACGCGGGAGTCTATAGCAACCCCAAGATCCATTTAGCGACGCTCAATCGAGTAGCGAATGTTCCTAGTATGGAAGCTTTCTACTCTAAAGTTGTTTTATAGCTTTGGTCCCATTCTACAGAAGAGTTTTTTGTGGTATCCCATTCGACCGAACGTAGCCAAAAGGTGCGATTTTCATTATAATACATTCACATTGGACCGAAATTCCATTCAACTGGAAGAAGACCTAGTGTGTGGTTTTGCATTAAAAATATTTTTAACCTTATCACTGCTTATTTTCCTTGAAATAAATATGAGTTGAAAATGTATTATTGCACTTATTTTAACTACGTTTTATCTACGGTGAACCTAACCTAACTAAACCAAACCTAACAAAACCCAACCCAACCTCGCCTCAACTAACCTAACCTACCCGAAACCAAAATATTAATATTTTATTTTAACTTTAAAACTTAAGGACATTGTTGGAACTACCATTAAGACTATACTTCATTTTATGCAAAATTTGCTTATTTTTTCTACATATCTTCTGCCTTGAAAGGAATAAAAGTGAGCGTTTCAATAAGTATCACGAAACATTTGTTTTTAATATTATTAACATACCTTTCGGGCATTCGAACTAAAAATCCATGGCAGTCCTACACCGTATCCACAACACCACCGAATCTCTAACGGCTCTAGTGTTTCAAGTTATATTGATGTAGTTTTTACGGCCATATTCGGACGAATGGGATTTCGGTCCATTTGGGAATTCAGTTGAAAAGGAACATACCGTTTTGTTTATGGAATAGTCAAATTTGTCTATTTGAGGGGCTCTCGTGTAGTTTTAAAATAATTCGGTGTTATTTCCTGGATGTTTCACTATACAGATTGGTCTTATAATTAGTAGAAGAATCAATAAAAATCACTTTATTTCCATTTCACCTTCCCTTTAATGAACGTCTGATTTGTTACAAAGTATTGCGCCACAAGAACAACATATACAGGGTGTTTCTGGAAAGTCTGGCACAAATTAACAGGCATGTTCCTTGGGTCAAAAGGAGTCCGAAAGGTTCTATGACGTTTTGGAGTAAAGCGCTCCGTTGCGACGTTATGGGCTCTCAAAAGTAGGCCGAAAAAGAAGGAGATTTTGCAGAATTATAGCACTAGTATTGTGGTTTTGACCCAATTGTTTTCGATTATTAAGCATAAGGCAATGATCGAAATAAGTTCAAACCTAGTGGAAGACCGTGAACGTGTTAAACGGCCAAAAGCGTTAATCCCTTGGTTTTTATTAATGATTGTAATTAAAGGTAAGGAAAGTAGCTTGGATATCGGTTACTTGTTTGTTCAGATGTACTGGTAACTGACCAGTCTTTTATTCTTTGTTTCAATTAGAGACATTACTTTTACAATAATTCGAATGAACCCCTTAAATTTTACAATAATTCGAATGAACTCCTTAAATTTTACAATAAATCGAATGAACTCCTTAAATTTTACAATAAATCGAATCGATTCCATTAATTTTACAATAATTTTAATCGAACCCATTACATTTACAATAATTCGAATCGAACCCCATTACTTTTGCAATAATTCCAATCGAATCCCATTACTTTTCCAATAATTCGAATCGAACCCCATTACTTTTACAATAATTCGAATCGAACCCCATTACTTTTACAATAATTCGAATCGAACCCCATTACTTTTACAATAATTCGAATGAAACCCAATTACATTGTTCTACAAAAATTGTTCAAAATGGGCATTATCAACGTTTAAGCAAACTTGCGCGCGTCGTTTGAAAGATTCACGAAAACGTTCGAAGATTCCTGGCGTGTTACGGATGCTATCACACCCATCAATAATCCTTTGTCGTAAGTCTTCGACATCGCGAACTTCACTTCGGTATACCAAGTCCTTGAGATGGTCTCAATGAAAAAAATCGCATGGGTTGAGATAGGGAGATCTTGCTGGCCACGCAAAAGTTCCGCCTCGACCTATCCACCTCTTTTAAAAACCAATTATGCTGTGTTGGTCTAAACATTAGGGTTGTTTTCAACGTCAGAAGTTGTAGGATTTTTACAGACGGCTTAAATGTGTGTACCTTAACGTGCTTCCTGGCGTACGTGCACATTTGGAAGCTTATCTGGAACTAATCATGGTCTACTTCACCAATGCAGAGTACTCAGATATCCATCTTATGTATGGACTGGCTCGGGGAAATGCGGTGGAAGCTCGGCGCTTGTACCCGGAGCACTTTCCTCATCGACAAGTTCCCAATCGACAAACATTTACGGCAGTCGACAGACGCTTGAGAGAAACCGGGAAACTTCAACCGTCGGGACCTGAACCTCGTGCGGCGGTTGTTCCCGAGGATGTAGAGGACACCGTTTTGACAATTTTCGAAGATGATCCAACAACCAGTACCAGGAACGTCGGGCGGCAATTGTGCGTTAACCATGTACTCGTCAGGAAAATCCTTCGAGGAAATCAGTTCCAACCATACCATTAGCAAAAGGTACAAGCTTTAAACGAAGCTGATAAGCCGAGACGGGTCAATTTCTGCCAGTGGTTTGTGGCACGGGTAAATGACTTAGACTTTCCGCGTACTTTGCTAGTTTCCAACGAGGCCAATTTCTCGCGTGACGGGATTCTTAATTTACATAACTATCACGAGAGGAAGCAACAAAACCCGCACGCGACCACTGTCATGAAACATCAAGTTCAGTTTAGTTTGAACGTCTGGTGCGGAATTGTAGGAGATCATTTAATTGGGCCTTACTTTTTGCAACCGAGGCTAAATGGTGAGGCGTACTTGACCTTTTACCGGAGATTTTAGAAGACGTACCGTTACGACTGCGACAAATAATGTGGTTCATGCAAGATGGCGCACCGCATTTTAAGGCCTTTTCAGACGAGCCAACTTTTTGACTCAGCTCGATGGGTCAAAAAGTTGTATCAACTTGCCCAATTTTTGGAAACGAAAAGCTGAGTAAATTCTTCCTTTTCACACAACTAAACTTTTACCGCCAACTTTTTAAATCCATTTTTTTAAGAGCCAATAAAATCAAAGCACTGGTCACATGACCCTAAAAGGTAAACAAACAAAACCGACCGGCGACCGATATACCTAGATTTACCTGTTAATGAGTTATTATTTGTGAAATTTGTTTATATAAAATTAATTCATCAGGATATCTAAAACCATGGCATTTAAAAGAAAAGCTGCTGGTGCCTTAATTCTAATAACATTACTTGACGATGACGAAGAAGGTTCTGAACGAAAAAAGAGAGAATTTTGGGTTAAGCCTTGGTTGGCCCGTCGAAAGAAGCAAGGCGCTTCGGAGAATTTAATTAAGGAATTGAGACTTGAGGATAAAAATAGTTATAGAAAATTTTTGCGAATGAATGAAGACGCGTTTGTTTTCTTGCTCGGGAAAGTTAAAACCTTTATTGAGAAAAACGATACTGTTATGAGAGAAGCGATAAGTGCTGAAGAAAGGTTGAACGTAACCCTACGATTTTTGGCTTCAGGTAAGCATTAAAATTAGTTTTAAATTTAAAGCACTTGCATAATGTATTTGTAACAAAGTGAGGTTCAATTCATTGCGTTATATCTTGATTTTAAGGTGATTATAATAAAAATTTTACAGGTGAGAGCTTCACGTCACTTCATTTTCAGTTTAGGCTGGGGATAAGTACTATTCACGGTATTATTTATGAGACATGCAAGGCCTTATTTCAATCTCTGCGAGATGAGTATGTGAACAAGTCTGAATTTAAAGTATTTTTCTATAACTTGAGATTTCTCTTCCCTCTATATAGTTATATCAAAACACCTACAACATCCGCGGATTGGCTAAATATTGCCAAAGGCTTTGAAGATAAGTGGCAACATCCTAGATGCTTATGCATTGGATGGAAAACACATTTCTATTTATCCACCCCCTAATTCAGGGTCATTTTATTACAATTATAAAGGCGATTTCAGTCTAGTTTTATTGGCTCTCGTCGATGCTGATCTCAAAGTAATGTTTTCATGTTATCTTGAAATATGTAAAGTAATTTTTGAAATTTTTAGGCTATTTATCTTGATGTTGGAACTAATGGGCGAGCTCATGACACGGCAGTGTTTACAAAGTCCAAGTTGGGCACTATGCTTGACCAAAATAAGCTTAATCTCCCTAAAGCCAAGGCATTGCCAGGTATCAAATATGTTTTGAAGCAGGGCTGTTCGAGTCATGATTTTAGGGGCTCGAGTCCAAGTTTGAGTAATAGAAAACTGGACTCACCGAGTATAGTCTAATTTTTAATTACTTGTTCGAGTTCATGCGCAAAAGTCATGCGCAAATTAGGTTGCTCTGATTCATGGCACAGAGACTATCGATTAAGTGTTAACTTTGTAGTGTCTTGTTACTTATGAAACAACCAAAGATATGTTTTAACTTAAGGCAGATAACAATTAAACCTGGGCCCTACAAACACATTTTAAGGTCCCTTTAAACAATTAAGAATAATACGGCACTTCTTTCAAATAGGGCAAATCAAACCAACAAATTACGTAATAGTGGCTGATGAGGGTTTTCCCATGAAGGCACACCTTCTGCGTCCATATCCATTACGTGAAATAACACGGGATAACTCGATTCACAATAAACGGTAACTATTTTCATATACTCATGAGTATGAAGCTATTTCGGCTATTAAAATTAAATATGAGCAGTTCTCGGTTTAAATATAACTTTGAATTTTTTGCCAAAAAAACCCTGAAAATTGGTAACTTCAACTTCATCTAGAATATTTATCATAAGCAATAACGATTAAGTAGTCGAATTATTTATCGAATTGTAAACCGCGAATAATAAAATCACTATTTGATATTCGCTTGAATGTCTAAAAACATGCCAAAAAAATACTGAGACGATTATTCATCTCGATATATTGGATCATGTTCTTTGTTATAGCTGAAGCATCGCCCATACTAAATTTATCACTGTAAGGATTAATGCAATAATTTATAATTTTATTTACAGCCACTCTCGTGCTAGACGTGTGTCGGAAAATTTTTTTGGCATCCTAAGTAATCGATTTAGAATATTTTTAAAGCCAATTCAAGCTCTACCGGACAACGTTGTGACGATAGTTCTTGCGGCATGTACCATGCACAATTTCCTAAGAGCCACAGTTCATGATTATGCACCAAACAATACTTATGAAATTGTTTCGACTAGAAGCCTACAGCCCTTATCCAAGTTTGGGGTCAATAGCACAAAAGAAGCACAAGAAACGAGGGAAAATTTGAAAAAATATTTCCTGACAGTAGGGGCTGTGGAAGGACAAGAAAACGTTGCTACATTTTAAAACACAAACTTTATTTAAGGAATATTTTTAAAATAATATATTAATATATTTGAATAAAACTGAATACAACGTAACCTTGTACTTTGTCATTTTATTTAATCCTTGGTCGAATCTTTATAAAGATGTTGGAAAACTACCTCCATAATTTTTATCTTAACAAAATCTTTACTTTTTGGTGAAAGTGGCGCCATGGTATGGGCTAGATGTATCCCAAACAATTCATCAGGGTTTTGAGGTTTATCATTTTGTGGAGCAGGAGTTTTTAGCAAATTTATGCAATTTTCGATCAGTTCATTCTTCTTTTGTGTTGAAGACGATTCTGACTTTCTGGGTCTTGAATGATCAATTTTTTTCTTCTTTGGAGGCGGTGTATTCATAGGCACTACAGCCTCATCTTCTGATTCTTCCACTATTTCATGTACAAAAGTTTCTTCTGCCTCATGTATACTATACACCTAATTAAGTTTAAACCGTTCATCATAATTAATGTTCAAAATAATGCTTTTATTCAAATAAATGATATGTACCTTTCCATCTGCCATAAAATCAAGAGTTGACGTAGACGGTGCTGGTTCCAAACTTGAACTAAGAAACGTCATAGATGTATAATATTCCCATTTAGGGGTGTATATTTGACCAGTTCCCATTCCACTTTTTTTACATTTGGCCTTGGTATGCTCTTTGTTGTAGTATGTTCGCAACTTTTGCCACTTGTCTTTGGCCTCGTAAACTATTAATGAAATAAGTAAAATTTGTTAAATAACTACAAGAGTGTCTCAAACACTGGAAAGAAAGAATGTACCTGAACATCCGATAATTTCAGAGATATCTCGAAACTTGATTTCTCTTTTTTCTTTATCCTTGTACAATTCATCTTTGCAATTGTACAAAAACTCATTTTTTTGAATAAATTCTATTAAGAGCCTAGTTTTTTCTGTTGTCCAGTCGAAGGTTGTCTAAAACAATCAAGAATTATTCTAATACCATTTTATTTTTGATAACAAATACTATTAAAAGTTCACTTACCTTTTTCTGCTTAGAATTCATTTGCAAAATTGCAATTCAAGTTCGGCAAAATTAAATTTATTGTTCAATAAAATAGTGTTCCCCGAATCCCCGTTTAGCAGCTTCAGTTTTACAGCAGACGCCTGGAACTTTTTAAACGCAACCTTCCTTGGTGAAATAGCCCGCCTTTTTTTTTTATTATTATTATTATTTTTTTTTTCTGTAATGCATTTTGATTGGCTGAAGACATGAAATCAAAAAGTTGAGTCAGCAAAAATTGGATCAGTGATCCAATTTTTCCTAGCCAACTTTTTTGGTGACTCAACTCATCCAGCTTTTATTCACACGATCCAACTAGTTGGTTCAACTCGAGTTGACCCATCAAGCTGAGTCAAAAAGTTGGATCGTCTGAAAGGGCCTTTAGTCTTCAAGTTAGAGCATATCTTTATGTCGCGTTTCCCCAGAGGTGGATAGGTCGAGGCGGAACTGTTGCGTGGCCAGCAAGATCTCCCCATCTCAACCTATGCGATTTTTTTCTTTGGGGCCATCTCAAGGACTTGGTATACCGAAGTGAAGTTCGCGATGTCGAAGACTTACGACAAAGGATAATTGATGGACGTGATAGCATCCGTAACACGCCAGGAATCTTCGAACGTGTTCGTGAATCTTTCAAACGACGCGCGCAAGTTTGCTTAAACGTTGATGGTGCCCATTTTGAACAATTTTTGTAGAACAATGTAATTGGGTTTCATTCGAATTATTGTAAAACTAATGGGGGTCGATTCGAATTATTGTAAAAGTAATGGGGTTCGATTCGAATTATTGTTAAAGTAATGGGTTCGATTCAAATTATTGTAAAATTAATGGAATCGATTCGATTTATTGTAAAATTTAAGGAGTTCATTCGATTTATTGTAAAATTTAAGGAGTTCATTCGAATTATTGTAAAATTTAAGGGGTTCATTCGAATTATTGTAAAAGTAATGTGTCTAATTGAAACAAAGAATAAAAGACTGGTCAGTTACCAGTACATCTGAACAAACAAGTAACCGATATCTGAGCTACTTTCCTTACCTTTAATTACAATCATTAATAAAAACCAAGGGATTAACGCTTTTGGCCGTTTAACACGTTCACGGTCTTCCACTAGGTTTGAACTTATTTCGATCATTGCCTTATGCTCAATAATCGAAAACAATTGGGTCAAAACCACAATACTAGTGCTATAATTCTGCAAAATCTCCTTGTTTTTTGGCCTACTTTTGAGAGCCCATAACGTCGCAACGGAGCGCTTTACCCCAAAACGTCATAGGACCTTTCGGACTCCTTTTGACCCAAGGAACATGCCTGTTAATTTGTGCCAGACTTTCCAGAAACACCCTGTATATGCATAAAGTGCCATAACATCTAACAAGCATTATTACGAAAATGTTTCGATACTCGATTATTAATTATCGCCACTCTAATCAAAGTTGCCATATTTTAAATAAAGGCTGATTACTCGTGACCTATTCATCCGCATTGAATTTGGTGAAAACTTTTCAAGATGAATCGACCCCAAGGAATTCAAAAATCACATTTATAACCACGATAATACAATATTTTAAAAAATGTTAATTTTGACACTTCCGGTTTGCAAAGGACAACTGTTAAACGGATAAAATACAAATGAGGAATGCAAAACTATTATAACGCACTTTATTTCAGAGCGCTACCTTCAAAAGTCTTTGAAATATAGTAAAATTGTGCGAAAACTGCAACACGCAAAGGATTTTAAACCACCTGGTCCAGCAACCAGAACATTTTTGCACACCCAATCAATTTATAGGACATTGGTCCAGTGAGGCAGTGACCCCTATAAGTGTCTCAAAGTTATCTTATTTCCGTCCCGGCTAAATAGAAAACCGACACAATAGGCAGGGTTCATACAACTTTGGAAAACAAATTTCCCTGAGATTTCCAGGTTTTTCCCCATATACTTCCCTGAGTTTCCCAGATTTTTCCCGTATATGGAGTATCCTATGGAGCAAATGTTAACGAAGGAGGAAGGGTAAGTTGGACAATTACACAATCAAAGGGCATCCCCGATTCCCCGTATCTCTAATATAATCAGAGTTATGAGCCTCCAAAGTATAGTGTTATGATAATCCTATGGAGGGAATGTTCACGAACATTTTGCTTAATTATTCGGCCCCTGTTTGACAAAATCCCAAGTTTTTAGTATCGTTGGATGTTATTGTTATAAGTCTGTCAAACGAAAGAAGAGCCCTGAGAAATTTGTCCAAATTGATGTCGCCACCATCGACCCCATAGTACTTTATCAACTTGTTTTGTTTTGTCAATAGTCGTCTGTAATATAGTCTGCTATAAACAGATAGGCTTAATCGCAATAGAACCAATACATTTTGCAATATATATTACGACAAGATGCAGATGAATTACAGCTTATAATTTTTGTAAGGGATTCGCCAATCAAATTAATGAAAGATTCAAACTAGATTGGCACTAAAGCATCCTGGTCCGTGCGCTATAAATAACGAGTCGTTATTTCGGCTCGCATTTTTACTTGGTAAAACACTTTAGCTTTTGAATATTAGTCGAAAATTTTAAATAAATATGACTATGTTGCATGTAATAAATTTATCCATGATAACATTATATTCATGATGTTTTCAGACCAACAGTGGAGGCGTTTAATTGTCAACTTTTAATTCATTTAATGAGAAATTGTTTAATACGGACTAAGGAAGAAGTAGCAATAAACACCAAGTTTTGTTTCAAAAATTAATTAATAATCCAGCATACGCTCATGTACAAGCAACCATTTTATTATACGCTTACGAAACGAAAAGCATAGGGTTTCGCAATAGTTTTTCGGCAACAAATTAAACGCGTTTTGAACCATCAGCAGTAAATCTTCGTTATGGTTCGGAGTTCGTTGATCCTTGCGTTGAATTACAGCTTAAAATTTTTGTACGGGAAGTCAACTTCGAGCGCACCCTAAATTTTTATCTGCTTCTGTTAGGCATTAATATTACTGCTTTTATTTTTCTAAAATTTGAATAAAGAATTGGTTAGGCCTAAAAAGGCATCTTGAAAAAGCTTTACTCATTCATCTTAATAAAATCTTTTGATCTAATACTGTCACGTCTCGATCCTAAAAATATTTAAACCACCATAAAAGATAGAAAATTGAAACATTTTTTGATCATAAATGGGCCAGTATTGTATATACAGTTATCATAAGTTTATCAGATATGTTTCAATAAGTATGACACTGCCTATACTTCGTAATGCTAGAGACATACTGAGAGCTAGTTCGAGAATGACGCGAGAATTGAATACACTCGGTTTTGCAGTCCAACTTCCTATTTAGCCTTATTAAGCCTTTGACAATGGCTCAACAGGCGTCGCTTTACGAGAATATGACGTTTCACCTACAACACTTCATGAAGTAACCAGTGACAAACTTATGGAACACATCTTACGAACTTATGCAGTTATGTTTAAGGTGTATCCAATACTAACAACATAAGGAATCCAAGCTTTCAAAGGTGTTGGCAGTCAAGTTCTATAGATTCAAAACCTAATAAAATAAGAGTTACTTCTATTTGAGGTAAAAAGTCGTAGAAAAACAATTTTTCATCCAAAAAAAGTAAATAAAATTAATTTCAGTTTATTTTAGTGATTTTATGCCAGTTTTTGAGACCAGACCTAGCTTTCTGTGTGTGTGTGCATGTGTGTGTTTGTGGCCCCGGGTACACGAAAAACAAGCGTGGATAGAAACCGATTAAGACAAGATCTACTATCACCATGGCGCTCGAAATGTGAAGGAAATTGCGAACCAAAGTACTTTAGCGCTATCATATAAGTTTACAGCAGTTTTCCTGGTTGCGGATAGACGTAAAACAAGCCTGTCGGGACCCTTCCCTTCAGTTGTAATCGGTTTTTAGCTATAAGTTTGAAAGAATTTTTCGATTACGTTCTGTGAGTGTGTATGTTGTGGATGTTAGATAGACGAAAAGACCTTATCTAGATGTGGTGAGAACTTAATGTACATGTACCTAAACAGTTGGACCATCTCAGATATTACTTTAGCAAGTCAGAAAAGCGTGTATTCAGATGAATTACAGCTTAATATTTTTGTAAGAGATGAGTACAAGTTGGGAATCCAAAATAAACCTCTCCAAGTCGAGACGCAATTTAGAGGCTATTTTTAAATGTTTAAATAAATATAAATGATATTTATTAATTTAATCGTCATTAATTTACCTTAATTCTAGTTAAATCGTTTTAAGAAACTTTATTCCTAAAATCATTTTAAACATAGCTATTGTTGACGTTTGAACTCAAGCGTAAGCCTCTTTAATATTTTTTGGAAATTTAGGGTATATAAGGCTACTGATTCACAATAATTGATAGGAAAACCCGCAATGACTCTGCAAAGCATATGAAACGCGCCTGCAATGATCCTGCAAAGAATCTGAAATGCACCTGCAATTATCCTACAAAGTATCTGAAACTCACCTGCAATGACCCTACAAAGAATCTGAAATCCACCTGCAATGATCCTGCGATGTATCTGAAATGCACCTGCAATGATCCTGCGAAGTATCTGAAACGCGTCTGCAATTATTCCACAAAGTATCTATATCGCACCTGCAATTATCCTACAAAGTATCTGAAACGCACCTGCAATGACCCTACAAAGAATCTGAAATCCACCTGCAATGATCCTGCGATGTATCTGAAACGCGCCTGCAATGATCCTACAAAGAATCTGAAACGCGGCTGCAATGACCCTGCAAAGTATCTGAAACGCACCTGCAATTATCCTACAGAGTATCTGAAATGCTCCTGCGAAGTATCTGAAACGCGGCTGCAATGATCCTACAAAGTATCTGAAACGCACCTGCAATTATCCTACAAAGTATATGAAAAGAGCCTTCAATTAATCTAAAAAGTATCTGAAATGCGCCTGCAATTATCCTACAAAGTATCCGAAATACGCCTGCAATGATCCTAAAAAGTATCTGAAACGCGCCTGCAATGATCCAAAAAAGTATATGAAAAGCGCCTGCAATATTCCTACAAAATATATGAAAAGCGCCTGCAATTATCCTACAAAGTATATGAAAAGCGCCTGCAATTATCCTACGAAGTATCTGAAATGCTCCTGCAATTATCCTAAAAATTTCTGAAAATTACCTGCAATTATCCTACAAAGTATCTGAAACGCGCCTGTAATTATCCTACGAAGTATCTGAAGTGCGGCTGCAATGAACCTAAAAATTATCTGAAAAGCACCTGCCATTATCCTTAAAAAGTATCTGAAACGCGCCTGCAATTTTCCTACAAAGTATATGAAACGCTCCTGAAATTATCCTGAAAAGTGTCTGAAATGCGCCTGCAATTATCCTACAAAGTATCTGAAACGCGCCTGTAATTATCCTACAAAGTATATGAAAAGCAATTGCAATTATCCTACAAAGTATATGAAAAGAGCCTGCAATTATCCTAAAATGTATCTGAAACGCGCCTGCAATTATCCTAAAAAGCATCTGAAAAGCACCTGCAATTATCGTACAAATTAAAGTATCTGAAACGCGCCTGTAATGGTCCGTAAAAGTATCTGAAACGCGCCAGTAATGATCCTGAAAAGTATCTGAAACGCGCCTGCTATTTTCCTACAAAGTATATGAAAAGCGCCTGCATTTATCCTGCAAAGTATCTGACATGCGCCTGCAACTATCCTAAAAATTATCTGACATGCGCCTGCAACTATCCTAAAAATTATCTGAAACACGGCTGCAATGATCCTGCAAAGTATTTGAAACGCGCCTGCAATGATCCTACAAAGAATCTGAAACGCGGTTGCAATGACCCTGCAAAGTATCTGAACGCACCTGCAATTATCCTACAGAGTATCTGAAATGCTCCTGCGAAGTATCTGAAATGCTCCTGCGAAGTATCTGAAACGCGGCTGCAATGATCCTACAAAGTATCTGAAACGCACCTGCAATATCCTACAAAGTATATGAAAAGAGCCTTCAATTAATCTAAAAAGTATCTGAAACGCGCCTGCAATTATCCTACAAAGTATCCGAAATACGCCTGCAATGATCCTAAAAAGTATCTGAAACGCGCCTGCAATGATCCAAAAAAGTATATGAAAAGCGCCTGCAATATTCCTACAAAATATATGAAAAGCGCCTGCAAATATCCTACAAAGTATATGAAAAGCGCCTGCAATTATCCTACGAAGTATCTGAAATGCTCCTGCAATTATCCTAAAAATTTCTGAAAATTACCTGCAATTATCCTACAAAGTATCTGAAACGCGCCTGTAATTATCCTACGAAGTATCTGAAGTGCGGCTGCAATGAACCTAAAAATTATCTGAAAAGCACCTGCCATTATCCTTAAAAAGTATCTGAAACGCGCCTGCAATTTTCCTACAAAGTATATGAAACGCTCCTGAAATTATCCTGAAAAGTGTCTGAAATGCGCCTGCAATTATCCTACAAAGTATCTGAAACGCGCCTGTAATTATCCTACAAAGTATATGAAAAGCAATTGCAATTATCCTACAAAGAATATGAAAAGAGCCTGCAATTGTCCTAAAAAGTATCTGAAACGCGCCTGCAATTATCCTAAAAAGCATCTGAAAAGCACCTGCAATTATCGTACAAATTAAAGTATCTGAAACGCGCCTGTAATGGTCCGTAAAAGTATCTGAAACGCGCCTGTAATGGTCCGTAAATGTATCTGAAACGCGCCAGTAATGATCCTGAAAAGTATCTGAAACGCGCCTGCTATTTTCCTACAAAGTATATGAAAAGCGCCTGCATTTATCCTGCAAAGTATCTGACATGCGCCTGCAACTATCCTAAAAATTATCTGACATGCGCCTGCAACTATCCTAAAAATTATCTGAAACACGGCTGCAATGATCCTGCAAAGTATTTGAAACGCGGCTGCAATTATCCTACAAAGTATCTGAAACGCGGCTGCAATGACCCTGCAAAGTATCTGAAATGCGCCTGCAATTATCCTGAAAAGTATCTGACAAGCACCTGCAATTATCCTACAAAGTATCTGAAACGCGCCTGTAATTATCCTACAAAGTATATGAAAAGCGCCTGCAATTATCCTACAAAGTATATGAAAAGAGCCTGTAATTATCCTAAAAAGTATCTGAAACGCGCCTACAATTATCCTAAAAATTATCTGAAAAGCACCTGCCATTATCCTAAAAAGTATCTGAAAAGCACCTGTAATTATCGTATCTGAAACGCGCCTGTAATGGTCCTTAAAAGTATCTGAAACGCGCCTGTAATGGTCCTTAAACGTATCTGAAACGCGCCTGTAATGGTCCTTAAAAGTATCTGAAACGCGCCAGTAATGATCCTGAAAAGTATCTGAAACGCGCCTGCAATTTTCCTACGAAGTATATGAAAAGTGCCTGCATTTATCCTGCAAAGTATCTGACATGCGCCTGAAACTATCCTAAAAATTATCTGACATGGGCCTGCAACTATCCTAAAAATTATCTGAAACGCGGCTGCAATGATCCTGCAAATCATCTGAAACGCGGCTGCAATTATCCTACAAAGTATCTGAAACGCGCCTGCAATGATCCAAAAAAGTATCTAAAACGCGCCTGCAATTTTCCTACAAAGTATATGAAACGCGCCGGCAATGATCCTGAAAAGTATATGAAACGCGCCTGTAATGGTCCTGAAAATTATATGAAACGCTCCTGCAATTTTCCTACAAAGTATCTGAAACGCGCCTGTAATGATGCTGAAAAGTATCTGAAACGCGTCTGTGATGATCCTGAAAAGTATCTGAAACGCGCCTGTGATGATCCTGAAAAGTATCTGAAACGCGTCTGCAATTATCGTAAAAAGTATCCGAAACACGCCTGCAATTATCCTACAAACTTAGCAATTTCTGACTGTAACATGCATACAATATATTTGGAAGGTACAGTACTTGTAATGAGCCTACAAACATCCTGATTTCTTACGGGAGTTACTATTTCCCCTCTGTTTTCTAGCTGTAAGGTAACTATTTTATGACTATAGAGTTGCTAAATTTTGTATACTGTTGTACTGAGTTTTCCAACGGAAGATATTTTTTCTGCAAAACGTCTAAAATGTTCTGCATTGCTCTCTGGAATCACCTTAATTTTGTCTGAAATTGAACATTTTTCAGGTTTATTCCAGTATTTTTCCAGAATATTCCAGTTTATTTGCAATATATTGCAGATTCTAAAAAATCTAATTAACAGCAAAAATGCAGCCGTAAATTTTTGTACGGGTATATTCAACTGCTGTGGAAATTTTCTAGAGATTAAACATGTTGCGAATGTCGCGCCGAAATTTTAAGTTTAAAACTGTTTTTAGAAATTTTATCTATATAAAATAAAAATAAAATAATCCTGAAAAACTAATATATAGGTCTAAAATTAACCAAATATACCAATGTAAAAAAATATATGTAACTTAAAATAGATAACAGCTAAAACACCTTTGCTGTTTTAAGATAAATCAGAAAATGTAAATTATCAAAAAATGGACACGTGACGAAAAGGGTATCGTGTCTCTTCCTAATATGGGCTTTGAGAGCTCACTCTCCAACGCGAGAAGTTCCCATAATATTACCTTGCCATTAAAGTTGCAAAGTTTATTGTACCGAAAGCAATTTTTACCTCTCCGAGTGACGATGACGTCACGGAGAGGTTTTACACTGGACGAGTGGGTGTGTGTGGGTGTGTGTGGGTGTGTGTCTGTGTGTGTGTGTGTCTGTCTGTCTGTTGTTATTGACTTTCACCCCAGGGGAGCGCGTTCGCAGTTTCCGAATCGAAGCAAATGTGTTCGCTATTTCCGGACCGCATTCACAGTTTCCGGAAAATTCAAAACTTGAGGCTATCCACAATTCAACTGGCCACTATTACTTCATCTGACTAGTCAATTGTCCATTCCACATGAACACCAATCTGTATTCATTGGCTTCTTACACCACCATCTTCTGGGCGTTGTTTTTGTCTATCCCACGTAGACACCAGTCTGTACTTACTTGCTTCTAACACCACCATCTTCTCGTCATTGTCCATCCCACATGGACAGCAGTCTGTACACACTGGCTTCTAACACCACGATCTTCTGGTCTTTGTTTTTGTCCATCCCACATAGACACCAGTCTGTACTTACTGGCTTCTAACACCAACATCTTCTGGTCATCGTCCATCCCACATGGACACCAGTCTGTACACACTGGCTTCTAACACCACCATCTTCTGGTCTTTGTTTTTGTCCATCCCACATGGACACCAGTCTGCACACCTGGCTTCTACACCACCATCCTCTGGTCTTTGTTTTTGTCCATCCCACATGGACACCAGTCTGCACACCTGGCTTCTACTCCAACATCATCCTTAAGGTTAAGACATACGCGGCGATCAGCTAGGGTTAAGAGAAACGTCTAGCCTCCCTAAGGTGGGGTGTCCACCAAAGGTTTTCGCAATTGCGGTTGTTCTTGCTTTTAACTGTAGTTCGACACCCTTATATACTACCTATTTTAGTAAGGCGAAGCAACCGGCCTATGCTTCATTTCAAACGCCAATATTAGTCAAGTCTCTCAAGAATGTTTAATTGTTCTTTTTTAAAACGATGTAACGTTCAATAAGGCGAATAACTAACGAAGAAAATGTTAAATATTAATTATATTTATTTTAATATTTAAGATAATCTTGTTTCTCAATTCAAAATTAATACGTAAAGAGTTAAAAAGCAGCCTATGTTTTTGTCTGTTTGTGTCCGTCCGTTGTTACAGTAGTGCGCTGCGTTAGAAGTTCGTTTTGTTTTGATGTGTAAAGAAATCCTACAGAACCATAATATTTCCTTTATCCTTAATATAAAGTGAATATGTGGAAATATTTTTCGTAATTATGATGCATTTAGTACTTTTGTAGCTTTAAACCTCTATTTCATTTTGATATTCCAAAGATTTTTTTAAATATTATTATTTAAAATGGATGTTTATATATTACTTAAGCTATACTAGATCTGTTTATAGCATAATCCTTTCTATAGTGAATACAAGCACAACGCTACTATGTTGGCCAAATGAACTTTTATTTGTCAATAGGCCTAGTGAACCAAAAAGTAAACGCTTGGTTTTCGTTTCTGTAATGCAGAGACATTAACGGTTCAGAGTGAGCCGAAAGTTAAATACACTTTTAAATAATTAGGCTTAAATTTTATAATCATGGTGGAAATCTGGGCCGCGTTCAGCAGAGTCCAGCGCTGTGAACAGTGTCCTACATAACGGGATTTTGTTTATGAATTTGGACGTCATGGTGCTCAGCGCTGAGCTAGCGCGGTCTTCAAAGAAAATAGTCGGCTTTTTGGATAACGTGACGTAAAACGCGTAGTTCTCAGCAAAGAGAGCATAGGGGAGGAGTGGAAAGAGGGGAAAATCTTGTCACGCTTTTCTACCGCGCATCTTCAATGCGAAGTACCGAGGCATTTCCGTTTGAGACATTAAACGGTATCGTAGGTATCGTAGGTGGCGCGACTGAGCTGGAAACTCCCTCGTACCGCTAGTATAATTTAGGCGAGACATAACTATTTAAGCTTGTGGAGCGGGGGAGCTTCCACTCCTCCCTTATATTCTCTTTGTTCTCAGCTTGGCGAAAAAACCATGGAGGAATTAATACAAATAGCTTGATGATTCTGATGGGACTATAGCTATTTAATTGGCGTGAAATCAGTTGATCACGCGAGAAATTTAAGAGATATGTTAGTTTCTAATTTTTACCTCTCCGAGTGACGTATGTTCTAAAATCGACAGGCATGTCTGTGTGTGTGTGTGTCTGGCTGTTGTTATTGACTTACACCCCAGGGGACCGCGTTCGCAGTTTGCAAATCGGAGCAAACGTGTTCTCAATTTCCGGACCGCATTTCCCGGAAATTTCTAAAATTGTATTCCACTCCATTTCCTGTCTAACACCACCAGCCTCTGGTCTTTGTCCATCCCACATGGACACCAGTCTGTACACACTGGCTTCTAATCACCACCATCTTCTGGTCATTGTCCATCCCACATGGACACCAGTCTGTACACCTGGCTCCTAACACCACCATCTTCTGGTCTTTGTTTTTGTCCATCCCACATGGACACCAGCAAATGTGTTCGCTATTTTCGGACCGCATTCACAGTTCACAGAAAATTATAAACTTTAGTCTCTCCACAATTCTAATGGCTACTATTTTTTCATCTGACTAGTCAGTTGTCCATTGCACATAAATACCAATCTGACATCTTTATATTTTAATATTTGAAATGGGTATTTACACATTAATTAAGCTCTACTATATTTGTATATAGCCTAAACCTTGATTTTTAGTAGTCTCCAGGAAGCAAAACACGCTAATGCTTAGTTAATGCTAATCTGTTAAGGGTGGACCAAAATGAAAACTCAAGAGCCCAAGGTGAAAAGATTTAAAATGTTGGTCTTGTTTTTCGTGTCTGCAATAAAGAAACTTTAACGGTTCAGATTCAGAGTGAGTCGAAAATTCACTTTAAATAACCTTGATTTTTAGTAGTCTCCAGGAAGCAAAACACGCTAATGCTTAGTTAATGCTAATCTGTTAAGGGTGGACCAAAATGAAAACTCAAGAGCCCAAGGTGAAAAGATGTTGGTCTTGTTTTTCGTGTCTGCAATAAAGAAACTTTAACGGTTCAGATTCAGAGTTAGTCGAAAATTCACTTTAAATAACCAGATTAAAGTGTTATAATAGAATAAAGTGTCGTGGTGGCAACTAGGTGAGTACATATCTGATCGCAACCGTGTTATGGCATCGGACCTAGCCTATAGGTTAATAATTAACGCAGGCTACGCTTCGAAGTTTCCATTCTCGGTTCAACGAAATCAATTTCAGTGCGTCTAGCCAGGAATCAATTTTGGTATTAATCAAAGTAAATATCGGACGAGTAATGATACCGTTAGTCAATTAAAAAGAAGTAATGAAGTCGATTTAGGATGAATGACGAATGAAGTTTGCCGTGTTACTCAGAGATGGTTAGGTGTTTATAGTATAGGAATTGAACAATAAACACACACAGAACGTATTTAGCCGTTGAGATGTAAAAGAAAAGCGTTTGCATTTACATTTCGTAAAAACGGTATAGTTTTAATTTGTGCTTCTTTGTAATGTGTCGTATCTCCATAAAATCATCCCTTTTTCATGGGCATTTTCCGTTGAGTTATATCACAGTAGTGAAAACGAAAGTTTCATTAAAAATCCATTAATTTTGTTAATATGTCATTTAATATTACTCCATCGTGGTAGATTTCTAGCAGCCATGGATTACGGCATAATTTTAATCGTTGGTGTTTAAGGCAAAACAATTATTCTCTATTGAAAAACAATTATATAAAGTTTGGTTCTAAGATTACTTTAGAAAACTGTGCAAACTGTTAATCAGGGATAAAAGAGACGTTTTTAGCGATTTGTAGAGATGATAATTGTAAGACAAAATATTTTATGTTAAAATAAGCCGATAGATTCCACTAATCGGTATATACTCCTTGTTTGACTGACTAAAAACCATCTAGCTGCGAAAAAATAAGTGCAGATAGCAATCATGCCAAAAATGAAAAAAAAACATATTTTAATTTGTACGAGACGGTAGATTTGATAAGTTAATCTACATAAAAAATTATTATATGAAGTTCGATTCTAAGATTGCTTTAGAACTGTGAACAAGGGGTACAAGAACCTTTTTTTAGCGATATGTAGAGATGATAAATGTTAAAAAAAATTGTTATATATGTTTTAAATTAGACTACAGCTTCCGCTAATCGGTTTATACTCCTTGTTTGTACTACTAAAAAACATTTAGCTGCAGATAGCGTTGATACGCCCACCAAGATGTGAATAGACCTTTTTAATCCGTTGCAATTATTCGTGTGAGAATTTCTATGCGAGTAGTTTGTCAATTTAACTACTACTGAATTTTGGTATTGAAAGTTGCGTATTTTGAGAAAGTATTGTTGCTGGAAGTTGGTTGTTCAGAAAAAGTACTGTTGTTCGAAATTCGTTGATGAGAAAAAGTATTGTTCTTGGAAGTTGACTATTCTGTGAAATTAATTGGTTCTTAAGAGAGACCAGGTGTTTTGCCACTTCTATTTGTAAGTATTTGACTTTTTTTTTATTAAAATGGAGGAAGATAATGTTGAGAGTAAAGATGAAATGCGGAAACGTAAAGCGAGGGAAAGAATGAGGGCAAAAAGGTCAGATCCCGAGTTTAAGAAGAGAGAAAATGAAAGGCGAAAAGCTTTGGCAGCTCAGAAAAAAGCCAAGGCTGCAGGTACGGGTTCTAGTGCTTCTACGCCTAATTTGTTTGATAGTTCTATTGCGTCGCCAGTTGGCCACGGTATTACTAAGGATAATGATTTAGACGTAAGTTTAAGTGAAATTCCTGTAGACGTAGGGTTATTTACTAACGATGAGCTGATGAGTTTAGTTAATAACAATCCAGTTATTTCTGCGCCATTAGCAAACGATGAACAATTACCTTCTACATCTCATGGAAATGTGTATCCATTAGAAAGGATGAGAATTTTGAGGCAAAATGAAGAGTATAGAATGAAGGAGGCGCGATCGATGGCTAAAAAGCGAGATAATGAGTCATATCGTGAAAGGGAAAATCAAACTGGTATGTTTACCAATAGACTTAAAAGGTTAGATGAATGGTATAGCGCAAGCGAACGTGTTAAAAATCAGTTGAGTAAGGCTAGCAAACGCCAAGATGTAGAGTACGTTGAAGCAGAACGTATTAGAAATCAGTTGAGTAAGGCTAGCAAACGCCAAGATGTAGAGTACGTTGAAGCAGAACGTATTAGAAATCAGTTGGGTATGGCTAGTAAACGCCAAGATATAGATTACGTTGAAGCGGAACGTATTAAAAATCAGTTGGGTATGGCTAATAAACGCCAAGATGTAGATTACGTTGAAGCTGAACGTATTAGAAATCAGTTGGGTATGGCTAGTAAACGCCAAGATGTAGATTACGTTGAAGCGGAACGTATTAGAAATCAGTTGGGTATGGCTAGTAAACGCCAAGATGTAGAGTACGTTGAAGCAGAACGTATTAGAAATCAGTTGGGTATGGCTAGTAAGCGCCAAGATTCAGAGTATAGAAACAATGAACTAGTTAATAACCAGTCAAGTAAGGCTGCCAGTCGTGTAAATGTTGAGTTCAGGAACTCTGAACGTTCTAGAAATAGATTGTCTGCCGCAGAAAGGAAGACGAATCCTCTTGTTATAGAGCAGACTTATTTTGAGAGCATAAAAGAAGGTCCAACGTGGCCTTGTGAAGGGTGTTCAAATCTGTTTTTTAGGGCATCTGGTAGCTTTGTGAAGTCAGCCGTGTTTTTGGCAGTCCCTGGTATTCACCGTCGTGGGTTAGGCGACAAAGTGTTTTTATGTAGTGCTTGTAACAAAGCTGTAAAGAGAAACGAAATTCCCAAATTTTCCAGAGAAAATGGATTTGAATTTCCTGAAATTCCGGCAGAACTAGTTAATTTGTCTAATTTAGAGGAAAGAATGATTTCACCACGAATACTTTTTATGCAAATAAGAAGGTTAGGCTGTGATCAACAAAGGGGCATTAAGGGGAACGTTGTCAACGTTCCTATAAATGTAGAGTCTACAGTGTCAGTGTTACCACGGTTACCTCGTGAAACGGATACTATTCAAATTGAGTTTATGAGGAGAATGCAATATAATACACCCTATTTGTATGAAACTGTTAGGCCGAAAAAAATGCACGAAGCTCTTAAGGTTTTGGTGAAAACACCGTTGTATATTAAACACGGAATATCTGTAAGAGTTGATATATTAGATCCAATTCCAGAAGAACTTGAATTTATTGTTGACGAAAACGACCGTCAGGTAAACCAAGGTGACACATTAAGGGAAAACCCAGTAGGACCAGTGAATTTAGAGGATGATAATGATAGCGATGATCTGTGGAATGAGCCTAACGAAGTTAATTCAGTCCCCGTTGGGAATCAAGACACGTTGTTAGTGTCATTGTCTGGTTTCCTACCCACTAATAACATGCATGTTAAGTTTGCTCCTGGTGAAGGTCAAACGCCGATGTCTTTACTCTATGACGAGGACGCGGAGGAATTGTCATTCCCCGGTATTTATGTGGGTCAGAAGAGAGACCTTAAGGTTAAAGGTAGTTTTGGGGACATTGCTAAGTGGGAGCTTCGTAATGTTGATAGGCGTTGTGCTAAAAATCCGTCTAAATTGTTTTACTCTTTTGTTAAGTTAGAAACAATGAAAGTTAGAGATTCCATACAAGTTTGTATGAGAAAAACCAAGAGAAAAGATGGCTCAAACTACACTGCTGGGTTTTTATCGTCTGCAGGTGCACTCGATTCAATTATTAAGCACGATGATGGTTTTAGAGTAAATTTGCAGTCCTCTCCTTCATATTGGCAGCATAGGCAGAAAGAGTTAATGGCTATGATTAGGCAACTTGGCACGGCTACCTTTTTTATAACGTTTTCAGCTGCGGAAGGCAAATGGCCTGAGCTTTTGAACATATTGAGGGTGACTTCGGGTCAGGATCGCTTAGCGAATGATGATATTGGCAATTTAAGTTTTTCGGAAAAGGCAAAGTTGGTTCAGGATGATCCTGTTACTTGTGCTAGATATTTTGACCACCGTTTTCGGGCTCTTCTTAAAGCTCTGCAAAAGCTAGCCCTTACAAAAATCTTCTTAAGAACTCTTAAGATAATTCCTTGGGAAATTGCTTTGGAAATCCTTAAGGCGTTCTTTTGGAAATTGGGGAATATTGGCCTCTTTTTCTTTGGAAATTACTTTGGAAATATCTTTGGAAATATCTTTGGAAATATCTTTGGAATTTTCTTGGGAAATATCTTTGGAATTTTCTTGGGAAATATCTTTGGAATTTTCATGGGAAATATCTTTGGAATTTTCATGGGAAATATCTTTGGAATTTTCTTGGGAAATATCTTTGGAATTTTCTTGGGAAATATCTTTGGAATTTTCTTGAGAAATATCTTTGGAATTTTCTTGAGAAATATCTTTGGAATTTTCTTGGGAAATATCTTTGCAATTTTCATGGGAAATATCTTTGCAATTTTCTTGGGAAACCTCTTTGCAATTTCCTTGGGAAATGTCTTTGGAATTTCTTTGGGAAATGTCTTAGGAATTTTCTTGAGAAATATCTTCGGAATTTTCTTGAGAAATATCTTCGGAATTTACTTGGAAATGTCTTTGGAAATATCTATGGAATTTTCTTGGGGAACATATAGAGAAGGTTATGGGGTAAATTAACTTAGTCCCTAGAAACGAGGATAGCTCTCACATGCAGAACCATATCCCAATACTGGGAGTGCAGTTCTTATATGGTGAATTACACCCCTTACAGCGAACGAAATTCTCGCATGCAGTGTGAAATTGCTTATAAAGTCAGACTTTTAAACATCCGTAAACGGCGGAAAGTTTAAACCTTGTGCAATTGTATAGGGTACTAAGTGGGTTTTGGAGGCTTTAATGGCCAAGCAGTAGATCCATACGTTGTTGTTAAATTTAATGATGTATATTCATTGAGAGTTTTTTGAGTACCAGAAACGCGTTTAACCTAATTATCTCTACAATATTTCTAAAAAAATATTTATTTTGGACTCTAATTACGCCCGAAATAAAGATAAAACATGCCATAAGAGAATTAAGCAACAATTCCGACTGCCAGCTTAGATTCCATGTAAATCTAAACAACGATTTTAATTACTCTTACTTTACTTTTAATCTATTTTATCCTTTAAATAAACACCTCACGGATTATTAAAGGCAAAAAAAAAGAAAAAAATATGTAAATATAACATTTCATTTCAGCGCATGCTGAGCCTTAGCTACGGAACAAGCCTTCGTTAAACGTTTTTATTATAGGGGTGTGCAAATACCACTTTTTGGGTATCGAACCGGTTATCGAATACCAAAAAATTTTCCTTATCAAATACCGAATCGAATAGTTTATTCCAAATCGAATACCGAATAGTTGGGCCTTGGTAATTTTTTTCCTTCCCGATTAATCGCGAATAGTTAAGCCTAGTAACCGCGAATATTTAACCCTAATATTCGCGAATACTAGGCCAACTATTCGCGGTTAATCGGGTAGTAACCCTAATATTCGCCAATAGTCAATACAAAGCAAGGAGAAGAACATTAGAAGCTCCTAAATTTCAAAATACCCCTCCTCATTGGTGGTCAAGTATTTCTTAAAATTTTCCTATGCACTTGCTGGTAGTTTTTGATGGGAGACAAATAAAATTCGGATGAAATTTTTTTAAATAAGGTGGGTCTCTCTAGAGCCAAGGACCTAAATTTATGGTAGTCGAACTTTAACCGAATAGTCAGTTCGGTATTCGATATTCGAATCGAAAGAGAAAATGGGCTTATCGAATACCGAATCGAATTATTCGGTTCGGTATTCGATCGAATTATTCGATTGAAACGGTTAACCGCACACCTCTAGTTTTTAAATTTTTAACCATTAAGTTAAGGAAAACTTTAGCTAAACAATTTGGGTAAAAATATTTTGAGATAATTATACGTAAAGCATAATTGCAATATATCTGGCCCTTTGAAATTCATAACTAATTTCGTTGGAAAATAAACCCTAGACCTTCTTTGGAAATATATCTCTTGAATTCCAAACGAATTTCTTTGGAAAATAAACCCTAGATCTTCTTTGGAAATTTAGCTCTAGAGTTCCTAAAGAATTCCTTTAGAAAATAATCCCTAGACATTCTTAGGAAATTTATCTCTAAAATTCCTTAAGAATTTCTTTGGAAAAATAATCCCAAGACATTCTTAGGAAATTTATCTCTAGAATTCCTTAGGAATTTCTTTAGAAAATAAACCTTTTACATTCTTTGGAGACTTATCTTTAGAATTTCTAAAGAATTTCTTTAGAAAATAATCCCAAGACATTCTTAAGAAATATATCTCTAGAATTCCTAAAGATTTCTTTAGAAAATAATCCCAAGACATTCTTTGGAAATTTATCTCTAGAATTCCTAAAGAATTTCTTTATAAAATAAACCTTATACATTCTTTGGAAATTTATCTTTAGAATTCCTAAAGAATTTCTTTGGAAAATAAACCCAAGACATTCTTTGGAAATTTAACTTTAGAATTCCTAAAAAATTTCTTTGGAAAATAATCCCAAGACATTCTTTGGAAATTTATCTCAAGAATTCTTTAGGAAATTCCAAGGAAGTCTTTGGAAATAGTTTCTTTAGAAAATGATCCCAAGGGCTCCGTAGGGTTCCAAAGAAATTCCTTTAGAACTCTTAAGAAGATTTTTGTAAGGGAGGCCCTCTTGGTGTTATTGAAGATCATTACTTCAGAGTTGAGATACAGCAAAGAGGCTCTCCTCATCAACATGGGTTGATATGGATTAAAGACGCGCCTAAGCTTAAAGATGACTTGTCAAATGTTAAAGAAGTAGAGCAATATATTGATAAAGTTATTTCTTGCGCTGGTAAATTGAACGATGATAATGGGGATTTGTTAATGTCATTACAAATGCATAAACACACGACAACGTGTAGGAAGAAGGTTAATAATAGTTCAGTTTGTCGTTTTGGAATTCCATTTCCTCCCATGCCTAGAACTATTATTTATGATCCGAGTTTAAGAGAACCCGGTACTCTTGACGAAGAACTTAAGTGTAAGAACAATTCCAAGAAATTGCGTGAGCTTTTACAATCGAAAGAAAAAGAATTATGGGTAGATAGTTTTGAGGAGTTTTTGGAAAAGTTGCGTATAACTGAAGACGAGTATATTAAAGCCGTTACGTATGACCTAAAAAGGAAAGTGGTTTTATTGAAAAGACACCCTAAAGATACTAGGGTTAATCCGTACAACCCTTGCACTTTGCGCCTCTGGCAAGCGAATATGGACATTCAGTTTGTACTTGATCCTTACACTTTGGTGATGTATATCGTGTCTTATATAGGGAAATCTCAGCGTGGTATGTCAATGCTTCTGCGTGAAGCCGCTAAACGAGCGCAGTCAGATAAATGCACGGTGAAGCAAAAGTTGAAGGTGATTGCTAATCAGTTTTTGAACGCACACGAGGTAAGCGCGCAGGAAGCGGCTTATAGCGCTTTACAAATTCCAGTCTCTAGGTGTAGTCGGGCTTGCATTTATGTTAATACAAATGTGCCCGAAAATCGTGTTCATATTCTCAAAAGCAAAGTTGAGCTTGAACAATTGTCCAAAGATAGTATGGATGTTTTCGCTTCTGGAATGTTAGACCATTATGTTCAAAGGCCAGATGATTTAGAGGCAGTAACGTTAGCTCAATTTGCGGCTTGGTATGTATTTTCCAAAAGTCGTAGAGTTTCGAAAACTGAAAGTCATATTGATGACGATGAGAACGATGAAGTTCAATGTGGTAAATGGTTAAAACTGAAAAATCATTCAGGGTTCATTAGAAAACGTGGTCATTCTAAAATTATTCGGTATCGTAGATTCCATTTAGTGAAAGATCCTGAGCAGTTTTATCGTGAACAAGTCATGCTATTCTCGCCTTGGCGTGATGAGAGTAGAGATATTTTGACAAAAGATGTGAAATCTGAGTATGAGCTTAGACTTGAGACTATAACGGAATCTAGAAAAGAATTTCATAATGAAATTGACGAAGCAGCTATTGAACAGGCTATGAGAGATTTCGAAAGTGAAGCGATTGAAGCTGATCTTACTAATATCCAACCTGAATTGGAACATCAAAATGAGATAGATAGGTCTTTAATTGCTGAAGATTCTGAATTTCTAATTAATACAGTGGAAGAGGCAATAGGAAATATTAACAGAGATATTCTTGATGGTAATGCGGAAAAAACTGTTGCTCCATCAGTCACGTTAGTTAATGATTCAGAATACAATGTCCTTGTTAGAAAGCTGAATTTGAAACAGAAAGAAATATTTTATGAAGTTCTGCACCATATAAAGTGCAAAGAAACGCCTTTACGGCTATTTGTTACAGGAGGCGCTGGTGTTGGAAAAAGCGTTCTGATAAGTGCCATATTTGAATCTGTTACTAGATTTTACAATAAGCAACCAGGGTCTAATCCCTCGGAGGTTAAAATTCTGCGATGCGCACCTACGGGCAAGGCTGCCTTTAATATAGGTGGGGCGACTTTGCATAGTACCTTTTGTTTACCCGTTAGTCAATTTGCCGGAAACATTTCCAGATTAGAAAGTGAAACTCTTCACAATTGTAGATTGATGTATGGTCAAGTGAAGTTGTTAATTATTGACGAAATATCAATGGTTGGTGCGAAGGTTTTTAACCGAGTTAACTCGAGAATGCAAGAGATAATGGGTTGCCCAGATTATTTTGGTGGTGTCTCTGTACTTTTAGTTGGAGATTTTAACCAACTTAGACCCGTCCGGGATCATTTCGCTTTTCAAAGTCAAAGTGATAGTGACAATCCATATGCGTCTTTAATTGGTAACCCAATATGGGAGGAATTCCAATTTAGTGAGCTTGAAGAAATTATGAGGCAAAAAGATGATAAGAGGTTTGCGGAAGCTTTGAATAGAATGTCTGTGGGAACTATGAATCAGGATGATATTGACTTATTCGTAAGTTTGGAAGTAAACAGAGAGCGTGTACCGCCAAAAGATGCGATACATCTTTTCCCTACTAATGTTGAAGTCAACCAATTTAACCAAGAGACTCTTTTAAAAATGAGTACGGAAAAGTGCATTTCAATTTCAGAAGATGTTGTGAATGGTGATCTTAGTAGCGAAGTTAAAAGAAATATTCTTTCCCAAATTCAAACGTTAGCAACGTCTGATACGTATGGTCTTCCTAAAGAACTAACACTCGCCTGCGGTGCGAGATATATGATGACTAACAATGTCGATACGTCTGATGGACTTACGAATGGTGCGACAGGTTGGTTAAGGAAGATAGAGTACGGCACTAATAGGCTCGGGGAACAAATTCCGTTCAGGGTTTGGATTGAGTTTGCTGATGGTAATGTTGGGAAGTTGTTGAGGCAAAAGTGTCTTGGATTATACGAGCAGAATAACTTTAACAGGAATTGGACTCCTGTCGAGAAGGTTATTAAGGCATTTAGTAGAAAATGGAGGCAAAATAATGTTTCAGTCTCTAGGAGACAGTTTCCTTTGGTCATTTCTGAGGCTATTACGATACACAAAAGTCAAGGCGATACATACTCCTCTGTAGTAGTGCATTGTAATCCCAGAAAGAAATTAGAGAGGACTCATTTATATGTTGCTTGCAGTAGGGCGAGAAACGCCTCCGGTTTGTATATTGAGGGTAAATTTCAAGTTACAAATGCGCCTAAAAACAATCAAGTAGAATTGGAACTTCGAAGATTACGAGATACAAAGAGTATTGTATTACCGTTTTTGAACGAAAATGTGTACATTTATGTTCATAATGTGCAGTCCTTAAACGCACATTTGGAAGATATCTTAGCAGACACAGTAATAAAAAATGCCCAGTTATTATGCTTTGTTGAAACGTGGAAGAAAGATACCGATGAGTTTAGTGTGCCATCCTTTATAGGCCAGGACAGATAGGCCAAAAAAGGGCTTGACCTAGAACATTTGAACATAAAGATGAAAATTGGTACATGTGTTGTTTTTGACCCAACAAAAATTATACTAAAAGTCCCCTGCTGTAGAGCGCGAGCTTTCGCCGCCATCTTGGAAAATGGCCGCCGGGAATTACAGCTACAATGTATTCCACGTTCTTCTTCAAAAATTATGAAAATTGGTACACATTGTGATTGGTACAACGTGAACATGATGGCAAAATTTTAAAGCTCTGTGTTCAATAGTTTGGTCGCCATATTGGAAAATGGCCGCCGTTAATGCTAGGTACAGTATATTTCACCATGTTGTTGGAAAACTATGAAAATTGATAGGTATTATAATCAGAGCTGTGTGAATCTCATAGTAAAATATTGAAGCCATTAGTCAGATAGTTTAGCCGCCATGTTGGAAAATGGCCGCCATCAATGTCATTTAGATACAGTATACGGTTCAAAAATTATGAAAATTGGTAATAATTATGTTGAAGACCGTCTAAACATCATACTTGAATATTGAAGACGTGTTACTGATAGTTTGGGCGCCATCTTCGAAAATGACTGCTTGAAATGGCAAATATATTGCCGATATATAAATTTTTTCGATATTTTTTTATTGAGTAGATGATTTTCATGAACGTATAAAACGCCATAAAAATAACTATTTTCGAGTCTAAATTATCGACCCATCTTCAAAAATGGTCGCTGAAATATTACTATCGTAAAATCTGGAAAAAGAAAAGGAATGCCATATTACTCGAATTTTGGTTAGGAAAAACCATTTTATATGGGGTATAAACATTCTAGTGTCGTTAAGGATTAGATTTAAGACACATTTTTAACATTTCGTTTATATTTGTCTTCATCCTGAAGATATTTTATTACGGCTAATACCTTGACAATGACCACACAATGCCCAGCAAGCTAATCCAGATCATCTACTTTCACAGTTCTTTATACAAGATGTTCTGCAGACTGCAGGTACCAATAATGAGTGTTACAAAATCTTCTGATGCCGGAAGGAGAACGGTGTGAATGGGATTAAATTGTTTCCTAGCTATTTTGGGTTGAAGATACGCTCGGAAAAAATGTAGTTCTGCGGTGTCGGTTGTTGGATGAAGCTTAGCGAGATCAAATGAGGACTAGACAGTAAGTGTGGTATCGGTTCCATTATGCGTGTAATATCTACATAGTTGAAGCGTGACGTGTCCATTATCACCCTAAAAATCGACAAGAAATCTCTCTTCTGTAGCAGCTATGGCTTTCTTAGATGCAATATATAAAGCCTGGTTTTCACTGGCCCAAAACGCAGGAAAAACCGCGTTCCGCGCCGTTTTTTTAGAGGTAATTTGCCGCAAAGTTTCGCGTTTTCTGTGCGGCAAGCACGGATCTGGTTTTCTATTTTTCCGCAAATTTTTACGGAAAGGAAAGCGGTGGCCAATAGGAATCGACGAATGCGTGACGTCATAGGCTTGGTTTTGGTCAGCTCGCGAGGCTTTTTTTCGACGCCATTTTTTTATTTTCAAGGCGCTTCTGTTGTCGAGTTAAATGTCTAAAAATTTATAGTTAACGATTTGCTAAAGAAATTTGGCTTAATCGTTATTTATATGATAAAATTGAACGTTTTTACAAAGACAATTAAGTCTAAGAAAATAGATAGGTTGCTATTGGTGCATTTTCAACATAACTGATAAGCCTTGGTCTCCACGAACTCGCACTCTTTCATATTACAAGTGAAAACGTTTTGCCACCGCTTTTTAAGGAATTTTCCGCAAAATTTTGCGGATTTTTCTTTTCTGTTCCGTGAAAATTTCGGCAGTGAAAACCAGGCTTTAAAAAAGCGCAACGAATTTATAACATGCTGTTTATCTGTCATTATTTTAAACCACGCCTTATCATTACCATACCCAGTTACAGCACGTAAATGAAAGAAGTGCTCTCTTAACCTTTTTATATCAAAGGACTTGTCGTGGCGGAGGGGGCCCGTGTTCAGTGTGACCGTTCGAGAGTTCCTTGGGTTCGCCCTTGGTTCAGACCGTTCCTTGCCCCATTCCGTGAAGGTTTTGCTGGGCCGTTTCGCCCCCACCCAGGTGTTGCCTTGGCTCGCCCCCGCTATTGGCAACCCTCTAGGGGTCGCGGATACACTATTTGTTTGGGCCGTATGGCACTGTTGTGCTTGGAGAGAACTTCCCCGTCTATGGAACGCCAATCGTGTCACATGCAACACAAATCAACGCGTTAAAATTTAAAATCAACGCGACAAAAATTTTTTGTCGCGTTAAAATTTTTAACCAACCAAATCCACGGATATTTTTGATAAAAATATTTTAACGAATCATATTACGGAAATCAGGAGGGAGTGGCAAAGGCGTGACTTTAAATTTTAACGCGACAAAATAATTTTAACGCGTTGAAAATATTTTAACGCGATGAAATCGTCTCGTCGCGTTGATTTTCATTTTAACGCGACAAAATCGTGTCGTTCATTTTCGATGGTTTTCTATTGGCTCAACCTTTGTCCAATAACCAGAAACATTTGCCCAAAGGGAGTTGTTTAATGATCTTCACTAACGTAATTGGTCCATTACCAGTTTCACGACATCAAATCTAGTATATCATTGGTCTAAATTATCGTCGCGTCAAAATATTTTCAACGCGTCAAAATCATCTTGCATGTGACACGATTGGCGAGTTTGTCGCGTTAAAAATGAAATTCAACGCGACAAAAATCCGAAATCATCGCGTCAAAATATTTTTAACGCGTCAAAATCATGTAGCATGTGACACGATTGGCGAGTTTGTCGCGTTAAAAATGAAATTCAACGCGACAAAAAACCCGAAATCAACGCGACAAAAATCCGAAATCATCGCGTCAAAATATTTTCAACGCGTCAAAATCATGTAGCATGTGACACGATTGGCGAGTTTGTCGCGTTAAAAATGAAATTCGACGCGACAAAAATCCGAAATCATCGCGTCAAAATATTTTCAACGCGTCAAAATCATCTTGCATGTGACACGATTGGCGAGTTTGTCTCGTTAAAAATGAAATTCAACGCGACAAAAAACCCGAAATCAACGCGTCAAAATATTTTCAACGCGTCAAAATCATCTTGCATGTGACACGATTGGCGAGTTTGTCGCGTTAAAAATGAAATTCAACGCGACAAAAATCCGAAATCATCGCGTCAAAATATTTTCAACGCGTCAAAATCATGTAGCATGTGACACGATTGGCGAGTTTGTCGCGTTAAAAATGAAATTCAACGCGACAAAAAACCCGAAATCAACGCGTCAAAATATTTTCAACGCGTCAAAATCATCTTGCATGTGACACGATTGGCGAGTTTGTCGCGTTAAAAATGAAATTCAACGCGACAAAAATCCGAAATCATCGCGTCAAAATATTTTCAACGCGTCAAAATCATGTAGCATGTGACACGATTGGCGAGTTTGTCGCGTTAAAAATGAAATTCAACGCGACAAAAAACCCGAAATCATCGCGTCAAAATATTTTCAACGCGTCAAAATCATCTTGCATGTGACACGATTGGCGAGTTTGTCGCGTTAAAAATGAAATTCAACGCGACAAAAATCCGAAATCATCGCGTCAAAATATTTTCAACGCGTCAAAATCATGTAGCATGTGACACGATTGGCGAGTTTGTCGCGTTAAAAATGAAATTCAACGCGACAAAAAACCCGAAATCATCGCGTCAAAATATTTTCAACGCGTCAAAATCATCTTGCATGTGACACGATTGGCGAGTTTGTCGCGTTAAAAATGAAATTCAACGCGACAAAAATCCGAAATCATCGCGTCAAAATATTTTCAACGCGTCAAAATCATGTAGCATGTGACACGATTGGCGAGTTTGTCGCGTTAAAAATGAAATTCAACGCGACAAAAAACCCGAAATCAACGCGACCAAAATCCGAAATCATCGCGTCAAAATATTTTCAACGCGTCAAAATCATCTTGCATGTGACACGATTGGCGAGTTTGTCGCGTTAAAAATGAAATTCAACGCGACAAAAAACCCGAAATCAACGCGACAAAAATCCGAAATCATCGCGTCAAAATATTTTCAACGCGTCAAAATCATCTTGCATGTGACACGATTGGCGAGTTTGTCGCGTTAAAAATGAAAATCAACGCGACAAAATCATGTAGCATGTGAGACGATTGGCGAGTTAACGCGTTGAAATTCATGTCGTTCGGAGCTGAACACCGGTAATTCACCGATCCCTATTTTATAAGCAACCACGGGCTACGGTTCATAATTCAGAGCGTTTCCGAACACACTGCTTTTTAAATCCAAGAAAAAAAAAATCCCAGCAACCAACCGAAGATTGCACAGTGCATAATCATAGGTTCAGTTGTAACTTTATGGTTTTCTATCACTGAAGAAGAGCCCTTAAAAGTATGTAGGCATTGAAAACTACGCCTGGTCTTGCTTTTAGCCAACCAGGCATCGCAAATCGTTTGGAATAGCGATATTAACATGGCGGATTTCAGGAGGCGTATTGCCAAATAAATTCTATTATGAGACCTCAGAAAAGTTAATTACTTTATTTAATCACTGAAAATGAGGTAAATTTGGTTGTAAGAATCGCCGAATTAAAAATTATTATTTTAACAATTATAATTGAACGTTAACATTCGTGTGAGTTGAGCTCTATAATCTAAGCCTTGGCGTCAACTGCACTATAGAAGCCCGTTCAATCGGCCAATAAATGAGACCTTTGGATTATCGGCGGGAAGTTCGAATGATGGCAAAAGTAACATTTAAGTTCTATGGGAGGAGGTAGCTTTTTGGCCATATCCTCTGTCCTATTGATCCAATTGACCTGAAATTTTAATAAGACGTGTGGTTCGATGTGTTTTATTAATTTAAAAAGGATTCAAGATTTCAGAGTAGTAGGCAGATTTTTTTTTTTTTAATAAATTATTAAACATATTGCTTAAGCATGACACTAAAAATCTTATAATTAAACAAAATTATAGTCCCTAAAGCCTAAAACACGCCTATTTTGGAAAGGTTCAGAAGAGCCCTTGTGTTTCAACGCGACAAAAAACAGAAATCAACGCGACAAAAAACCGATATCATCGCGTCAAAATATTTTTAACGCGTCAAAATCATGTAGCATGTGACACGATTGGCGAGTTTGTCGCGTTAAAAATGAAATTCAACGCGACAAAAAACCCGAAATCAACGCGACAAAAACCCGAAATCAACGCGTCAAAATATTTTCAACGCGTCAAAATCATCTTGCATGTGACACGATTGGCGAGTTTGTCGCGTTAAAAATGAAATTCAACGCGACAAAAAACCCGAAATCAACGCGTCAAAATATTTTCAACGCGTCAAAATCATCTTGCATGTGACACGATTGGCGAGTTTGTCGCGTTAAAAATGAAATTCAACGCGACAAAAATCCGAAATCATCGCGTCAAAATATTTTCAACGCGTCAAAATCATGTAGCATGTGACACGATTGGCGAGTTTGTCGCGTTAAAAATGAAATTCAACGCGACAAAAAACCCGAAATCAACGCGACAAAAATCCGAAATCATCGCGTCAAAATATTTTCAACGCGTCAAAATCATGTAGCATGTGACACGATTGGCGAGTTAACGCGTTGATTTTGTGTTGCATGTGAGACGATTGGCGAGTTAACGCGTTGAAAATCATGTCGTTCGGAGCTGAACACCGGTAATTCACCGATCCCTATTTTATACGCAACCACGGGCTACGGTTCATAAATCAGAGCGTTTCCGACCACACTTCTTTTTAAATCCAAGAAAAAAAAAATCCGAACAACCAACCGAAGATTGCACAGTGCATAATCATAGGTCCAGTCGTAGGAAGAGCCCTTCGCGTAGAAATCTACGCCTGGTCTTGCTTTTAGCCAACCGCGATAATGACATGGCGGATTTCAGGAGGCGTATTGCCAAATAAATTCTTTTACGGGACCTCGGTAAACCTTATTCAATTACTGAAAATGAGGTAAATTCGGTTGTAGAATCGCCGAATTAAAAACTATTATTTTAACAATTGTGTGTCAGTTCAGCTGTAAGCCTTTGCCAACTTATTTATGGATGCGCGTGCAGCTTGAGTCGTGGATCGCGTGATCGAGCGGGCTGTGCTCCAAAAAAGAACCTTTAGTCTTAATAATCATTTCGATTTAATAAACAGTTGTAATAGATCAGTGATCGTCTTTTTTTGAATAAAAAACTAGTTCAAGTAATAAAATTAAGTGGCATAAATGAATCCGTAAACCTGCCTCCTCTCCAAGGAGATTCGGAATGGGAAATTATAAGAAAACAAAACCAAGACGACATAGCAGACGACTCAGTGGTCACGTTTTTGGAAACAAAGGTATGTATGCTCACCCCCCCTTAGTTCTGGAATGTTCGCGACTCTCGCGAGTGAGGACTGAGGTTGTTTTTGGCGGCAAAAATACTAACGCGATTGTTCTTTAAAGACTGCCAGAGTTTTACAACAAAGGAAGTAGTCTTTCTGATGGAAGTTAGTACTGTAGCCGAAAGAGCGTTAAATGCTCTGAATAATGCTAGACAGCATGTGGGGAACTCATCAGAAGCAACCTCTAATTGTTCAACAACTTCGCAATCTCAGCAACTAACTTCGCAATCTCAGCAACTATCAGCTCTTCAGATATCCAACATGTTTAGAGATGAGCTTGATCGTTCTCGTACCACTAATATTGTGAGGCCACGTAATACTCCCCCAAAATGCTTAAATGTCGCAGTAACTTGTTTAGACAAACCAAGGAACAATTTAATTGGCCTGAAGATGAAGGAACTCGCTAAACGTGGAATAGGTAATTTATCACATTTTCACCTCTTTTTTAATTGGCTGGTATAAAGAAATAGTGTAGTTTCCATTGAGGGGACTAAACAAAAGGGGTATTTAACTAATTAACATAGCTAGTCTCCATTCACTTGTCTGTTAATGTCAATGTTAAATTTAGGCTCCAAAAGGGGTAACTAGTGAAATCCTTAAGAACTATGGGGAGCGAACAATTAGAAAAGGTAGTGGATATGTCTGAAGTCATACAGCCCTAACTAAGTGTAATATTTGTGAGTGGAATACTGTTTCACTTCCAGTCATTGAATGCCACCAAAATTAAATAGAATGATACTAAATTGAAAAGTGTGATGTTCCAAGCTCGCTAATGTTAGCTCCCTATATTATTATTAAAATCCCTAAAATGGGACCGAAGGTGAAAATGTATCAGCAGGGTTTGAAAAAAGCACGTAAATTTTCCATTAATTTTGGAAGTGGAGTTGGCAGTCATATTTGACCGATAGTTTGAGTGCTTGCTGAAAATGTTACAATTTAAAAAAAAAGGCTTAATTAGAATACCCTTTTTAAAGGAAGGGTGAAAAGGAAAATCCTGCGATTTTTTTTGCCGATTCTTCTACTAATTATAAGTCCAATGTGAAACATACAGTAAATACCTCCGAATGATTTTAAAATCAAATTATTTTGAAATTTCATGGATAATTTGAAATAAGCACCTCCAACCAATCGCGTAACTCCACGCCTTTTTGTTAACAGAATTCTCGTGTCATGCTCCATTTCTCGCGCCACGATTGTCGCATTGCGCGTAAATTTTATCGGATCTTGCGATAAAATACATCTGACACGATGAAATTTCAAACTAATTGTAATTTTAAAATCATTTCGAGACTGTATTTCTTGGAAAGTTCTCTATGCAGGTTGGTCTTATAATTAGTAGAAGAATCGATAAAAAAATCACTTCTATTTTCCATTTAATTCTCTCTTTAAATTGTTAAAAACCAACTTCTAATTCTGAAAATTGAACTTGAAAGGTCCTTTCAAGAAAGTTGGTGATCATGGAAGGTCCAAAGTTTCATTTCCTCTTAACTCAACAGAAGAGCAATTCAAAAATCAATTATTGGCGTTGTATCCAGCCCTCTCAGGAGTACCATTTCACCTTAGCAAGTCTGATATAAAACGAAATCTTATCAAACTTTCTGATAGCGATAACACGCCATATGCAATTAAAAACAACAATACTCTGAAAAGATCTTGCCTCTATATTGTTCCTGAAAGGCCACTCTCTGATTCGTCAAATGGTTTGATTTTTGTTATATACTTTACTACTGATGAAAGAAAGTAGAAGGGTGTATAATACGGGGTGGCCACTTTTCCTATATTTTTCCTATATTTAACTTAGAATCGTTTTAACCCCATTAAGGCATAAATTTTCCCTTTGATTAGCCACTGAAACCATGGGCGAGGGCAAGATTAGGGGGCCTAAAAATGCTTAGCTAACTTAAAAAAATCCTGGTGGCGCCACTGTGCTTAACATTTTGATCCCCCCCTCCTCATCCCCATAAGCTCTGTCAAGTCCCTTTAAATATTCTTTGGGTTTTCAATGTTCCTTATACAACTTTGAAATAAAGGGATGATAAGAAACAAAAATAAAGTTATTATAAGGATATTAAAATATGCATAAAAATTTTAGGATATCTAACCAAAACGTACGTTTTAATTACAATCAATTATTGAAGTCGTGATTTGAACTCGCTATATGTAACTCGGTTTTCAATGAATAACGTCTCGAAAAAGGATTTTTACGACCAATTAGTGGCCATTTATGACATTGAATTTATATTTTTTCGGCCACATAAGAGTAAGATAATCTCGGTCTAATTCTGTTGGAAAATGGAGTTACGCTTAGAGAGTTTAAATCAGAACTTTCATAATTTATTATAAATATCCATATAACTCTCCTCATTGGTGGCCAAGTATTTCTTAAAATTTTCCTAACCACTTGCTGGTAGTTTTTGATGGAGGACAAATAAAATTGGGATGATATTTTTTAAAGTAAGATGGGTCTCTGTAGTGCCAAGGACCGAAATTTAACCGAATAGTCAGTACGGTATTCGATATTCGTATCGAACAGTGAAAATGGGCTTATCGAATACCTGATCGAATTATTCGGTTCGGTATTCGGACGACTTATTCGATTGAAACGGTTAACCGCACACCTCTATTAAATATAATTAGATTTCCTTCTTCACTATCCCTTTAAAGGAATTCTAAACTTAAGTGGTCACCCTGTAATACGGGATTTATGAGGTTCCCGGCTCCTATTTGGAGACTTGCTCTGTCAAGGCTACTGATGATGTTTCACTGACATGGGATGTCAGCCACTAATAAAGGCGCACTTATAGCTAATGGCGGCGCCCGTAGAATGTCTTGTAAATCCCGTATAAAAGTGTAAAAATTTAACCTCTACTATTTTCTCTGGCTACTGTACATTCGTATCCAAAAAAAGTTTCTTTTTTATTTGCAAACTCATAGAAATTTTTGTTGGATACTAGTGTTCATTTACTTTATCAAAGTCCATATTAGATAAGCAAAAAAAAATTCTCAGAGCAAAGAAGAAGACGCGTTTCTTTGGACTTTTCTGACTTATCCAGTGACGAATCAGAAATAATTCCAGCCGGACACAGCATGCAAGTCCCTGTTCCTTCAAATTCAGTAACTCCAAGCTTGGTGACTTCAAATATAGTCACTTTAAACTCTGTGACTCCCAGCTCGGTGACTCCCAGCTCGGTGACTTTAAACTCAGTGACACCCAGCTCGGTGACTTTAAACTCTGTGACACCCAGCTCTGTGACTTTAAACTCAGTGACACCCAGCTCGGTGACTTTAAACTCTGTGACACCCAGCTCTGTGACTTTAAACTCAGTGACACCCAGCTCGGTAACTTTAAACTCTGTGACACCCAGCTCTGTGACTTTAAACTCTGTGACACCCAGCTCGGTAACTTTAAACTCTGTGACACCCAGCTCTGTGACTTTAAACTCTGTGACACCCAGCTCTGTGACTTTAAACTCAGTGACACCCAGCTCTGTGACACCCAGCTCGGTGACTTCAAACTCAGTCACGCCAATTTCTATGCCGATAAACCAACTGTCATTTCAAGAACTAACAGGTACTCAGAAATTTACTTCCATCTTTACTTTAATTTTTCATAATTCAAGAAATAGTCTAGCATCCTTCAGATGATCCAACTATTTGAGTCAATAGTTGATTTTTTAAGAATTTTTTGGGGTGCAACAACTTACCATGCGCACAACTCAATTATTTGATCCAGCTATTTCAGTCAAATGGTTGGCTCCTCTGAAAGTGACTTCTGATGAAACATAAATACAGTTAAAGGGGTGATAACTAGGACTGTTCACGAGCCGAGCTGAGCGAGCTTTTTAAAAGCTCGGCTCGGCTCGAGTCAAAAAAACGGCGGCTCGGCTCGACTCGAGCCGAGCTGGGTCTTGGCTCGGCTCTAGCTCGGCTCGGCTCGAAAATGATCGAGCCGAGCCGAGCTGGCTCGATTAATATACGCATGTTTAAAAAAATTGCTACTATCAACGTCAAACTTGAGAACGACTATAAATGCCATCTCATGTTTAGTAATGTAGTGGTTCAGTAAAATCCACTCGGTAAAATATGCTCAAGGTTAGAGACGATAGATTTTTCCCACGCTTTGTTTTATGTAAAAATACATCGGAAAGCTATTGGAGGAGAGAATAAAGACAAAAAAGAAAGCACTATATTAGTGACCAAGCTCGCGAGCCGGCTCGCGAGTCGGCTCGGCTCGATGCCTGTCGGCTCGGCTCGGCTCGACCATAAAAAAGCTCGCTCGTTAATTAATCGAGCCGCAAAAGTGGCGGCTCGGCTCGGCTCGAACTCGGCTCGCTCGTCACGAGCCCGAGCTGGCTCGAGCTCGTGAACAGTCCTAGTGATAACTGACAAGGGTAGATTCACGCAGTGTAATCTGTTTACAAACTTGTACCTTTGACTGTACTAAAGGGTGTCCGCATAATCTTTAAAACTCAATCTTTGACAATGCTAAAAATGATTACAGAATCCGTAATCTGTGTACAGGGGAGTAGCCCTTTCATACCAGAAGAGGAAAGTCAAGTTATTTTTATCGATTATTGTACTATTTATAAAACCCAGTGAAACCTGATGTGAAACAATCAGAAATATTTCGGAATTATTTTAAAACTCAACCTAGATTCGTATTTCACATCTAAATTGAAACTTGAACCTCATATAAATCGCATAACGCCCTGTATTCCAGCTAACAAAATATTCGTGGAAATCGCCACGTTGACCTAAATTTTCCGCGAGATGTGATAAACAATGCGCGCGTTGTGACATTTTTTATAGTAATAGCTTATTTCTTGTACCAAATGCCAATGTGAACCCAGGGCCAGTGAAAATTTGCAATTACCAGCTTTTACGCTCTCCCTTTTATAAGCAATAGCACCTTGAGACGCGGCTGCAGTTGATTATCAAAGCTATTAGTTACAAATTGTTATTCTTTTAGCCTCTGCTTTTTTGACTGAGTGGGATTTCCACGAGTCAACAATAATTAAAAGTCGCCAAGAGCTTGAACTTGCACAATCATCAGTGAGAGAAAAGCTAGGTGAGGTTAACTCTTAAAAGATACAGAGGGTGGCCTAAAGTTAATTTGGGGCTATAGTATCGGAATTCCATGACCCCCGGAGTGCCAAAGCGAAGCTTTTCCCTAATCAAGCCTTAAGGCTTAATGCAGTCACATGCCGCCACGCTAGCACCACACTTTTTCCGAGCGAAAGACGGCGAATAATAAAGAGTTGCAACAAGAAACTTAGAAAATTCAAGGCTGTTTTTTAAATTTGACACATGCGAGCTCAGAAATGTACGAGCAAGGTACAATAGCCAAGTGAACGTCCTTGCAAGAGAGATTCTAGAGAGAGGAACCCACCCGCCTATTCACTTCGTAACTTCATCTTATTATCCCTCCTCGGTTACAACTAGGTACTTCGAATGGGGTTATGGACTTCTGATTGTATCCATGTGTCTCTCGTTTCATAATAAGTGGAACTGGTATATCAGTTTGCCTTTTTCACACCTGGATGGTATTTTATCCCTGGCAGAGCTATAGGTGGCAAGTGTTTTGGTTTGGTCCAAAAATTCTCATAGTAAAAAAAGGGTTTTTAATGTTAATTTTTGGTCTAAGCGAGGCTCTCACAGCACAGGTTTATGGTATATCCATAAGTGTGTTTTAGTTCCACCAGGTACAAAATAATTATGAAAATTGAACACGAAACTCTCCTATGAATGCACACTTTAACATAAGTTTATCATTATTTATTGTTAGCAAAGGTTAAATATTTTAATCCTTGCTTTTGTAGACAACTTCAATGGATCGCTTAATCAGACAGGAATTTTATATTCAGAACACTTGTACTTTAAGAGAGAATCCATTTACAATGAAATGATGCAGTTATATGAAAACAACAGTTTACTAACTCAAAAAACTTTATTCGTCACTTTCCTGGGAGAAGAAGGAATAGATCTTGGAGGCGTAACGCGTGAAGCATTTTCCCTATTTTGGGATAGTTGTTTTAAAGACTTTTTTAAAGGATCAGATGCAAAAGTGCCTTTCTTACCACTTTCCAGGCAAGAAGATAATGATAAATTTAAAACAATTGGTCTAACCTGCATGTCTGCACCGTTTAGTTTTTACGTTTGCGTCATGACTGTCAGCATTGTTTTTTATTCACAAACGTAAACAATAAACGGTGGTTTGCTAAAAAGTCTTTGGGGTCATCTCAAAGATTTTTTTGACATCGTGTACAAGAATGAAGTCCATGAATAAAAAACAATGCTGACAGTCATGACGCAAACGTAAAAACTAAACGGTGGTTTGCTATAAAGTAACGCGATGTTGTTGATAACGTCACAGTATCACTTCGAACGAACGTGTGGTAGTACAGTATGGCGTATACCAATGCAGAATAAGCAGACATGCATCTCATGTATGGACTGGCGCAGGGCAATTCAGTGGAAGCACAGCGGCGATACCAGGAACAATTTCCGCAACGACGCATACCAAATCGTCGTACGTTCGAGGCTGTTGACAGGCGCTTGAGGGACATCGGACAAGTACAACCCAACAACGTTCGAGAGCGAGACATTCCAGAAGACATGGAGGAAATCGAGGAAAACGTCCTTGCCATGTTCGATGAGGACCCCTCGACAAGTACCAGACAAGTTGGACGACAATTACATGTTAATCACGTTTTGCTCTGGCGAATTCTCCGCGGACATCAGTTTCACCCGTATCATATTCAAAAGGTGCAAGCTCTTAACCCGGCAGATTATCCAAGACGCATCGACTTTTGCGAGTGGTTTTTGGCCAGAGTAGAGGACAATCAATTTCCACGGGTCCTTTTAGTAACCGACGAGGCACATTTTTCCCGGGATGGAATTCTGAACTATCACAACCACCACGAATGGCGCCAATTAAACCCACACGCAACTAGTGTTAGAAGTCACCAACAGCAATTTTCTTTAAACGTATGGTGCGGCATTGTCGGTAATCATTTACTAGGTCCGCATTTTCTTCCACCCAGACTAAATGGTGAAGCATATCTCACGTTCTTAAGAGACACTTTACCTGAACTACTCGAGGACATACCGTTAGCATTACTTCGTGACATGTGGTTTATGCACGACGGGGCACCCCCACATTTCAGCCGTGCAGTTAGAGAACATCTTAATGCTACGTTTAATTTGAGGTGGATTGGGCGTGGAGGACCAGTTGCGTGGCCAGCCAGATCTCCGGATTTAAATCCGTGCGATTTCTATCTTTGGGGTCATCTCAAAGACATCGTGTACAAGAATGAAGTCCGTGATGAGGAAGACTTGCGAAGACGAATTATTGAAGGTTGTCAAACAATCAGGAACATGCCAGGAATCTTCCAACATGTCCAAGAATCTTTCGAAAGACGGGTTCATGTTTGTCTTAACGCCGCTGGTGGACATTTTGAACAATACCTGGAACGTCCATGTTAACTTGTTAAGAATAAAAGTAATACCAACCGAAAGGTACCATGATACTTTGAATTTACTTTACTAGAGTAGGCATACTTCTACTCATTTAATACACTTCTGCCAGGTGAAAGTTCAATAACGATGTTAGAGGGAAACTATTGAAATTGTCTCATTATTTCTAAACAAGTTGATAAGGCTGAATTTGTTTTAGTCTACATTTTCGAATATTTTCTTGTTTTAGGGGCCAATGTTTGGGGGGCCATATCTTCGTTGCAAATTCTTGTACACCCCATGTTCTTTGACACTTTCCACTCAGTTTGACCCAAAGAACACGCCCCTTGATTTATGACAGACTTATCAGAAACACCCTGTATATTTGAAATATATTTAGCATTTCCAGCAGTCATTTTCGAAGATGGCGCCCAAACTATCAGTAGCACGTCTTCAATATTCAAGTATGATGCTTAGACGGTCTTCAACATAATTATTACCAATTTTCATAGTTTTTGAACCGTATACTGTATCTATATGACATTGATGGCGGCCATTTTCCAACATGGCGGCCAAACTATCTGATTAATGGCTTCAATATTTTACTATGAGGTTCACAAAGCTCTGATTGTAATACCTATCAATTTCCATAATTTTCCAACAACATGGTGAAATATACTGTACCTAGCATTAACGGCGGCCATTTTCAAATATGGCGGCCAAACTATTGAACACAGAGCTATAAAATTTTGCCATGATGTTCAAGTGGTTACAATAATAATGTGTACCAATTTTCATATTTTTTGAAGAAGAACGTGGAATACATTGTAGCTAGCATTCCCGGCGGCCATTTTCCAAGATGGCGGCGAAAGCTCGCGCTCTACAGCAGGGGACTTTTAGTATATTTTTTGTTGGGTTAAAAACAACACATGTACCAATTTTCATCTTTATGTTCAAATGTTCTAGGTCAAACCCTAAAAGTCCTGGGCTATTAGGGAAGTGGGTGGTATATATCTGCCAAGAACCGCACGTAGAATTGCGTTTGGTTCTTCCATTTATTTAAAAGATACACCCGAAAATGTAGTTAACGATTTGCATAATAGGGTTTTGCGAACCGATAGACCTTTCAGAAATTCGCATGTGGAACGTTGTTGGTTGGATGTTTCCATTGAAAATGAACCGATGACTGTTGTTTTGTTGTACAAATCGCCCGGAGCGAGTTTGAGATCAGTATTTGAGGATTTTAATCCTTTATTCGATATAAGATACGATGCCTCTGTTCCGACAGTTGTTGTCGGAGATTTTAATATAAATTTTTTAAAAGTAAAACGGCCCTGAAACAGTTCTTTGATTCTTTTAACATGTCTCTTCTGCCGGGTCTTGAAGAGAAAATTTCAACTGACTATCATTGCCAGTTAGATTTAGCGTTCGGAAACAAACTTTTTCAAGACAGATTCGAGGCTTCTTACAGAGAATCGTATTATTCGTATCATAAAGGAATATGTTTCGTTAAAAAGAAATAGCTGTAGAAGTTTGGTATACCGTTATGGTTGGTGAACGTCCTAGCTCTCGAAGCTTTGTATTACAACCCTGTGAAAGTCCTAGCTCTCGAAGCTTTGTATTATAACCCTGTGAAAGTCCTAGCTCTCGAAGCTTTGTATTATAACCCTGTGAAAGCCCTAGCTCTCGAAGCTTTGTATTAGAACCCTGTGAAAGCCCTAGCTCTCGAAACTTTGTATTAGAACCCTGTGAAAGCCCTAGCTCTCGAAACTTTGTATTAGAACCCTGTGAAAGCCCTAGCTCTCGAAGCTTTGTATTAGAACCCTGTGAAAGCCCTAGCTCTCGAAGCTTTGTATTAGAACCCTGTGAAAGCCCTAGCTCTCGAAGCTTTGTATTATAACCCCGTGAAAGCCCTAGCTCTCGAAGCTTTGTATTATAACCCCGTGAAAGCTCTAGCTCTCGAAGCTTTGTATTATAACCCCGTGAAAGCCCTAGCTCTCGAAGCTTTGTATTATAACCCCGAGAAAGCCCTAGCTCTAGAAGCTTTGTATTATAACCCCGTGAAAGCCCTAGCTCTCGAAGCTTTGTATTATAACCCCGTGAAAGCCCTAGCTCTCGAAGCTTTGTATTATAACCCCGTGAAAGCCCTAGCTCTCGAAGCTTTGTATTATAACCCCGTGAAAGCCCTAGCTCTCGAAGCTTTGTATTATAACCCCGTGAAAGCCCTAGCTCTCCAAGCTTTGTATTATAGCCCCGTGAAAGTCCTAGCTCTCGAAGCTTTGTATTATAGCCCCGTGAAAGTCCTAGCTCTCGAAGCTTTGTATTATAACCCCGTGAAAGCCCTAGCTCTCGAAGCTTTGTATTATAACCACGTGAAAGTCCTAGCTCTCGAAGCTTTGTATTATAACCCCGTGAAAGTCCTAGCTCTCGAAGCTTTGTATTATAACCACGTGAAAGTCCTAGCTCTCGAAGCTTTGTATTATAACCCCGTGAAAGTCCTAGCTCTCGAAGCTTTGTATTATAACCACGTGAAAGTCCTAGCTCTCGAAGCTTTGTATTATAACCCCGTGAAAGTCCTAGCTCTCGAAGCTTTGTATTATAACCCCGTGAAAGTCCTAGCTCTCGAAGCTTTGTATTATAACCCCGTGAAAGTCCTAGCTCTCGAAGCTTTGTATTATAACCCCGTGAAAGTCCTAGCTCTCGAAGCTTTGTATTATAACCCCGTGAAAGTCCTAGCTCTCGAAGCTTTGTATTATAACCCCGTGAAAGTCCTAGCTCTCGAAGCTTTGTATTATAACCCCATGAAAGTCCTAGCTCTCGAAGCTTTGTATTATAACCCCGTGAAAGTCCTAGCTCTCGAAGCTTTGTATTATAACCCCGTGAAAGCCATAGCTCTCGAAGCTTTGTATTATAACCCGAAAGGGTTAGTGAAAGCCCTAGCTCTCGAAGCTTTGTATTATAACCCGAAAGGGTTAGTGAAAGTCCGAGCTCTCGAAGCTTTGTATTGTAACCCGAAAGGGTTAGTGAAAGTCCTAGCTCTCGAAGCTTTGTATTATAACCCGAAAGGGTTAGTGAAAGTCCTAGCTCTCGAAGCTTTGTATTATAACCCGAAAGGGTTAGTGAAAGCCCTAGCTCTCGAAGCTTTGTATTATAACCCGAAAGGGTTAGTGAAAGCCCTAGCTCTCGAAGCTTTGTATTATAACCCGAAAGGGTTAGTGAAAGCCCTAGCTCTCGAAGCTTTGTATTATAACCCGAAAGGGTTAGTGAAAGCCCTAGCTCTCGAAGCTTTGTATTATAACCCGAAAGGGTTAGTGAAAGCCCTAGCTCTCGAAGCTTTGTATTATAACCCGAAAGGGTTAGTGAAAGCCCTAGCTCTCGAAGCTTTGTATTATAACCCGAAAGGGTTAGTGAAAGCCCTAGCTCTCGAAGCTTTGTATTATAACCCGAAAGGGTTAGTGAAAGCCCTAGCTCTCGAAGCTTTGTATTATAACCCGAAAGGGTTAGTGAAAGCCCTATTTCTCGAAGCTTTGTATTATAACCCGAAAGGGTTAGTCAAAGCCCTAGCTCTCGAAGCTTTGTATTATAACCCGAAAGGGTTAGTCAAAGCCCTAGCTCTCGAAGCTTTGTATTATAACCCGAAAGGGTTAGTCAAAGCCCTAGCTCTCGAAGCTTTGTATTATAACCCGAAAGGGTTAGTCAAAGCCCTAGCTCTCGAAGCTTTGTATTATAACCCGAAAGGGTTAGTCGAAGCCCTAGCTCTCGAAGCTTTGTAAAGTCAGCCGTAATCAATGGTTGATGGAAATCCTAGCTCTCGAAGCTTTGTAAAGCCAGCCGTAATCAATGGTTGATGGAAATCCTAGCTCTCGAAGCTTTGTATTATAACCCGAAAGGGTCTGTGAAAGTCCTAGCTCTCGAAGCTTTGTATTATAACCCGAAAGGGTCTGTGAAGGTCCTAGCTCTCGAAGCTTTGTATTATAACCCGAAAGGGTCTGTGAAAGTCCTAGTTCTCGAAGCTTTGTATTATAACCCGAAAGGGCCTGTGAAAGTCCTAGCTCTCGAAGCTTTGTATTATAACCCGAAAGGGTCTGTGAAAGTCCTAGCTCTCGAAGCTTTGTATTATAACCCGAAAGGGTCTGTGAAAGTCCTAGCTCTCGAAGCTTTGTATTATAACCCGAAAGGGTCTGTGAAAGTCCTAGCTCTCGAAGCTTTGTATTATAACCCGAAAGGGTCTGTGAAAGTCCTAGCTCTCGAAGCTTTGTATTATAACCCGAAAGGGTCTGTGAAAGTCCTAGCTCTCGAAGCTTTGTATTATAACCCGAAAGGGTCTGTGAAAGTCCTAGCTCTCGAAGCTTTGTATTATAACCCTGTGAAAGTCCTAGCTCTCGAAGCTTTGTATTATAACCCTGTGAAAGCCCTAGCTCTCGAAGCTTTGTATTAGAACCCTGTGAAAGCCCTAGCTCTCGAAACTTTGTATTAGAACCCTGTGAAAGCCCTAGCTCTCGAAACTTTGTATTAGAACCCTGTGAAAGCCCTAGCTCTCGAAGCTTTGTATTAGAACCCTGTGAAAGCCCTAGCTCTCGAAGCTTTGTATTAGAACCCTGTGAAAGCCCTAGCTCTCGAAGCTTTGTATTATAACCCCGTGAAAGCCCTAGCTCTCGAAGCTTTGTATTATAACCCCGTGAAAGCTATAGCTCTCGAAGCTTTGTATTATAACCCCGTGAAAGCCCTAGCTCTCGAAGCTTTGTATTATAACCCCGAGAAAGCCCTAGCTCTAGAAGCTTTGTATTATAACCCCGTGAAAGCCCTAGCTCTCGAAGCTTTGTATTATAACCCCGTGAAAGCCCTAGCTCTCGAAGCTTTGTATTATAACCCCGTGAAAGCCCTAGCTCTCGAAGCTTTGTATTATAACCCCGTGAAAGCCCTAGCTCTCGAAGCTTTGTATTATAACCCCGTGAAAGCCCTAGCTCTCCAAGCTTTGTATTATAGCCCCGTGAAAGTCCTAGCTCTCGAAGCTTTGTATTATAGCCCCGTGAAAGTCCTAGCTCTCGAAGCTTTGTATTATAACCCCGTGAAAGCCCTAGCTCTCGAAGCTTTGTATTATAACCACGTGAAAGTCCTAGCTCTCGAAGCTTTGTATTATAACCCCGTGAAAGTCCTAGCTCTCGAAGCTTTGTATTATAACCACGTGAAAGTCCTAGCTCTCGAAGCTTTGTATTATAACCCCGTGAAAGTCCTAGCTCTCGAAGCTTTGTATTATAACCACGTGAAAGTCCTAGCTCTCGAAGCTTTGTATTATAACCCCGTGAAAGTCCTAGCTCTCGAAGCTTTGTATTATAACCCCGTGAAAGTCCTAGCTCTCGAAGCTTTGTATTATAACCCCGTGAAAGTCCTAGCTCTCGAAGCTTTGTATTATAACCCCGTGAAAGTCCTAGCTCTCGAAGCTTTGTATTATAACCCCGTGAAAGTCCTAGCTCTCGAAGCTTTGTATTATAACCCCGTGAAAGTCCTAGCTCTCGAAGCTTTGTATTATAACCCCATGAAAGTCCTAGCTCTCGAAGCTTTGTATTATAACCCCGTGAAAGTCCTAGCTCTCGAAGCTTTGTATTATAACCCCGTGAAAGCCATAGCTCTCGAAGCTTTGTATTATAACCCGAAAGGGTTAGTGAAAGCCCTAGCTCTCGAAGCTTTGTATTATAACCCGAAAGGGTTAGTGAAAGTCCGAGCTCTCGAAGCTTTGTATTGTAACCCGAAAGGGTTAGTGAAAGTCCTAGCTCTCGAAGCTTTGTATTATAACCCGAAAGGGTTAGTGAAAGTCCTAGCTCTCGAAGCTTTGTATTATAACCCGAAAGGGTTAGTGAAAGCCCTAGCTCTCGAAGCTTTGTATTATAACCCGAAAGGGTTAGTGAAAGCCCTAGCTCTCGAAGCTTTGTATTATAACCCGAAAGGGTTAGTGAAAGCCCTAGCTCTCGAAGCTTTGTATTATAACCCGAAAGGGTTAGTGAAAGCCCTAGCTCTCGAAGCTTTGTATTATAACCCGAAAGGGTTAGTGAAAGCCCTAGCTCTCGAAGCTTTGTATTATAACCCGAAAGGGTTAGTTAAAGCCCTAGCTCTCGAAGCTTTGTATTATAACCCGAAAGGGTTAGTGAAAGCCCTAGCTCTCGAAGCTTTGTATTATAACCCGAAAGGGTTAGTGAAAGCCCTAGCTCTCGAAGCTTTGTATTATAACCCGAAAGGGTTAGTGAAAGCCCTATTTCTCGAAGCTTTGTATTATAACCCGAAAGGGTTAGTCAAAGCCCTAGCTCTCGAAGCTTTGTATTATAACCCGAAAGGGTTAGTGAAAGCCCTAGCTCTCGAAGCTTTGTATTATAACCCGAAAGGGTTAGTGAAAGCCCTAGCTCTCGAAGCTTTGTATTATAACCCGAAAGGGTTAGTGAAAGCCCTAGCTCTCGAAGCTTTGTATTATAACCCGAAAGGGTTAGTGAAAGCCCTAGCTCTCGAAGCTTTGTATTATAACCCGAAAGGGTTAGTTAAAGCCCTAGCTCTCGAAGCTTTGTATTATAACCCGAAAGGGTTAGTGAAAGCCCTAGCTCTCGAAGCTTTGTATTATAACCCGAAAGGGTTAGTCAAAGCCCTAGCTCTCGAAGCTTTGTATTATAACCCGAAAGGGTTAGTCAAAGCCCTAGCTCTCGAAGCTTTGTATTATAACCCGAAAGGGTTAGTCAAAGCCCTAGCTCTCGAAGCTTTGTAAAGTCAGCCGTAATCAATGGTTGATGGAAATCCTAGCTCTCGAAGCTTTGTAAAGTCAGCCGTAATCAATGGTTGATGGAAATCCTAGCTCTCGAAGCTTTGTATTATAACCCGAAAGGGTCTGTGAAAGTCCTAGCTCTCGAAGCTTTGTATTATAACCCGAAAGGGTCTGTGAAGGTCCTAGCTCTCGAAGCTTTGTATTATAACCCGAAAGGGTCTGTGAAAGTCCTAGCTCTCGAAGCTTTGTATTATAACCCGAAAGGGCCTGTGAAAGTCCTAGCTCTCGAAGCTTTGTATTATAACCCGAAAGGGTCTGTGAAAGTCCTAGCTCTCGAAGCTTTGTATTATAACCCGAAAGGGTCTGTGAAAGTCCTAGCTCTCGAAGCTTTGTATTATAACCCGAAAGGGTCTGTGAAAGTCCTAGCTCTCGAAGCTTTGTATTATAACCCGAAAGGGTCTGTGAAAGTCCTAGCTCTCGAAGCTTTGTATTATAACCCGAAAGGGTCTGTGAAAGTCCTAGCTCTCGAAGCTTTGTATTATAACCCGAAAGGGTCTGTGAAAGTCCTAGCTCTCGAAGCTTTGTATTATAACCCGAAAGGGTCTGTGAAAGTCCTAGCTCTCGAAGCTTTGTATTATAACCCGAAAGGGTCTGTGAAAGTCCTAGCTCTCGAAGCTTTGTATTATAACCCGAAAGGGTCTGTGAAAGTCCTAGCTCTCGAAGCTTTGTATTATAACCCGAAAGGGTCTGTGAAAGTCCTAGCTCTCGAAGCTTTGTATTAGAACCCGAAAGGGTTAGTGATAGTCCTAGCTCTCGAAGCTTTGTATTATAACCCGAAAGGGTTAGTGATAGTCCTAGCTCTCGAAGCTTTGTATTATAACCCGAAAGGGTTAGTGATAGTCCTAGCTCTCGAAGCTTTGTATTATAACCCGAAAGGTTTAGTGATAATCCTAGCTCTCGAAGCTTTGTATTATAACCCGAAAGGGTTAGTGATAGTCCTAGCTCTCGAAGCTTTGTATTATAACCCGAAAGGGTTAGTGAAAGTCCTAGCTCTCGAAGCTTTGTATTATAACCCCGTGAAAGTCCTAGCTCTCGAAGCTTTGTATTATAACCCCGTGAAAGCCATAGCTCTCGAAGCTTTGTATTATAACCCGAAAGGGTTAGTGAAAGCCCTAGCTCTCGAAGCTTTGTATTATAACCCGAAAGGGTTAGTGAAAGTCCGAGCTCTCGAAGCTTTGTATTGTAACCCGAAAGGGTTAGTGAAAGTCCTAGCTCTCGAAGCTTTGTATTATAACCCGAAAGGGTTAGTGAAAGTCCTAGCTCTCGAAGCTTTGTATTATAACCCGAAAGGGTTAGTGAAAGCCCTAGCTCTCGAAGCTTTGTATTATAACCCGAAAGGGTTAGTGAAAGCCCTAGCTCTCGAAGCTTTGTATTATAACCCGAAAGGGTTAGTGAAAGCCCTATTTCTCGAAGCTTTGTATTATAACCCGAAAGGGTTAGTCAAAGCCCTAGCTCTCGAAGCTTTGTATTATAACCCGAAAGGGTTAGTCAAAGCCCTAGCTCTCGAAGCTTTGTATTATAACCCGAAAGGGTTAGTCAAAGCCCTAGCTCTCGAAGCTTTGTATTATAACCCGAAAGGGTTAGTCAAAGCCCTAGCTCTCGAAGCTTTGTATTATAACCCGAAAGGGTTAGTCAAAGCCCTAGCTCTCGAAGCTTTGTAAAGTCAGCCGTAATCAATGGTTGATGGAAATCCTAGCTCTCGAAGCTTTGTAAAGTCAGTCGTAATCAATGGTTGATGGAAATCCTAGCTCTCGAAGCTTTGAATTATAACCCGAAAGGGTCTGTGAAAGTCCTAGCTCTCGAAGCTTTGTATTATAACCCGAAAGGGTCTGTGAAGGTCCTAGCTCTCGAAGCTTTGTATTATAACCCGAAAGGGTCTGTGAAAGTCCTAGCTCTCGAAGCTTTGTATTATAACCCGAAAGGGCCTGTGAAAGTCCTAGCTCTCGAAGCTTTGTATTATAACCCGAAAGGGTCTGTGAAAGTCCTAGCTCTCGAAGCTTTGTATTATAACCCGAAAGGGTCTGTGAAAGTCCTAGCTCTCGAAGCTTTGTATTATAACCCGAAAGGGTCTGTGAAAGTCCTAGCTCTCGAAGCTTTGTATTATAACCCAAAAGGGTCTGTGAAAGTCCTAGCTCTCGAAGCTTTGTATTATAACCCGAAAGGGTCTGTGAAAGTCCTAGCTCTCGAAGCTTTGTATTATAACCCGAAAGGGTCTGTGAAAGTCCTAGCTCTCGAAGCTTTGTATTATAACCCGAAAGGGTCTGTGAAAGTCCTAGCTCTCGAAGCTTTGTATTATAACCCGAAAGGGTCTGTGAAAGTCCTAGCTCTCGAAGCTTTGTATTATAACCCGAAAGGGTCTGTGAAAGTCCTAGCTCTCGAAGCTTTGTATTATAACCCGAAAGGGTCTGTGAAAGTCCTAGCTCTCGAAGCTTTGTATTAGAACCCGAAAGGGTTAGTGATAGTCCTAGCTCTCGAAGCTTTGTATTATAACCCGAAAGGGTTAGTGATAGTCCTAGCTCTCGAAGCTTTGTATTATAACCCGAAAGGGTTAGTGATAGTCCTAGCTCTCGAAGCTTTGTATTATAACCCGAAAGGGTTAGTGATAGTCCTAGCTCTCGAAGCTTTGTATTATAACCCGAAAGGTTTAGTGATAATCCTAGCTCTCGAAGCTTTGTATTATAACCCGAAAGGGTTAGTGATAGTCCTAGCTCTCGAAGCTTTGTATTATAACCCGAAAGGGTTAGTGAAAGTCCTAGCTCTCGAAGCTTTGTATTATAACCCGAAAGGGTTAGTGAAAGTCCTAGCTCTCGAAGCTTTGTAAAGTCAGCCGTAATCAATGGTTGATGGAAATCCTAGCTCTATAGGAGCTTTGTATGATGAAACAGGTATCTTTGAAAGTAATGCATAATTTAGTGGCGTAGCGTGCGTGAGTGGGTGAAAGGATCTCTATTCTAGGGGATTAGATTGTACTGTTTAGTCGAAACTTGAAAGCGCTTCCCTAACATTGTAATGCTGATAATATTCATCAAAGCTGCTATAAGTATGCGAGTTGAGAAAAATTCTCGGAATTGAAATTGATCAAATGTATTAGTCTTCAATGTCTAAGTCGAGATTAACCAATCTCCTTATCTTGACAATCGAACAATAGGTATAAATCAACTTTTATCACCATACTAAAGACTTTGCATTGGAAAAAAAACGCAAAATAAAAGTTTATTTAATGAAATACATTTCATTTTAATCCTTTAGAAAACAGTGAAACATTATCACAGCTTTATTACAGAGCTTAATAAGCATAATTGCGAAAAAAGGAGGGCAGAAAATCTATTGTTAGCCTCGGGTGGGATAACGTCACGCTACGCCACTACTATAGAAAGGGTTGCCCAAATTGAGTTGAAGTGCTAGCTGTAGAAGCTTTGCATAGTAACTCGGAAGGGTTAGTGATAGTCCTAGCTCTCGAAGCTTTGTATTATAACGCGAAAGGGTTAGAGATAGTCCTAGCTCTCGAAGCTTTGTATTATAACCCGAAAGGGTTAGTGATAGTCCTAGCTCTCGAAGCTTTGTATTATAACCCGAAAGGGTTAGTGATAGTCCTAGCTCTCGAAGCTTTGTATTATAACCCGAAAGGGTTAGTGATAGTCCTAGCTCTCGAAGCTTTGTATTATAACCCGAAAGGGTTAGTGAAAGTCCTAGCTCTCGAAGCTTTGTAAAGTCAGCCGTAATCAATGGTTGATGGAAATCCTAGCTCTCGAAGCTTTGTAAAGTCAGCCGTAATCAATGGTTGATGGAAATCCTAGCTCTCGAAGCTTTGTAAAGTCAGCCGTAATCAATGGTTGATGGAAATCCTAGCTCTCGAAGCTTTGTATTATAACCCGAAAGGGTCTGTGAAAGTCCTAGCTCTCGAAGCTTTGTATTATAACCCGAAAGGGTCTGTGAAGGTCCTAGCTCTCGAAGCTTTGTATTATAATCCGAAAGGGTCTGTGAAAGTCCTTGCTCTCGAAGCTTTGTATTATAATCCGAAAGGGTCTGTGAAAGTCCTAGCTCTCGAAGCTTTGTATTATAACCCGAAAGGGTCTGTGAAAGTCCTAGCTCTCGAAGCTTTGTATTATAACCCGAAAGGGTCTGTGAAAGTCCTAGCTCTCGAAGCTTTGTATTATAATCCGAAAGGGTCTGTGAAAGTCCTAGCTCTCGAAGCTTTGTATTATAACCCGAAAGGGTCTGTGAAAGTCCTAGCTCTCGAAGCTTTGTATTATAACCCGAAAGGGTCTGTGAAAGTCCTAGCTCTCGAAGCTTTGTATTATAACCCGAAAGGGTCTGTGAAAGTCCTAGCTCTCGAAGCTTTGTATTATAACCCGAAAGGGTCTGTGAAAGTCCTAGCTCTCGAAGCTTTGTATTATAACCCGAAAGGGTCTGTGAAAGTCCTAGCTCTCGAAGCTTTGTATTATAACCCGAAAGGGTTAGTGAAAGTCCTAGCTCTCGAAGCTTTGTATTATAACCCGAAAGGGTTAGTGAAAGCCCTAGCTCTCGAAGCTTTGTATTATAACCCGAAAGGGTTAGTGAAAGCCCTAGCTCTCGAAGCTTTGTATTATAACCCGAAAGGGTTAGTGAAAGCCCTATTTCTCGAAGCTTTGTATTATAACCCGAAAGGGTTAGTCAAAGCCCTAGCTCTCGAAGCTTTGTATTATAACCCGAAAGGGTTAGTCAAAGCCCTAGCTCTCGAAGCTTTGTATTATAACCCGAAAGGGTTAGTCAAGGCCCTAGCTCTCGAAGCTTTGTATTATAACCCGAAAGGGTTAGTCAAAGCCCTAGCTCTCGAAGCTTTGTATTATAACCCGAAAGGGTTAGTCAAAGCCCTAGCTCTCGAAGCTTTGTATTATAACCCGAAAGGGTTAGTCAAAGCCCTAGCTCTCGAAGCTTTGTAAAGTCAGCCGTAATCAATGGTTGATGGAAATCCTAGCTCTCGAAGCTTTGTAAAGTCAGTCGTAATCAATGGTTGATGGAAATCCTAGCTCTCGAAGCTTTGTATTATAACCCGAAAGGGTCTGTGAAAGTCCTAGCTCTCGAAGCTTTGTATTATAACCCGAAAGGGTCTGTGAAGGTCCTAGCTCTCGAAGCTTTGTATTATAACCCGAAAGGGTCTGTGAAAGTCCTAGCTCTCGAAGCTTTGTATTATAACCCGAAAGGGCCTGTGAAAGTCCTAGCTCTCGAAGCTTTGTATTATAACCCGAAAGGGTCTGTGAAAGTCCTAGCTCTCGAAGCTTTGTATTATAACCCGAAAGGGTCTGTGAAAGTCCTAGCTCTCGAAGCTTTGTATTATAACCCGAAAGGGTCTGTGAAAGTCCTAGCTCTCGAAGCTTTGTATTATAACCCGAAAGGGTCTGTGAAAGTCCTAGCTCTCGAAGCTTTGTATTATAACCCGAAAGGGTCTGTGAAAGTCCTAGCTCTCGAAGCTTTGTATTATAACCCGAAAGGGTCTGTGAAAGTCCTAGCTCTCGAAGCTTTGTATTATAACCCGAAAGGGTCTGTGAAAGTCCTAGCTCTCGAAGCTTTGTATTATAGCCCGAAAGGGTCTGTGAAAGTCCTAGCTCTCGAAGCTTTGTATTATAACCCGAAAGGGTCTGTGAAAGTCCTAGCTCTCGAAGCTTTGTATTATAACCCGAAAGGGTCTGTGAAAGTCCTAGCTCTCGAAGCTTTGTATTAGAACCCGAAAGGGTTAGTGATAGTCCTAGCTCTCGAAGCTTTGTATTATAACCCGAAAGGATAAGTGATAGTCCTAGCTCTCGAAGCTTTGTATTATAACCCGAAAGGGTTAGTGATAGTCCTAGCTCTCGAAGCTTTGTATTATAACCCGAAAGGGTTAGTGATAGTTCTAGCTCTCGAAGCTTTGTATTATAACCCGAAAGGGTTAGTCAAAGCCCTAGCTCTCGAAGCTTTGTATTATAACCCAAAAGGGTTAGTCAAAGCCCTAGCTCTCGAAGCTTTGTATTATAACCCGAAAGGGTTAGTCAAGGCCCTAGCTCTCGAAGCTTTGTATTATAACCCGAAAGGGTCTGTGAAAGTCCTAGCTCTCGAAGCTTTGTATTATAACCCGAAAGGGTCTGTGAAGGTCCTAGCTCTCGAAGCTTTGTATTATAACCCGAAAGGGTCTGTGAAAGTCCTAGCTCTCGAAGCTTTGTATTATAACCCGAAAGGGCCTGTGAAAGTCCTAGCTCTCGAAGCTTTGTATTATAACCCGAAAGGGTCTGTGAAAGTCCTAGCTCTCGAAGCTTTGTATTATAACCCGAAAGGGTCTGTGAAAGTCCTAGCTCTCGAAGCTTTGTATTATAACCCGAAAGGGTCTGTGAAAGTCCTAGCTCTCGAAGCTTTGTATTATAACCCGAAAGGGTCTGTGAAAGTCCTAGCTCTCGAAGCTTTGTATTATAACCCGAAAGGGTCTGTGAAAGTCCTAGCTCTCGAAGCTTTGTATTATAACCCGAAAGGGTCTGTGAAAGTCCTAGCTCTCGAAGCTTTGTATTATAACCCGAAAGGGTCTGTGAAAGTCCTAGCTCTCGAAGCTTTGTATTATAGCCCGAAAGGGTCTGTGAAAGTCCTAGCTCTCGAAGCTTTGTATTATAACCCGAAAGGGTCTGTGAAAGTCCTAGCTCTCGAAGCTTTGTATTATAACCCGAAAGGGTCTGTGAAAGTCCTAGCTCTCGAAGCTTTGTATTAGAACCCGAAAGGGTTAGTGATAGTCCTAGCTCTCGAAGCTTTGTATTATAACCCGAAAGGATAAGTGATAGTCCTAGCTCTCGAAGCTTTGTATTATAACCCGAAAGGGTTAGTGATAGTCCTAGCTCTCGAAGCTTTGTATTATAACCCGAAAGGGTTAGTGATAGTCCTAGCTCTCGAAGCTTTGTATTATAACCCGAAAGGTTTAGTGATAATCCTAGCTCTCGAAGCTTTGTATTATAACCCGAAAGGGTTAGTGATAGTCCTAGCTCTCGAAACTTTGTATTATATCCCGAAAGGGTTAGTGAAAGTCCTAGCTCTCGAAGCTTTGTATTATAACCCGAAAGGGTTAGTGAAAGTCCTAGCTCTCGAAGCTTTGTAAAGTCAGCCGTAATCAATGGTTGATGGAAATCCTAGCTCTATAGGAGCTTTGTATGATGAAACAGGTATCTTTGAAAGTAATGCATAATTTAGTGGCGTAGCGTGCGTGAGTGGGTGAAAGGATCTCTATTCTAGGGGATTAGATTGTACTGTTTAGTCGAAACTTGAAAGCGCTTCCCTAACATTGTAATGCTGATAATATTCATCAAAGCTGTTATAAGTATGCGAGTTGAGAAAAATTCTCGGAATTGAAATTGATCAAATGTATTAGTCTTCAATGTCTAAGTCGAGATTAACCAATCTCCTTATCTTGACAATCGAACAATAGGTATAAATCAACTTTTATCACCATACTAAAGACTTTGCATTGGAAAAAAAACGCAAAATAAAAGTTTATTTAATGAAATACATTTCATTTTAATCCTTTAGAAAACAGTGAAACATTATCACAGCTTTATTACAGAGCTTAATAAGCATAATTGCGAAAAAAGGAGGGCAGAAAATCTATTGTTAGCCTCGGGTGGGATAACGTCACGCTACGCCACTACTATAGAAAGGGTTGCCCAAATTGAGTTGAAGTGCTAGCTGTAGAAGCTTTGCATAGTAACTCGGAAGGGTTAGTGATAGTCCTAGCTCTCGAAGCTTTGTATTATAACCCGAAAGGGTTAGTGAAAGCCCTAGCTCTCGAAGCTTTGTATTATAACCCGAAAGGGTTAGTGAAAGTCCTAGCTCTCGAAGCTTTGTATTATAACCCGAAAGGGTTAGTGAAAGCCCTAGCTCTCGAAGCTTTGTATTATAACCCGAAAGGGTTAGTGAAAGCCCTAGCTCTCGAAGCTTTGTATTATAACCCGAAAGGGTTAGTGAAAGTCCTAGCTCTCGAAGCTTTGTAAAGTCAGCCGTAATCAATGGTTGATGGAAATCCTAGCTCTCGAAGCTTTGTAAAGTCAGCCGTAATCAATGGTTGATGGAAATCCTAGCTCTCGAAGCTTTGTAAAGTCAGCCGTAATCAATGGTTGATGGAAATCCTAGCTCTCGAAGCTTTGTAAAGTCAGCCGTAATCAATGGTTGATGGAAATCCTAGCTCTCGAAGCTTTGTATTATAACCCGAAAGGGTCTGTGAAAGTCCTAGCTCTCGAAGCTTTGTATTATAACCCGAAAAGGCCTGTGAAAGTCCTAGCTCTCGAAGCTTTGTATTATAACCCGAAAGGGTCTGTGAAAGTCCTAGCTCTCGAAGCTTTGTATTATAACCCGAAAGGGTCTGTGAAAGTCCTAGCTCTCGAAGCTTTGTATTATAACCCGAAAGGGTCTGTGAAAGTCCTAGCTCTCGAAGCTTTGTATTATAACCCGAAAGGGTCTGTGAAAGTCCTAGCTCTCGAAGCTTTGTATTATAACCCGAAAGGGTCTGTGAAGGTCCTAGCTCTCGAAGCTTTGTATTATAATCCGAAAGGGTCTGTGAAAGTCCTTGCTCTCGAAGCTTTGTATTATAATCCGAAAGGGTCTGTGAAAGTCCTAGCTCTCGAAGCTTTGTATTATAACCCGAAAGGGTCTGTGAAAGTCCTAGCTCTCGAAGCTTTGTATTATAACCCGAAAGGGTCTGTGAAAGTCCTAGCTCTCGAAGCTTTGTATTATAATCCGAAAGGGTCTGTGAAAGTCCTAGCTCTCGAAGCTTTGTATTATAACCCGAAAGGGTTAGTGATAGTCCTAGCTCTCGAAGCTTTGTATTATAACCCGAAAGGGTTAGTGATAGTCCTAGCTCTCGAAGCTTTGTATTATAACCCGAAAGGTTTAGTGATAATCCTAGCTCTCGAAGCTTTGTATTATAACCCGAAAGGGTTAGTGATAGTCCTAGCTCTCGAAGCTTTGTATTATAACCCGAAAGGGTTAGTGAAAGTCCTAGCTCTCGAAGCTTTTTATTATAACCCGAAAGGGTTAGTGAAAGTCCTAGCTCTCGAAGCTTTGTAAAGTCAGCCGAAATCAATGGTTGATGGAAATCCTAGCTCTATAGGAGCTTTGTATGATGAAACAGGTATCTTTGAAAGTAATGCATAATTTAGTGGCGTAGCGTGCGTGAGTGGGTGAAAGGATCTCTATTCTAGGGGATTAGATTGTACTGTTTAGTCGAAACTTGAAAGCGCTTCCCTAACATTGTAATGCTGATAATATTCATCAAAGCTGCTATAAGTATGCGAGTTGAGAAAAATTCTCGGAATTGAAATTGATCAAATGTATTAGTCTTCAATGTCTAAGTCGAGATTAACCAATCTCCTTATCTTGACAATCGAACAATAGGTATAAATCAACTTTTATCACCATACTAAAGACTTTGCATTGGAAAAAAAACGCAAAATAAAAGTTTATTTAATGAAATACATTTCATTTTAATCCTTTAGAAAACAGTGAAACATTATCACAGCTTTATTACAGAGCTTAATAAGCATAATTGCGAAAAAAGGAGGGCAGAAAATCTATTGTTAGCCTCGGGTGGGATAACGTCACGCTACGCCACTACTATAGAAAGGGTTGCCCAAATTGAGTTGAAGTGCTAGCTGTAGAAGCTTTGCATAGTAACTCGGAAGGGTTAGTGATAGTCCTAGCTCTCGAAGCTTTGTATTATAACCCGAAAGGGTTAGTGAAAGCCCTAGCTCTCGAAGCTTTGTATTATAACCCGAAAGGGTTAGTGAAAGTCCTAGCTCTCGAAGCTTTGTATTATAACCCGAAAGGGTTAGTGAAAGCCCTAGCTCTCGAAGCTTTGTATTATAACCCGAAAGGGTTAGTGAAAGCCCTAGCTCTCGAAGCTTTGTATTATAACCCGAAAGGGTTAGTGAAAGCCCTAGCTCTCGAAGCTTTGTATTATAACCCGAAAGGGTTAGTGAAAGCCCTAGCTCTCGAAGCTTTGTATTATAACCCGAAAGGGTTAGTGAAAGCCCTAGCTCTCGAAGCTTTGTATTATAACCCGAAAGGGTCTGTGAAAGTCCTAGCTCTCGAAGCTTTGTATTATAACCCGAAAGGGTCTGTGAAAGTCCTAGCTCTCGAAGCTTTGTATTATAACCCGAAAGGGTCTGTGAAAGTCCTAGCTCTCGAAGCTTTGTATTATAACCCGAAAGGGTCTGTGAAAGTCCTAGCTCTCGAAGCTTTGTATTATAACCCGAAAGGGTCTGTGAAAGTCCTAGCTCTCGAAGCTTTGTATTATAACCCGAAAGGGTCTGTGAAAGTCCTAGCTCTCGAAGCTTTGTATTAGAATCCGAAAGGGTTAGTGATAGTCCTAGCTCTCGAAGCTTTGTATTATAACCCGAAAGGGTTAGTGATAGTCCTAGCTCTCGAAGCTTTGTATTATAACCCGAAAGGTTTAGTGATAATCCTAGCTCTCGAAGCTTTGTATTATAACCCGAAAGGGTTAGTGATAGTCCTAGCTCTCGAAGCTTTGTATTATAACCCGAAAGGGTTAGTGAAAGTCCTAGCTCTCGAAGCTTTGTATTATAACCCCGTGAAAGTCCTAGCTCTCGAAGCTTTGTATTATAACCCCGTGAAAGCCATAGCTCTCGAAGCTTTGTATTATAACCCGAAAGGGTCTGTGAAAGTCCGAGCTCTCGAAGCTTTGTATTGTAACCCGAAAGGGTTAGTGAAAGTCCTAGCTCTCGAAGCTTTGTATTATAACCCGAAAGGGTTAGTGAAAGTCCTAGCTCTCGAAGCTTTGTATTATAACCCGAAAGGGTTAGTGAAAGCCCTAGCTCTCGAAGCTTTGTATTATAACCCGAAAGGGTTAGTGAAAGCCCTAGCTCTCGAAGCTTTGTATTATAACCCGAAAGGGTTAGTGAAAGCCCTAGCTCTCGAAGCTTTGTATTATAACCCGAAAGGGTTAGTGAAAGCCCTAGCTCTCGAAGCTTTGTATTATAACCCGAAAGGGTTAGTGAAAGCCCTAGCTCTCGAAGCTTTGTATTATAACCCGAAAGGGTTAGTGAAAGCCCTAGCTCTCGAAGCTTTGTATTATAACCCGAAAGGGTTAGTGAAAGCCCTATTTCTCGAAGCTTTGTATTATAACCCGAAAGGGTTAGTCAAAGCCCTAGCTCTCGAAGCTTTGTATTATAACCCGAAAGGGTTAGTCAAAGCCCTAGCTCTCGAAGCTTTGTATTATAACCCGAAAGGGTTAGTCAAAGCCCTAGCTCTCGAAGCTTTGTATTATAACCCGAAAGGGTTAGTCAAAGCCCTAGCTCTCGAAGCTTTGTATTATAACCCGAAAGGGTTAGTCAAAGCCCTAGCTCTCGAAGCTTTGTAAAGTCAGCCGTAATCAATGGTTGATGGAAATCCTAGCTCTCGAAGCTTTGTAAAGTCAGTCGTAATCAATGGTTGATGGAAATCCTAGCTCTCGAAGCTTTGTATTATAACCCGAAAGGGTCTGTGAAAGTCCTAGCTCTCGAAGCTTTGTATTATAACCCGAAAGGGTCTGTGAAGGTCCTAGCTCTCGAAGCTTTGTATTATAACCCGAAAGGGTCTGTGAAAGTCCTAGCTCTCGAAGCTTTGTATTATAACCCGAAAGGGCCTGTGAAAGTCCTAGCTCTCGAAGCTTTGTATTATAACCCGAAAGGGTCTGTGAAAGTCCTAGCTCTCGAAGCTTTGTATTATAACCCGAAAGGGTCTGTGAAAGTCCTAGCTCTCGAAGCTTTGTATTATAACCCGAAAGGGTCTGTGAAAGTCCTAGCTCTCGAAGCTTTGTATTATAACCCGAAAGGGTCTGTGAAAGTCCTAGCTCTCGAAGCTTTGTATTATAACCCGAACGGGTCTGTGAAAGTCCTAGCTCTCGAAGCTTTGTATTATAACCCGAAAGGGTCTGTGAAAGTCCTAGCTCTCGAAGCTTTGTATTATAACCCGAAAGGGTCTGTGAAAGTCCTAGCTCTCGAAGCTTTGTATTATAACCCGAAAGGGTCTGTGAAAGTCCTAGCTCTCGAAGCTTTGTATTATAACCCGAAAGGGTCTGTGAAAGTCCTAGCTCTCGAAGCTTTGTATTATAACCCGAAAGGGTCTTTGAAAGTCCTAGCTCTCGAAGCTTTGTATTAGAACCCGAAAGGGTTAGTGATAGTCCTAGCTCTCGAAGCTTTGTATTATAACCCGAAAGGGTTAGTGATAGTCCTAGCTCTCGAAGCTTTGTATTATAACCCGAAAGGTTTAGTGATAATCCTAGCTCTCGAAGCTTTGTATTATAACCGAAAGGGTTAGTGATAGTCCTAGCTCTCGAAGCTTTGTATTATAACCCGAAAGGGTTAGTGAAAGTCCTAGCTCTCGAAGCTTTGTATTATAACCCGAAAGGGTTAGTGAAAGTCCTAGCTCTCGAAGCTTTGTAAAGTCAGCCGTAATCAATGGTTGATGGAAATCCTAGCTCTATAGGAGCTTTGTATGATGAAACAGGTATCTTTGAAAGTAATGCATAATTTAGTGGCGTAGCGTGCGTGAGTGGGTGAAAGGATCTCTATTCTAGGGGATTAGATTGTACTGTTTAGTCGAAACTTGAAAGCGCTTCCCTAACATTGTAATGCTGATAATATTCATCAAAGCTGCTATAAGTATGCGAGTTGAGAAAAATTCTCGGAATTGAAATTGATCAAATGTATTAGTCTTCAATGTCTAAGTCGAGATTAACCAATCTCCTTATCTTGACAATCGAACAATAGGTATAAATCAACTTTTATCACCATACTAAAGACTTTGCATTGGAAAAAAACGCAAAATAAAAGTTTATTTAATGAAATACATTTCATTTTAATCCTTTAGAAAACAGTGAAACATTATCACAGCTTTATTACAGAGCTTAATAAGCATAATTGCGAAAAAAGGAGGGCAGAAAATCTATTGTTAGCCTCGGGTGGGATAACGTCACGCTACGCCACTACTATAGAAAGGGTTGCCCAAATTGAGTTCAAGTGCTAGCTGTAGAAGCTTTGCATAGTAACTCGGAAGGGTTAGTGATAGTCCTAGCTCTCGAAGCTTTGTATTATAACGCGAAAGGGTTAGAGATAGTCCTAGCTCTCGAAGCTTTGTATTACAACCCGAAAGGGTTAGTGATAGTCCTAGCTCTCGAAGCTTTGTATTATAACCCGAAAGGGTTAGTGATAGTCCTAGCTCTCGAAGCTTTGTATTATAACCCGAAAGGGTTAGTGATAGTCCTAGCTCTCGAAGCTTTGTATTATAACCCGAAAGGGTTAGTGAAAGTCCTAGCTCTCGAAGCTTTGTAAAGTCAGCCGTAATCAATGGTTGATGGAAATCCTAGCTCTCGAAGCTTTGTAAAGTCAGCCGTAATCAATGGTTGATGGAAATCCTAGCTCTCGAAGCTTTGTAAAGTCAGCCGTAATCAATGGTTGATGGAAATCCTAGCTCTGGAAGCTTTGTAAAGTCAGCCGTAATCAATGGTTGATGGAAATCCTAGCTCTCGAAGCTTTGTATTATAACCCGAAAGGGTCTGTGAAAGTCCTAGCTCTCGAAGCTTTGTATTATAACCCGAAAGGGTCTGTGAAGGTCCCAGCTCTCGAAGCTTTGTATTATAATCCGAAAGGGTCTGTGAAAGTCCTAGCTCTCGAAGCTTTGTATTATAATCCGAAAGGGTCTGTGAAAGTCCTAGCTCTCGAAGCTTTGTATTATAACCCGAAAGGGTCTGTGAAAGTCCTAGCTCTCGAAGCTTTGTATTATAACCCGAAAGGGTCTGTGAAAGTCCTAGCTCTCGAAGCTTTGTATTAAAATCCGAAAGGGTCTGTGAAAGTCCTAGCTCTCGAAGCTTTGTATTATAACCCGAAAGGGTCTGTGAAAGTCCTAGCTCTCGAAGCTTTGTATTATAACCCGAAAGGGTCTGTGAAAGTCCTAGCTCTCGAAGCTTTGTATTATAACCCGAAAGGGTCTGTGAAAGTCCTAGCTCTCGAAGCTTTGTATTATAACCCGAAAGGGTCTGTGAAAGTCCTAGCTCTCGAAGCTTTGTATTATAACCCGAAAGGGTCTGTGAAAGTCCTAGCTCTCGAAGCTTTGTATTATAACCCGAAAGGGTCTGTGAAAGTCCTAGCTCTCGAAGCTTTGTATTATAACCCGAAAGGGTCTGTGAAAGTCCTAGCTCTCGAAGCTTTGTATTATAACCCGAAAGGGTCTGTGAAAGTCCTAGCTCTCGAAGCTTTGTATTATAACCCGAAAGGGTCTGTGAAAGTCCTAGCTCTCGAAGCTTTGTATTAGAATCCGAAAGGGTTAGTGATAGTCCTAGCTCTCGAAGCTTTGTATTATAACCCGAAAGGGTTAGTGATAGTCCTAGCTCTCGAAGCTTTGTATTATAACCCGAAAGGTTTAGTGATAATCCTAGCTCTCGAAGCTTTGTATTATAACCCGAAAGGGTTAGTGATAGTCCTAGCTCTCGAAGCTTTGTATTATAACCCGAAAGGGTTAGTGAAAGTCCTAGCTCTCGAAGCTTTGTATTATAACCCCGTGAAAGTCCTAGCTCTCGAAGCTTTGTATTATAACCCCGTGAAAGCCATAGCTCTCGAAGCTTTGTATTATAACCCGAAAGGGTTAGTGAAAGCCCTAGCTCTCGAAGCTTTGTATTATAACCCGAAAGGGTTAGTGAAAGTCCGAGCTCTCGAAGCTTTGTATTGTAACCCGAAAGGGTTAGTGAAAGTCCTAGCTCTCGAAGCTTTGTATTATAACCCGAAAGGGTTAGTGAAAGTCCTAGCTCTCGAAGCTTTGTATTATAACCCGAAAGGGTTAGTGAAAGCCCTAGCTCTCGAAGCTTTGTATTATAACCCGAAAGGGTTAGTGAAAGCCCTAGCTCTCGAAGCTTTGTATTATAACCCGAAAGGGTTAGTGAAAGCCCTAGCTCTCGAAGCTTTGTATTATAACCCGAAAGGGTTAGTGAAAGCCCTAGCTCTCGAAGCTTTGTATTATAACCCGAAAGGGTTAGTGAAAGCCCTAGCTCTCGAAGCTTTGTATTATAACCCGAAAGGGTTAGTGAAAGCCCTAGCTCTCGAAGCTTTGTATTATAACCCGAAAGGGTTAGTGAAAGCCCTATTTCTCGAAGCTTTGTATTATAACCCGAAAGGGTTAGTCAAAGCCCTAGCTCTCGAAGCTTTGTATTATAACCCGAAAGGGTTAGTCAAAGCCCTAGCTCTCGAAGCTTTGTATTATAACCCGAAAGGGTTAGTCAAAGCCCTAGCTCTCGAAGCTTTGTATTATAACCCGAAAGGGTTAGTCAAAGCCCTAGCTCTCGAAGCTTTGTATTATAACCCGAAAGGGTTAGTCAAAGCCCTAGCTCTCGAAGCTTTGTAAAGTCAGCCGTAATCAATGGTTGATGGAAATCCTAGCTCTCGAAGCTTTGTAAAGTCAGTCGTAATCAATGGTTGATGGAAATCCTAGCTCTCGAAGCTTTGTATTATAACCCGAAAGGGTCTGTGAAAGTCCTAGCTCTCGAAGCTTTGTATTATAACCCGAAAGGGTCTGTGAAGGTCCTAGCTCTCGAAGCTTTGTATTATAACCCGAAAGGGTCTGTGAAAGTCCTAGCTCTCGAAGCTTTGTATTATAACCCGAAAGGGCCTGTGAAAGTCCTAGCTCTCGAAGCTTTGTATTATAACCCGAAAGGGTCTGTGAAAGTCCTAGCTCTCGAAGCTTTGTATTATAACCCGAAAGGGTCTGTGAAAGTCCTAGCTCTCGAAGCTTTGTATTATAACCCGAAAGGGTCTGTGAAAGTCCTAGCTCTCGAAGCTTTGTATTATAACCCGAAAGGGTCTGTGAAAGTCCTAGCTCTCGAAGCTTTGTATTATAACCCGAAAGGGTCTGTGAAAGTCCTAGCTCTCGAAGCTTTGTATTATAACCCGAACGGGTCTGTGAAAGTCCTAGCTCTCGAAGCTTTGTATTATAACCCGAAAGGGTCTGTGAAAGTCCTAGCTCTCGAAGCTTTGTATTATAACCCGAAAGGGTCTGTGAAAGTCCTAGCTCTCGAAGCTTTGTATTATAACCCGAAAGGGTCTGTGAAAGTCCTAGCTCTCGAAGCTTTGTATTATAACCCGAAAGGGTCTGTGAAAGTCCTAGCTCTCGAAGCTTTGTATTATAACCCGAAAGGGTCTTTGAAAGTCCTAGCTCTCGAAGCTTTGTATTAGAACCCGAAAGGGTTAGTGATAGTCCTAGCTCTCGAAGCTTTGTATTATAACCCGAAAGGGTTAGTGATAGTCCTAGCTCTCGAAGCTTTGTATTATAACCCGAAAGGTTTAGTGATAATCCTAGCTCTCGAAGCTTTGTATTATAACCGAAAGGGTTAGTGATAGTCCTAGCTCTCGAAGCTTTGTATTATAACCCGAAAGGGTTAGTGAAAGTCCTAGCTCTCGAAGCTTTGTATTATAACCCGAAAGGGTTAGTGAAAGTCCTAGCTCTCGAAGCTTTGTAAAGTCAGCCGTAATCAATGGTTGATGGAAATCCTAGCTCTATAGGAGCTTTGTATGATGAAACAGGTATCTTTGAAAGTAATGCATAATTTAGTGGCGTAGCGTGCGTGAGTGGGTGAAAGGATCTCTATTCTAGGGGATTAGATTGTACTGTTTAGTCGAAACTTGAAAGCGCTTCCCTAACATTGTAATGCTGATAATATTCATCAAAGCTGCTATAAGTATGCGAGTTGAGAAAAATTCTCGGAATTGAAATTGATCAAATGTATTAGTCTTCAATGTCTAAGTCGAGATTAACCAATCTCCTTATCTTGACAATCGAACAATAGGTATAAATCAACTTTTATCACCATACTAAAGACTTTGCATTGGAAAAAAACGCAAAATAAAAGTTTATTTAATGAAATACATTTCATTTTAATCCTTTAGAAAACAGTGAAACATTATCACAGCTTTATTACAGAGCTTAATAAGCATAATTGCGAAAAAAGGAGGGCAGAAAATCTATTGTTAGCCTCGGGTGGGATAACGTCACGCTACGCCACTACTATAGAAAGGGTTGCCCAAATTGAGTTCAAGTGCTAGCTGTAGAAGCTTTGCATAGTAACTCGGAAGGGTTAGTGATAGTCCTAGCTCTCGAAGCTTTGTATTATAACGCGAAAGGGTTAGAGATAGTCCTAGCTCTCGAAGCTTTGTATTATAACCCGAAAGGGTTAGTGATAGTCCTAGCTCTCGAAGCTTTGTATTATAACCCGAAAGGGTTAGTGATAGTCCTAGCTCTCGAAGCTTTGTATTATAACCCGAAAGGGTTAGTGATAGTCCTAGCTCTCGAAGCTTTGTATTATAACCCGAAAGGGTTAGTGAAAGTCCTAGCTCTCGAAGCTTTGTAAAGTCAGCCGTAATCAATGGTTGATGGAAATCCTAGCTCTCGAAGCTTTGTAAAGTCAGCCGTAATCAATGGTTGATGGAAATCCTAGCTCTCGAAGCTTTGTAAAGTCAGCCGTAATCAATGGTTGATGGAAATCCTAGCTCTGGAAGCTTTGTAAAGTCAGCCGTAATCAATGGTTGATGGAAATCCTAGCTCTCGAAGCTTTGTATTATAACCCGAAAGGGTCTGTGAAAGTCCTAGCTCTCGAAGCTTTGTATTATAACCCGAAAGGGTCTGTGAAGGTCCCAGCTCTCGAAGCTTTGTATTATAATCCGAAAGGGTCTGTGAAAGTCCTAGCTCTCGAAGCTTTGTATTATAATCCGAAAGGGTCTGTGAAAGTCCTAGCTCTCGAAGCTTTGTATTATAACCCGAAAGGGTCTGTGAAAGTCCTAGCTCTCGAAGCTTTGTATTATAACCCGAAAGGGTCTGTGAAAGTCCTAGCTCTCGAAGCTTTGTATTAAAATCCGAAAGGGTCTGTGAAAGTCCTAGCTCTCGAAGCTTTGTATTATAACCCGAAAGGGTCTGTGAAAGTCCTAGCTCTCGAAGCTTTGTATTATAACCCGAAAGGGTCTGTGAAAGTCCTAGCTCTCGAAGCTTTGTATTATAACCCGAAAGGGTCTGTGAAAGTCCTAGCTCTCGAAGCTTTGTATTATAACCCGAAAGGGTCTGTGAAAGTCCTAGCTCTCGAAGCTTTGTATTATAACCCGAAAGGGTCTGTAAAAGTCCTAGCTCTCGAAGCTTTGTATTACAACCCGAAAGGGTAAGTGATAGTCCTAGCTCTCGAAGCTTTGTATTACAACCCGAAAGGGTTAGTGATAGTCCTAGCTCTCGAAGCTTTGTATTACAACCCGAAAGGGTTAGTGATAGTCCAAGCTCTCGAAGCTTTGTATTACAACCCGAAAGGGTTAGTGATAGTCCAAGCTCTCGAAGCTTTGTATTTCAACCCGAAAGGGTTAGTGATAGTCCTAGCTCTCGAAGCTTTGTATTACAACCCGAAAGGGTTAGTGATAGTCCTAGCTCTCGAAGCTTTGTATTACAACCCGAAAGGGTTAGTGATAGTCCTAGCTCTCGAAGCTTTGTATTATAACCCGAAAGGGTTAGTGATAGTCCTAGCTCTCGAAGCTTTGTATTATAACCCGAAAGGGTTAGTGATAGTCCTAGCTCTCGAAGCTTTGTGTTATAACCCGAAAGGTTTAGTGATAGTCCTAGCTCTCGAAGCTTTGTATTATAACCCGAAAGGGTTAGTGATAGTCCTAGCTCTCGAAGCTTTGTATTATAACCCGAAAGGGTTAGTGATAGTCCTAGCTCTCGAAGCTTTGTATTATAACCCGAAAGGGTTAGTGAAAGTCCTAGCTCTCGAAGCTTTGTAAAGTCAGCCGTAATCAATGGTTGATGGAAATCCTAGCTCTATAGGAGCTTTGTATGATGAAACAGGTATCTTTGAAAGTAATGCATAATTTAGTGGCGTAGCGTGAGGGGGTGAAAGGATCTCTATTCTAGGGGATTAGATTGTACTGTTTAGTCGAAACTTGAAAGCGCTTCCCTAACATTGTAATGCTGATAATATTCATCAAAGTTGCTATAAGTATGCGAGTTGAGAGAAATTCTCGGAATTGAAATTGATCAAATGTATTAGTCTTCAATGTCTAAGTCGAGATTAACCAATCTCCTTATCTTGACAATCGAACAATAGGTATAAATCAACTTTTATCACCATACTAAAGACTTTGCATTGGAAAAAAACGCAAAATAAAAGTTTTTTAATGAAATACATTTCATTTTAATCCTTTAGAAAACAGTGAAACATTATCACAGCTTTATTACAGAGCTTAATAAGCATAATTGCGAAAAATGGAGGGCGGAAAATCTATTGTTAGCCTCGGGTGGGATAACGTCACGCTACGCCACTACTATAGAAAGGGTTGCCCAAATTGAGTTGAAGTGCTAGCTGTAGAAGCTTTGCATAGTAACTCGGAAGGGTTAGTGATAGTCCTAGCTCTCGAAGCTTTGTATTATAACCCGAAAGGGTTAGAGATAGTCCTAACTCTCGAAGCTTTGTATTATAACCCGAAAGGGTTAGTGATAGTCCTAGCTCTCGAAGCTTTGTATTATAACCCGAAAGGGTTAGTGATAGTCCTAGCTCTCGAAGCTTTGTATTATAACCCGAAAGGGTTAGTGAAAGTCCTAGCTCTCGAAGCTTTGTATTATAACCCGAAAGGGTTAGTCAAAGCCCTAGCTCTCGAAGCTTTGTATTATAACCCGAAAGGGTTAGTCAAAGCCCTAGCTCTCGAAGCTTTGTATTATAACCCGAAAGGGTTAGTCAAAGCCCTAGCTCTCGAAGCTTTGTATTATAACCCGAAAGGGTTAGTCAAAGCCCTAGCTCTCGAAGCTTTGTAAAGTCAGCCGTAATCAATGGTTGATGGAAATCCTAGCTCTAGAAGCTTTGTAAAGTCAGCCGTAATCAATGGTTGATGGAAATCCTAGCTCTCGAAGCTTTGTAAAGTCAGCCGTAATCAATGGTTGATGGAAATCCTAGCTCTGGAAGCTTTGTAAAGTCAGCCGTAATCAATGGTTGATGGAAATCCTAGCTCTCGAAGCTTTGTATTATAACCCGAAAGGGTCTGTGAAAGTCCTAGCTCTCGAAGCTTTGTATTATAACCCGAAAGGGTCTGTGAAGGTCCCAGCTCTCGAAGCTTTGTATTATAATCCGAAAGGGTCTGTGAAAGTCCTAGCTCTCGAAGCTTTGTATTATAATCCGAAAGGGTCTGTGAAAGTCCTAGCTCTCGAAGCTTTGTATTATAACCCGAAAGGGTCTGTGAAAGTCCTAGCTCTCGAAGCTTTGTATTATAACCCGAAAGGGTCTGTGAAAGTCCTAGCTCTCGAAGCTTTGTATTAAAATCCGAAAGGGTCTGTGAAAGTCCTAGCTCTCGAAGCTTTGTATTATAACCCGAAAGGGTCTGTGAAAGTCCTAGCTCTCGAAGCTTTGTATTATAACCCGAAAGGGTCTGTGAAAGTCCTAGCTCTCGAAGCTTTGTATTATAACCCGAAAGGTTCTGTGAAAGTCCTAGCTCTCGAAGCTTTGTATTATAACCCGAAAGGGTCTGTGAAAGTCCTAGCTCTCGAAGCTTTGTATTATAACCCGAAAGGGTCTGTAAAAGTCCTAGCTCTCGAAGCTTTGTATTACAACCCGAAAGGGTAAGTGATAGTCCTAGCTCTCGAAGCTTTGTATTACAACCCGAAAGGGTTAGTGATAGTCCTAGCTCTCGAAGCTTTGTATTACAACCCGAAAGGGTTAGTGATAGTCCAAGCTCTCGAAGCTTTGTATTACAACCCGAAAGGGTTAGTGATAGTCCAAGCTCTCGAAGCTTTGTATTTCAACCCGAAAGGGTTAGTGATAGTCCTAGCTCTCGAAGCTTTGTATTACAACCCGAAAGGGTTAGTGATAGTCCTAGCTCTCGAAGCTTTGTATTACAACCCGAAAGGGTTAGTGATAGTCCTAGCTCTCGAAGCTTTGTATTATAACCCGAAAGGGTTAGTGATAGTCCTAGCTCTCGAAGCTTTGTATTATAACCCGAAAGGGTTAGTGATAGTCCTAGCTCTCGAAGCTTTGTGTTATAACCCGAAAGGGTTAGTGATAGTCCTAGCTCTCGAAGCTTTGTATTATAACCCGAAAGGGTTAGTGATAGTCCTAGCTCTCGAAGCTTTGTATTATAACCCGAAAGGGTTAGTGATAGTCCTAGCTCTCGAAGCTTTGTATTACAACCCGAAAGGGTTAGTGATAGTCCTAGCTCTCGAAGCTTTGTATTATAACCCGAAAGGGTTAGTGATAGTCCTAGCTCTCGAAGCTTTGTATTATAACCCGAAAGGGTTAGTGATAGTCCTAGCTCTCGAAGCTTTGTGTTATAACCCGAAAGGTTTAGTGATAGTCCTAGCTCTCGAAGCTTTGTATTATAACCCGAAAGGGTTAGTGATAGTCCTAGCTCTCGAAGCTTTGTATTATAACCCGAAAGGGTTAGTGATAGTCCTAGCTCTCGAAGCTTTGTATTATAACCCGAAAGGGTTAGTGAAAGTCCTAGCTCTCGAAGCTTTGTAAAGTCAGCCGTAATCAATGGTTGATGGAAATCCTAGCTCTATAGGAGCTTTGTATGATGAAACAGGTATCTTTGAAAGTAATGCATAATTTAGTGGCGTAGCGTGAGGGGGTGAAAGGATCTCTATTCTAGGGGATTAGATTGTACTGTTTAGTCGAAACTTGAAAGCGCTTCCCTAACATTGTAATGCTGATAATATTCATCAAAGTTGCTATAAGTATGCGAGTTGAGAGAAATTCTCGGAATTGAAATTGATCAAATGTATTAGTCTTCAATGTCTAAGTCGAGATTAACCAATCTCCTTATCTTGACAATCGAACAATAGGTATAAATCAACTTTTATCACCATACTAAAGACTTTGCATTGGAAAAAAACGCAAAATAAAAGTTTTTTAATGAAATACATTTCATTTTAATCCTTTAGAAAACAGTGAAACATTATCACAGCTTTATTACAGAGCTTAATAAGCATAATTGCGAAAAATGGAGGGCGGAAAATCTATTGTTAGCCTCGGGTGGGATAACGTCACGCTACGCCACTACTATAGAAAGGGTTGCCCAAATTGAGTTGAAGTGCTAGCTGTAGAAGCTTTGCATAGTAACTCGGAAGGGTTAGTGATAGTCCTAGCTCTCGAAGCTTTGTATTATAACCCGAAAGGGTTAGAGATAGTCCTAACTCTCGAAGCTTTGTATTATAACCCGAAAGGGTTAGTGATAGTCCTAGCTCTCGAAGCTTTGTATTATAACCCGAAAGGGTTAGTGATAGTCCTAGCTCTCGAAGCTTTGTATTATAACCCGAAAGGGTTAGTGAAAGTCCTAGCTCTCGAAGCTTTGTATTATAACCCGAAAGGGTTAGTCAAAGCCCTAGCTCTCGAAGCTTTGTATTATAACCCGAAAGGGTTAGTCAAAGCCCTAGCTCTCGAAGCTTTGTATTATAACCCGAAAGGGTTAGTCAAAGCCCTAGCTCTCGAAGCTTTGTATTATAACCCGAAAGGGTTAGTCAAAGCCCTAGCTCTCGAAGCTTTGTAAAGTCAGCCGTAATCAATGGTTGATGGAAATCCTAGCTCTAGAAGCTTTGTAAAGTCAGCCGTAATCAATGGTTGATGGAAATCCTAGCTCTCGAAGCTTTGTAAAGTCAGCCGTAATCAATGGTTGATGGAAATCCTAGCTCTGGAAGCTTTGTAAAGTCAGCCGTAATCAATGGTTGATGGAAATCCTAGCTCTCGAAGCTTTGTATTATAACCCGAAAGGGTCTGTGAAAGTCCTAGCTCTCGAAGCTTTGTATTATAACCCGAAAGGGTCTGTGAAGGTCCCAGCTCTCGAAGCTTTGTATTATAATCCGAAAGGGTCTGTGAAAGTCCTAGCTCTCGAAGCTTTGTATTATAATCCGAAAGGGTCTGTGAAAGTCCTAGCTCTCGAAGCTTTGTATTATAACCCGAAAGGGTCTGTGAAAGTCCTAGCTCTCGAAGCTTTGTATTATAACCCGAAAGGGTCTGTGAAAGTCCTAGCTCTCGAAGCTTTGTATTAAAATCCGAAAGGGTCTGTGAAAGTCCTAGCTCTCGAAGCTTTGTATTATAACCCGAAAGGGTCTGTGAAAGTCCTAGCTCTCGAAGCTTTGTATTATAACCCGAAAGGGTCTGTGAAAGTCCTAGCTCTCGAAGCTTTGTATTATAACCCGAAAGGTTCTGTGAAAGTCCTAGCTCTCGAAGCTTTGTATTATAACCCGAAAGGGTCTGTGAAAGTCCTAGCTCTCGAAGCTTTGTATTATAACCCGAAAGGGTCTGTAAAAGTCCTAGCTCTCGAAGCTTTGTATTACAACCCGAAAGGGTAAGTGATAGTCCTAGCTCTCGAAGCTTTGTATTACAACCCGAAAGGGTTAGTGATAGTCCTAGCTCTCGAAGCTTTGTATTACAACCCGAAAGGGTTAGTGATAGTCCAAGCTCTCGAAGCTTTGTATTACAACCCGAAAGGGTTAGTGATAGTCCAAGCTCTCGAAGCTTTGTATTTCAACCCGAAAGGGTTAGTGATAGTCCTAGCTCTCGAAGCTTTGTATTACAACCCGAAAGGGTTAGTGATAGTCCTAGCTCTCGAAGCTTTGTATTACAACCCGAAAGGGTTAGTGATAGTCCTAGCTCTCGAAGCTTTGTATTATAACCCGAAAGGGTTAGTGATAGTCCTAGCTCTCGAAGCTTTGTATTATAACCCGAAAGGGTTAGTGATAGTCCTAGCTCTCGAAGCTTTGTGTTATAACCCGAAAGGGTTAGTGATAGTCCTAGCTCTCGAAGCTTTGTATTATAACCCGAAAGGGTTAGTGATAGTCCTAGCTCTCGAAGCTTTGTATTATAACCCGAAAGGGTTAGTGATAGTCCTAGCTCTCGAAGCTTTGTATTATAACCCGAAAGGGTTAGTGAAAGTCCTAGCTCTCGAAGCTTTGTAAAGTCAGCCGTAATCAATGGTTAATGGAAATCCTAGCTCTATAGGAGCTTTGTATGATGAAACAGGTATCTTTGAAAGTAATGCATAATTTAGTGGCGTAGCGTGAGGGGGTGAAAGAATCTCTATTCTAGGGGATTAGATTGTACTGTTTAGTCGAAACTTGAAAGCGCTTCCCTAACATTGTAATGCTGATAATATTCATCAAAGTTGCTATAAGTATGCGAGTTGAGAGAAATTCTCGGAATTGAAATTGATCAAATGTATTAGTCTTCAATGTCTAAGTCGAGATTAACCAATCTCCTTATCTTGACAATCGAACAATAGGTATAAATCAACTTTTATCACCATACTAAAGACTTTGCATTGGAAAAAAACGCAAAATAAAAGTTTTTTAATGAAATACATTTCATTTTAATCCTTTAGAAAACAGTGAAACATTATCACAGCTTTATTACAGAGCTTAATAAGCATAATTGCGAAAAAAGGAGTGCGGAAAATCTATTGTTAGCCTCGGGTGGGATAACGTCACGCTACGCCACTACTATAGAAAGGGTTGCCCAAATTGAGTTGAAGTGCTAGCTGTAGAAGCTTTGCATAGTAACTCGGAAGGGTTAGTGATAGTCCTAGCTCTCGAAGCTTTGTATTATAACCCGAAAGGGTTAGAGATAGTCCTAACTCTCGAAGCTTTGTATTATAACCCGAAAGGGTTAGTGATAGTCCTAGCTCTCGAAGCTTTGTATTATAACCCGAAAGGGTTAGTGATAGTCCTAGCTCTCGAAGCTTTGTATTATAACCCGAAAGGGTTAGTGAAAGTCCTAGCTCTCGAAGCTTTGTATTATAACCCGAAAGGGTTAGTCAAAGCCCTAGCTCTCGAAGCTTTGTATTATAACCCGAAAGGGTTAGTCAAAGCCCTAGCTCTCGAAGCTTTGTATTATAACCCGAAAGGGTTAGTCAAAGCCCTAGCTCTCGAAGCTTTGTATTATAACACGAAAGGGTTAGTCAAAGCCCTAGCTCTCGAAGCTTTGTAAAGTCAGCCGTAATCAATGGTTGATGGAAATCCTAGCTTTCGAAGCTTTGTAAAGTCAGCCGTAATCAATGGTTGATGGAAATCCTAGCTCTCGAAGCTTTGTAAAGTCAGCCGTAATCAATGGTTGATGGAAATCCTAGCTCTGGAAGCTTTGTAAACTCAGCCGTAATCAATGGTTGATGGAAATCCTAGCTCTCGAAGCTTTGTATTATAACCCGAAAGGGTCTGTGAAAGTCCTAGCTCTCGAAGCTTTGTATTATAACCCGAAAGGGTCTGTGAAAGTCCTAGCTCTCGAAGCTTTGTATTATAATCCGAAAGGGTCTGTGAAAGTCCTAGCTCTCGAAGCTTTGTATTATAACCCGAAAGGGTCTGTGAAAGTCCTAGCTCTCGAAGCTTTGTATTATAACCCGAAAGGGTTAGTCAAAGCCCTAGCTCTCGAAGCTTTGTAAAGTCAGCCGTAATCAATGGTTGATGGAAATCCTAGCTCTCGAAGCTTTGTAAAGTCAGCCGTAATCAATGGTTGATGGAAATCCTAGCTCTCGAAGCTTTGTAAAGTCAGCCGTAATCAATGGTTGATGGAAATCCTAGCTCTCGAAGCTTTGTAAAGTCAGCCGTAATCAATGGTTGATGGAAATCCTAGCTCTCGAAGCTTTGTATTATAACCCGAAAGGGTCTGTGAAAGTCCTAGCTCTCGAAGCTTTGTATTATAACCCGAAAGGGTCTGTGAAGGTCCTAGCTCTCGAAGCTTTGTATTATAATCCGAAAGGGTCTGTGAAAGTCCTAGCTCTCGAAGCTTTGTATTATAATCCGAAAGGGTCTGTGAAAGTCCTAGCTCTCGAAGCTTTGTATTATAACCCGAAAGGGTCTGTGAAAGTCCTAGCTCTCGAAGCTTTGTATTATAACCCGAAAGGGTCTGTGAAAGTCCTAGCTCTCGAAGCTTTGTATTATAATCCGAAAGGGTCTGTGAAAGTCCTAGCTCTCGAAGCTTTGTATTATAACCCGAAAGGGTCTGTGAAAGTCCTAGCTCTCGAAGCTTTGTATTATAACCCGAAAGGGTCTGTGAAAGTCCTAGCTCTCGAAGCTTTGTATTATAACCCGAAAGGGTCTGTAAAAGTCCTAGCTCTCGAAGCTTTGTATTACAACCCGAAAGGGTAAGTGATAGTCCTAGCTCTCGAAGCTTTGTATTACAACCCCAAAGGGTAAGTGATAGTCCTAGCTCTCGAAGCTTTGTATTACAACCCGAAAGGGTTAGTGATAGTCCTAGCTCTCGAAGCTTTGTATTACAACCCGAAAGGGTTAGTGATAGTCCAAGCTCTCGAAGCTTTGTATTACAACCCGAAAGGGTTAATGATAGTCCAAGCTCTCGAAGCTTTGTATTACAACCCGAAAGGGTTAGTGATAGTCCTAGCTCTCGAAGCTTTGTATTACAACCCGAAAGGGTTAGTGATAGTCCTAGCTCTCGAAGCTTTGTATTATAACCCGAAAGGGTTAGTGATAGTCCTAGCTCTCGAAGCTTTGTATTATAACCCGAAAGGGTTAGTGATAGTCCTAGCTCTCGAAGCTTTGTGTTATAACCCGAAAGGGTTAGTGATAGTCCTAGCTCTCGAAGCTTTGTATTATAACCCGAAAGGGTTAGTGATAGTCCTAGCTCTCGAAGCTTTGTATTATAACCCGAAAGGGTTAGTGATAGTCCTAGCTCTCGAAGCTTTGTATTATAACCCGAAAGGGTTAGTGAAAGTCCTAGCTCTCGAAGCTTTGTAAAGTCAGCCGTAATCAATGGTTGATGGAAATCCTAGCTCTATAGGAGCTTTGTATGATGAAACAGGTATCTTTGAAAGTAATGCATAATTTAGTGGCGTAGCGTGAGGGGGTGAAAGGATCTCTATTCTAGGGGATTAGATTGTACTGTTTAGTCGAAACTTGAAAGCGCTTCCCTAACATTGTAATGCTGATAATATTCATCAAAGTTGCTATAAGTATGCGAGTTGAGAGAAATTCTCGGAATTGAAATTGATCAAATGTATTAGTCTTCAATGTCTAAGTCGAGATTAACCAATCTCCTTATCTTGACAATCGAACAATAGGTATAAATCAACTTTTATCACCATACTAAAGACTTTGCATTGGAAAAAAACGCAAAATAAAAGTTTTTTAATGAAATACATTTCATTTTAATCCTTTAGAAAACAGTGAAACATTATCACAGCTTTATTACAGAGCTTAATAAGCATAATTGCGAAAAAAGGAGGGCGGAAAATCTATTGTTAGCCTCGGGTGGGATAACGTCACGCTACGCCACTACTATAGAAAGGGTTGCCCAAATTGAGTTGAAGTGCTAGCTGTAGAAGCTTTGCATAGTAACTCGGAAGGGTTAGTGATAGTCCTAGCTCTCGAAGCTTTGTATTATAACCCGAAAGGGTTAGAGATAGTCCTAGCTCTCGAAGCTTTGTATTATAACCCGAAAGGGTTAGTGATAGTCCTAGCTCTCGAAGCTTTGTATTATAACCCGAAAGGGTTAGTGATAGTCCTAGCTCTCGAAGCTTTGTATTATAACCCGAAACGGTTAGTGAAAGTCCTAGCTCTCGAAGCTTTGTATTATAACCCGAAAGGGTTAGTCAAAGCCCTAGCTCTCGAAGCTTTGTATTATAACCCGAAAGGGTTAGTCAAAGCCCTAGCTCTCGAAGCTTTGTATTATAACCCGAAAGGGTTAGTCAAAGCCCTAGCTCTCGAAGCTTTGTATTATAACCCGAAAGGGTTAGTCAAAGCCCTAGCTCTCGAAGCTTTGTAAAGTCAGCCGTAATCAATGGTTGATGGAAATCCTAGCTCTCGAAGCTTTGTAAAGTCAGCCGTAATCAATGGTTGATGGAAATCCTAGCTCTCGAAGCTTTGTAAAGTCAGCCGTAATCAATGGTTGATGGAAATCCTAGCTCTCGAAGCTTTGTAAAGTTAGCCGTAATCAATGGTTGATGGAAATCCTAGCTCTCGAAGCTTTGTATTATAACCCGAAAGGGTCTGTGAAAGTCCTAGCTCTCGAAGCTTTGTATTATAACCCGAAAGGGTTAGTCAAAGCCCTAGCTCTCGAAGCTTTGTAAAGTCAGCCGTAATCAATGGTTGATGGAAATCCTAGCTCTCGAAGCTTTGTAAAGTCAGCCGTAATCAATGGTTGATGGAAATCCTAGCTCTCGAAGCTTTGTAAAGTTAGCCGTAATCAATGGTTGATGGAAATCCTAGCTCTCGAAGCTTTGTATTATAACCCGAAAGGGTCTGTGAAAGTCCTAGCTCTCGAAGCTTTGTATTATAATCCGAAAGGGTTAGTGATAGTCCTAGCTCTCGAAGCTTTGTATTATAACCCGAAAGGGTTAGTGATAGTCCTAGCTCTCGAAGCTTTGTATTATAACCCGAAACGGTTAGTGAAAGTCCTAGCTCTCGAAGCTTTGTATTATAACCCGAAAGGGTTAGTCAAAGCCCTAGCTCTCGAAGCTTTGTATTATAACCCGAAAGGGTTAGTCAAAGCCCTAGCTCTCGAAGCTTTGTATTATAACCCGAAAGGGTTAGTCAAAGCCCTAGCTCTCGAAGCTTTGTATTATAACCCGAAAGGGTTAGTCAAAGCCCTAGCTCTCGAAGCTTTGTAAAGTCAGCCGTAATCAATGGTTGATGGAAATCCTAGCTCTCGAAGCTTTGTAAAGTCAGCCGTAATCAATGGTTGATGGAAATCCTAGCTCTCGAAGCTTTGTAAAGTCAGCCGTAATCAATGGTTGATGGAAATCCTAGCTCTCGAAGCTTTGTAAAGTCAGCCGTAATCAATGGTTGATGGAAATCCTAGCTCTCGAAGCTTTGTATTATAACCCGAAAGGGTCTGTGAAAGTCCTAGCTCTCGAAGCTTTGTATTATAACCCGAAAGGGTTAGTCAAAGCCCTAGCTCTCGAAGCTTTGTAAAGTCAGCCGTAATCAATGGTTGATGGAAATCCTAGCTCTCGAAGCTTTGTAAAGTCAGCCGTAATCAATGGTTGATGGAAATCCTAGCTCTCGAAGCTTTGTAAAGTTAGCCGTAATCAATGGTTGATGGAAATCCTAGCTCTCGAAGCTTTGTATTATAACCCGAAAGGGTCTGTGAAAGTCCTAGCTCTCGAAGCTTTGTATTATAATCCGAAAGGGTCTGTGAAAGTCCTAGCTCTCGAAGCTTTGTATTATAACCCGAAAGGGTCTGTGAAAGTCCTAGCTCTCGAAGCTTTGTATTATAACCCGAAAGGGTCTGTGAAAGTCCTAGCTCTCGAAGCTTTGTATTATAATCCGAAAGGGTCTGTGAAAGTCCTAGCTCTCGAAGCTTTGTATTATAACCCGAAAGGGTCTGTGAAAGTCCTAGCTCTCGAAGCTTTGTATTATAACCCGAAAGGGTTAGTCAAAGCCCTAGCTCTCGAAGCTTTGTAAAGTCAGCCGTAATCAATGGTTGATGGAAATCCTAGCTCTCGAAGCTTTGTAAAGTCAGCCGTAATCAATGGTTGATGGAAATCCTAGCTCTCGAAGCTTTGTAAAGTCAGCCGTAATCAATGGTTGATGGAAATCCTAGCTCTCGAAGCTTTGTAAAGTTAGCCGTAATCAATGGTTGATGGAAATCCTAGCTCTCGAAGCTTTGTATTATAACCCGAAAGGGTCTGTGAAAGTCCTAGCTCTCGAAGCTTTGTATTATAACCCGAAAGGGTTAGTCAAAGCCCTAGCTCTCGAAGCTTTGTAAAGTCAGCCGTAATCAATGGTTGATGGAAATCCTAGCTCTCGAAGCTTTGTAAAGTCAGCCGTAATCAATGGTTGATGGAAATCCTAGCTCTCGAAGCTTTGTAAAGTTAGCCGTAATCAATGGTTGATGGAAATCCTAGCTCTCGAAGCTTTGTATTATAACCCGAAAGGGTCTGTGAAAGTCCTAGCTCTCGAAGCTTTGTATTATAATCCGAAAGGGTTAGTGATAGTCCTAGCTCTCGAAGCTTTGTATTATAACCCGAAAGGGTTAGTGATAGTCCTAGCTCTCGAAGCTTTGTATTATAACCCGAAACGGTTAGTGAAAGTCCTAGCTCTCGAAGCTTTGTATTATAACCCGAAAGGGTTAGTCAAAGCCCTAGCTCTCGAAGCTTTGTATTATAACCCGAAAGGGTTAGTCAAAGCCCTAGCTCTCGAAGCTTTGTATTATAACCCGAAAGGGTTAGTCAAAGCCCTAGCTCTCGAAGCTTTGTATTATAACCCGAAAGGGTTAGTCAAAGCCCTAGCTCTCGAAGCTTTGTAAAGTCAGCCGTAATCAATGGTTGATGGAAATCCTAGCTCTCGAAGCTTTGTAAAGTCAGCCGTAATCAATGGTTGATGGAAATCCTAGCTCTCGAAGCTTTGTAAAGTCAGCCGTAATCAATGGTTGATGGAAATCCTAGCTCTCGAAGCTTTGTAAAGTCAGCCGTAATCAATGGTTGATGGAAATCCTAGCTCTCGAAGCTTTGTATTATAACCCGAAAGGGTCTGTGAAAGTCCTAGCTCTCGAAGCTTTGTATTATAACCCGAAAGGGTTAGTCAAAGCCCTAGCTCTCGAAGCTTTGTAAAGTCAGCCGTAATCAATGGTTGATGGAAATCCTAGCTCTCGAAGCTTTGTAAAGTCAGCCGTAATCAATGGTTGATGGAAATCCTAGCTCTCGAAGCTTTGTAAAGTTAGCCGTAATCAATGGTTGATGGAAATCCTAGCTCTCGAAGCTTTGTATTATAACCCGAAAGGGTCTGTGAAAGTCCTAGCTCTCGAAGCTTTGTATTATAATCCGAAAGGGTCTGTGAAAGTCCTAGCTCTCGAAGCTTTGTATTATAACCCGAAAGGGTCTGTGAAAGTCCTAGCTCTCGAAGCTTTGTATTATAACCCGAAAGGGTCTGTGAAAGTCCTAGCTCTCGAAGCTTTGTATTATAATCCGAAAGGGTCTGTGAAAGTCCTAGCTCTCGAAGCTTTGTATTATAACCCGAAAGGGTCTGTGAAAGTCCTAGCTCTCGAAGCTTTGTATTATAACCCGAAAGGGTTAGTCAAAGCCCTAGCTCTCGAAGCTTTGTAAAGTCAGCCGTAATCAATGGTTGATGGAAATCCTAGCTCTCGAAGCTTTGTAAAGTCAGCCGTAATCAATGGTTGATGGAAATCCTAGCTCTCGAAGCTTTGTAAAGTCAGCCGTAAGCAATGGTTGATGGAAATCCTAGCTCTCGAAGCTTTGTATTATAACCCGAAAGGGTCTGTGAAAGTCCTAGCTCTCGAAGCTTTGTATTATAACCCGAAAGGGTCTGTGATAGTCCTAGCTCTCGAAGCTTTGTATTATAACCCGAAAGGGTCTGTGAAGGTCCTAGCTCTCGAAGCTTTGTATTATAATCCGAAAGGGTCTGTGAAAGTCCTAGCTCTCGAAGCTTTGTATTATAATCTGAAAGGGTCTGTGAAAGTCCTAGCTCTCGAAGCTTTGTATTATAACCCGAAAGGGTCTGTGAAAGTCCTAGCTCTCGAAGCTTTGTATTATAACCCGAAAGGGTCTGTGAAAGTCCTAGCTCTCGAAGCTTTGTATTATAATCCGAAAGGGTCTGTGAAAGTCCTAGCTCTCGAAGCTTTGTATTATAACCCGAAAGGGTCTGTGAAAGTCCTAGCTCTCGAAGCTTTGTATTATAACCCGAAAGGGTCTGTGAAAGTCCTAGCTCTCGAAGCTTTGTATTATAACCCGAAAGGGTCTGTGAAAGTCCTAGCTCTCGAAGCTTTGTATTATAACCCGAAAGGGTCTGTGAAAGTCCTAGCTCTCGAAGCTTTGTATTATAACCCGAAAGGGTCTGTGAAAGTCCTAGCTCTCGAAGCTTTGTATTATAACCCGAAAGGGTCTGTGAAAGTCCTAGCTCTCGAAGCTTTGTATTATAACCCGAAAGGGTCTGTGAAAGTCCTAGCTCTCGAAGCTTTGTATTATAACCCGAAAGGGTCTGTGAAAGTCCTAGCTCTCGAAGCTTTGTATTATAACCCGAAAGGGTTTGTGAAAGTCCTAGCTCTCGAAGCTTTGTATTATAACCCGAAAGGGTCTGTGAAAGTCCTAGCTCTCGAAGCTTTGTATTATAACCCGAAAGGGTCTGTGAAAGTCCTAGCTCTCGAAGCTTTGTATTATAACCCGAAAGGGTCTGTGAAAGTCCTAGCTCTCGAAGCTTTGTATTATAACCCGAAAGGGTCTGTGAAAGTCCTAGCTCTCGAAGCTTTGTATTATAACCCGAAAGGGTCTGTGAAAGTCCTAGCTCTCGAAGCTTTGTATTATAACCCGAAAGGGTCTGTGAAAGTCCTAGCTCTCGAAGCTTTGTATTATAACCCGAAAGGGTCTGTAAAAGTCCTAGCTCTCGAAGCTTTGTATTACAACCCGAAAGGGTTAGTGATAGTCCTAGCTCTCGAAGCTTTGTATTACAACCCGAAAGGGTTAGTGATAGTCCTAGCTCTCGAAGCTTTGTATTACAACCCGAAAGGGTTAGTGATAGTCCAAGCTCTCGAAGCTTTGTATTACAACCCGAAAGGGTTAGTGATAGTCCTAGCTCTCGAAGCTTATGTATTACAACCCGAAAGGGTTAGTGATAGTCCTAGCTCTCGAAGCTTTGTATTACAACCCGAAAGGGTTAGTGATAGTCCTAGCTCTCGAAGCTTTGTATTATAACCCGAAAGGGTCTGTGAAGGTCCTAGCTCTCGAAGCTTTGTATTATAATCCGAAAGGGTCTGTGAAAGTCCTAGCTCTCGAAGCTTTGTATTATAATCCGAAAGGGTCTGTGAAAGTCCTAGCTCTCGAAGCTTTGTATTATAACCCGAAAGGGTCTGTGAAAGTCCTAGCTCTCGAAGCTTTGTATTATAACCCGAAAGGGTCTGTGATAGTCCTAGCTCTCGAAGCTTTTGTATTATAACCCGAAAGGGTCTGTGAAGGTCCTAGCTCTCGAAGCTTTGTATTATAATCCGAAAGGGTCTGTGAAAGTCCTAGCTCTCGAAGCTTTGTATTATAATCTGATAGGGTCTGTGAAAGTCCTAGCTCTCGAAGCTTTGTATTATAACCCGAAAGGGTCTGTGAAAGTCCTAGCTCTCGAAGCTTTGTATTATAACCCGAAAGGGTCTGTGAAAGTCCTAGCTCTCGAAGCTTTGTATTATAATCCGAAAGGGTCTGTGAAAGTCCTAGCTCTCGAAGCTTTGTATTATAACCCGAAAGGGTCTGTGAAAGTCCTAGCTCTCGAAGCTTTGTATTATAACCCGAAAGGGTCTGTGAAAGTCCTAGCTCTCGAAGCTTTGTATTATAACCCGAAAGGGTCTGTGAAAGTCCTAGCTCTCGAAGCTTTGTATTATAACCCGAAAGGGTCTGTGAAAGTCCTAGCTCTCGAAGCTTTGTATTATAACCCGAAAGGGTCTGTGAAAGTCCTAGCTCTCGAAGCTTTGTATTATAACCCGAAAGGGTCTGTGAAAGTCCTAGCTCTCGAAGCTTTGTATTATAACCCGAAAGGGTCTGTGAAAGTCCTAGCTCTCGAAGCTTTGTATTATAACCCGAAAGGGTCTGTGAAAGTCCTAGCTCTCGAAGCTTTGTATTATAACCCGAAAGGGTCTGTGAAAGTCCTAGCTCTCGAAGCTTTGTATTATAACCCGAAAGGGTCTGTGAAAGTCCTAGCTCTCGAAGCTTTGTATTATAACCCGAAAGGGTCTGTGAAAGTCCTAGCTCTCGAAGCTTTGTATTATAACCCGAAAGGGTCTGTGAAAGTCCTAGCTCTCGAAGCTTTGTATTATAACCCGAAAGGGTCTGTGAAAGTCCTAGCTCTCGAAGCTTTGTATTATAACCCGAAAGGGTCTGTGAAAGTCCTAGCTCTCGAAGCTTTGTATTATAACCCGAAAGGGTCTGTGAAAGTCCTAGCTCTCGAAGCTTTGTATTATAACCCGAAAGGGTCTGTGAAAGTCCTAGCTCTCGAAGCTTTGTATTATAACCCGAAAGGGTCTGTGAAAGTCCTAGCTCTCGAAGCTTTGTATTATAACCCGAAAGGGTCTGTGAAAGTCCTAGCTCTCGAAGCTTTGTATTATAACCCGAAAGGGTCTGTGAAAGTCCTAGCTCTCGAAGCTTTGTATTATAACCCGAAAGGGTCTGTGAAAGTCCTAGCTCTCGAAGCTTTGTATTATAACCCGAAAGGGTCTGTAAAAGTCCTAGCTCTCGAAGCTTTGTATTACAACCCGAAAGGGTTAGTGATAGTCCTAGCTCTCGAAGCTTTGTATTACAACCCGAAAGGGTTAGTGATAGTCCTAGCTCTCGAAGCTTTGTATTACAACCCGAAAGGGTTAGTGATAGTCCAAGCTCTCGAAGCTTTGTATTACAACCCGAAAGGGTTAGTGATAGTCCTAGCTCTCGAAGCTTTGTATTACAACCCGAAAGGGTTAGTGATAGTCCTAGCTCTCGAAGCTTTGTATTACAACCCGAAAGGGTTAGTGATAGTCCTAGCTCTCGAAGCTTTGTATTATAACCCGAAAGGGTCTGTGAAGGTCCTAGCTCTCGAAGCTTTGTATTATAATCCGAAAGGGTCTGTGAAAGTCCTAGCTCTCGAAGCTTTGTATTATAATCCGAAAGGGTCTGTGAAAGTCCTAGCTCTCGAAGCTTTGTATTATAACCCGAAAGGGTCTGTGAAAGTCCTAGCTCTCGAAGCTTTGTATTATAACCCGAAAGGGTCTGTGATAGTCCTAGCTCTCGAAGCTTTGTATTATAACCCGAAAGGGTCTGTGAAGGTCCTAGCTCTCGAAGCTTTGTATTATAATCCGAAAGGGTCTGTGAAAGTCCTAGCTCTCGAAGCTTTGTATTATAATCTGAAAGGGTCTGTGAAAGTCCTAGCTCTCGAAGCTTTGTATTATAACCCGAAAGGGTCTGTGAAAGTCCTAGCTCTCGAAGCTTTGTATTATAACCCGAAAGGGTCTGTGAAAGTCCTAGCTCTCGAAGCTTTGTATTATAATCCGAAAGGGTCTGTGAAAGTCCTAGCTCTCGAAGCTTTGTATTATAACCCGAAAGGGTCTGTGAAAGTCCTAGCTCTCGAAGCTTTGTATTATAACCCGAAAGGGTCTGTGAAAGTCCTAGCTCTCGAAGCTTTGTATTATAACCCGAAAGGGTCTGTGAAAGTCCTAGCTCTCGATGCTTTGTATTATAACCCGAAAGGGTCTGTGAAAGTCCTAGCTCTCGAAGCTTTGTATTATAACCCGAAAGGGTCTGTGAAAGTCCTAGCTCTCGAAGCTTTGTATTATAACCCGAAAGGGTCTGTGAAAGTCCTAGCTCTCGAAGCTTTGTATTATAACCCGAAAGGGTCTGTGAAAGTCCTAGCTCTCGAAGCTTTGTATTATAACCCGAAAGGGTCTGTGAAAGTCCTAGCTCTCGAAGCTTTGTATTATAACCCGAAAGGGTCTGTGAAAGTCCTAGCTCTCGAAGCTTTGTATTATAACCCGAAAGGGTCTGTGAAAGTCCTAGCTCTCGAAGCTTTGTATTATAACCCGAAAGGGTCTGTGAAAGTCCTAGCTCTCGAAGCTTTGTATTATAACCCGAAAGGGTCTGTGAAAGTCCTAGCTCTCGAAGCTTTGTATTATAACCCGAAAGGGTCTGTAAAAGTCCTAGCTCTCGAAGCTTTGTATTACAACCCGAAAGGGTTAGTGATAGTCCTAGCTCTCGAAGCTTTGTATTACAACCCGAAAGGGTTAGTGATAGTCCTAGCTCTCGAAGCTTTGTATTACAACCCGAAAGGGTTAGTGATAGTCCAAGCTCTCGAAGCTTTGTATTACAACCCGAAAGGGTTAGTGATAGTCCTAGCTCTCGAAGCTTTGTATTACAACCCGAAAGGGTTAGTGATAGTCCTAGCTCTCGAAGCTTTGTATTACAACCCGAAAGGGTTAGTGATAGTCCTAGCTCTCGAAGCTTTGTATTATAACCCGAAAGGGTCTGTGAAGGTCCTAGCTCTCGAAGCTTTGTATTATAATCCGAAAGGGTCTGTGAAAGTCCTAGCTCTCGAAGCTTTGTATTATAATCCGAAAGGGTCTGTGAAAGTCCTAGCTCTCGAAGCTTTGTATTATAACCCGAAAGGGTCTGTGAAAGTCCTAGCTCTCGAAGCTTTGTATTATAACCCGAAAGGGTCTGTGATAGTCCTAGCTCTCGAAGCTTTGTATTATAACCCGAAAGGGTCTGTGAAGGTCCTAGCTCTCGAAGCTTTGTATTATAATCCGAAAGGGTCTGTGAAAGTCCTAGCTCTCGAAGCTTTGTATTATAATCTGAAAGGGTCTGTGAAATTCCTAGCTCTCGAAGCTTTGTATTATAACCCGAAAGGGTCTGTGAAAGTCCTAGCTCTCGAAGCTTTGTATTATAACCCGAAAGGGTCTGTGAAAGTCCTAGCTCTCGAAGCTTTGTATTATAATCCGAAAGGGTCTGTGAAAGTCCTAGCTCTCGAAGCTTTGTATTATAACCCGAAAGGGTCTGTGAAAGTCCTAGCTCTCGAAGCTTTGTATAATAACCCGAAAGGGTCTGTGAAAGTCCTAGCTCTCGAAGCTTTGTATTATAACCCGAAAGGGTCTGTGAAAGTCCTAGCTCTCGAAGCTTTGTATTATAACCCGAAAGGGTCTGTGAAAGTCCTAGCTCTCGAAGCTTTGTATTATAACCCGAAAGGGTCTGTGAAAGTCCTAGCTCTCGAAGCTTTGTATTACAACCCGAAAGGGTCTGTGAAAGTCCTAGCTCTCGAAGCTTTGTATTATAACCCGAAAGGGTCTGTGAAAGTCCTAGCTCTCGAAGCTTTGTATTATAACCCGAAAGGGTCTGTGAAAGTCCTAGCTCTCGAAGCTTTGTATTATAACCCGAAAGGGTCTGTGAAAGTCCTAGCTCTCGAAGCTTTGTATTATAACCCGAAAGGGTCTGTGAAAGTCCTAGCTCTCGAAGCTTTGTATTATAACCCGAAAGGGTCTGTGAAAGTCCTAGCTCTCGAAGCTTTGTATTATAACCCGAAAGGGTCTGTGAAAGTCCTAGCTCTCGAAGCTTTGTATTATAACCCGAAAGGTTCTGTGAAAGTCCTAGCTCTCGAAGCTTTGTATTATAACCCGAAAGGGTCTGTGAAAGTCCTAGCTCTCGAAGCTTTGTATTATAACCCGAAAGGGTCTGTGAAAGTCCTAGCTCTCGAAGCTTTGTATTATAACCCGAAAGGGTCTGTAAAAGTCCTAGCTCTCGAAGCTTTGTATTATAACCCGAAAGGGTCTGTAAAAGTCCTAGCTCTCGAAGCTTTGTATTACAACCCGAAAGGGTTAGTGATAGTCCTAGCTCTCGAAGCTTTGTATTACAACCCGAAAGGGTTAGTGATAGTCCTAGCTCTCGAAGCTTTGTATTACAACCCGAAAGGGTTAGTGATAGTCCAAGCTCTCGAAGCTTTGTATTACAACCCGAAAGGGTTAGTGATAGTCCTAGCTCTCGAAGCTTTGTATTACAACCCGAAAGGGTTAGTGATAGTCCTAGCTCTCGAAGCTTTGTATTACAACCCGAAAGGGTTAGTGATAGTCCTAGCTCTCGAAGCTTTGTATTATAACCCGAAAGGGTCTGTGAAGGTCCTAGCTCTCGAAGCTTTGTATTATAATCCGAAAGGGTCTGTGAAAGTCCTAGCTCTCGAAGCTTTGTATTATAACCCGAAAGGGTCTGTGAAAGTCCTAGCTCTCGAAGCTTTGTATTATAACCCGAAAGGGTCTGTGAAAGTCCTAGCTCTCGAAGCTTTGTATTATAATCCGAAAGGGTCTGTGAAAGTCCTAGCTCTCGAAGCTTTGTATTATAACCCGAAAGGGTCTGTGAAAGTCCTAGCTCTCGAAGCTTTGTATTATAACCCGAAAGGGTCTGTGAAAGTCCTAGCTCTCGAAGCTTTGTATTATAACCCGAAAGGGTCTGTGAAAGTCCTAGCTCTCGAAGCTTTGTATTATAACCCGAAAGGGTCTGTGAAAGTCCTAGCTCTCGAAGCTTTGTATTATAACCCGAAAGGGTCTGTGAAAGTCCTAGCTCTCGAAGCTTTGTATTATAACCCGAAAGGGTCTGTAAAAGTCCTAGCTCTCGAAGCTTTGTATTACAACCCGAAAGGGTTAGTGATAGTCCTAGCTCTCGAAGCTTTGTATTACAACCCGAAAGGGTTAGTGATAGTCCTAGCTCTCGAAGCTTTGTATTACAACCCGAAAGGGTTAGTGATAGTCCAAGCTCTCGAAGCTTTGTATTACAATCCGAAAGGGTTAGTGATAGTCCAAGCTCTCGAAGCTTTGTATTACAACCCGAAAGGGTTAGTGATAGTCCTAGCTCTCGAAGCTTTGTATTACAACCCGAAAGGGTTAGTGATAGTCCTAGCTCTCGAAGCTTTGTATTACAACCCGAAAGGGTTAGTGATAGTCCTAGCTCTCGAAGCTTTGTATTATAACCCGAAAGGGTTAGTGATAGTCCTAGCTCTCGAAGCTTTGTATTATAACCCGAAAGGGTTAGTGATAGTCCTAGCTCTCGAAGCTTTGTATTATAACCCGAAAGGGTTAGTGATAGTCCTAGCTCTCGAAGCTTTGTATTATAACCCGAAAGGGTTAGTGATAGTCCTAGCTCTCGAAGCTTTGTGTTATAACCCGAAAGGGTTAGTGATAGTCCTAGCTCTCGAAGCTTTGTATTATAACCCGAAAGGGTTAGTGATAGTCCTAGCTCTCGAAGCTTTGTATTATAACCCGAAAGGGTTAGTGAAAGTCCTAGCTCTCGAAGCTTTGTAAAGTCAGCCGTAATCAATGGTTGATGGAAATCCTATCTCTATAGGAGCTTTGTATGATGAAACAGATATCTTTGAAAGTAATGCATAATTTAGTGGCGTAGCGTGAGGGGGTGAAAGGATCTCTATTCTAGGGGATTAGATTGTACTGTTTAGTCGAAACTTGAAAGCGCTTCCCTAACATTGTAATGCTGATAATATTCATCAAAGCTGCTAAAAGTATGCGAGTTGAGAGAAATTCTCGGAATTGAAATTGATCAAATGTATTAGTTTTCAATATCTAAGTCGAGATTAACCAATCTCCTTATCTTGACAATCGAACAATAGGTATAAATCAACTTATATCACCATACTAAAGACTTTGCATTGGAAAAAAAACGCAAAATAAAAGTTTTTTTAATGAAATACATTTCAATTTAATCCTTTAGAAAACAGTGAAACATTATCACAGCTTTATTACAGAGCTTAATAAGCATAATTGCGAAAAAAGGAGGGCTGAAAATCTATTGTTAGCCTCGGGTGGGATAACGTCACGCTACGCCACTACTATAGAAAGGGTTGCCCAAATTGAGTTGAAGTGCTAGCTGTAGAAGCTTTGCATAGTAACTCGGAAGGGTTAGTGATAGTCCTAGCTCTCGAAGCTTTGTATTATAACCCGAAAGGGTTAGAGATAGTCCTAGCTCTCGAAGCTTTGTATTATAACCCGAAAGGGTTAGTGATAGTCCTAGCTCTCGAAGCTTTGTATTATAACCCGAAAGGGTTAGTGATAGTCCTAGCTCTCGAAGCTTTGTATTATAACCCGAAAGGGTTAGTGATAGTCCTAGCTCTCGAAGCTTTGTATTATAACCCGAAAGGGTTAGTGAAAGTCCTAGCTCTCGAAGCTTTGTAAAGTCAGCCGTAATCAATGGTTGATGGAAATCCTAGCTCTATAGGAGCTTTGTATGATGAAACAGGTATCTTTGAAAGTAATGCATAATTTAGTGGCGTAGCGTGAGGGGGTGAAAGGATCTCTATTCTAGGGGATTAGATTGTACTGTTTAGTCGAAACTTGAAAGCGCTTACCTAACATTGTAATGCTGATAATATTCATCAAAGCTGCTATAAGTATGCGAGTTGAGAGAAAATTCTCGGAATTGAAATTGATCAAATGTATTAGTCTTCAATGTCTAAGTCGAGGTTAACCAATCTCCTTATCTTGACAATCGAACAATAGGTATAAATAAACTTTTATCACCATACTGAAGACTTTGCATTGGAAAAAAAACGCAAAATAAAAGTTTATTTAATGAAATACATTTCATTTTAATCCTTTAGAAAACAGTGAAACATTATCACAGATTTATTACAGAGCTTAATAAGCATAATTGCGAAAAAAGGAGGGCAGAAAATCTATTGTTAGCCTCGGGTGGGATAACGTCACGCTACGCCACTACTATAGAAAGGGTTGCCCAAATTGAGTTGAAGTGCTAGCTGTAGAAGCTTTGCATAGTAACTCGGAAGGGTTAGTGATAGTCCTAGCTCTCGAAGCTTTGCATTATAACCCGAAAGGGTTAGAGATAGTCCTAGCTCTCGAAGCTTTGTATTATAACCCGAAAGGGTTAGAGATAGTCCTAGCTCTCGAAGCTTTGTATTATAACCCGAAAGGGTTAGTGATAGTCCTAGCTCTCGGAGCTTTGTAAAAATCAGCCGTAATGAATGGTTGATGGAAATCCTAGCTCTAGGAGCTTTGTAAAATGAACTTATAACCCAGATGGGTTAGAAGCTTTACCTTTTTAAGTTGTTGGAAACCCTAGCTGTAGAAGCTTTGTATTATAACCCTAAAGGGTTGGTGAAAGTCCTAGCTCTCGGAGCTTTGTATGATCAGCCGTAATTAATGGTTGGTGGAAATCCTAGCTCTAGGAGCTTTGTAAAATTAACTCACCCGAAAGGGTTGCTTGAACTGGAAACCTATTGCCCGAAAGGGTCGCTCAAATTAGAAACCTATTGCCCGAAAGGGTCGCTCAAATTAGAAACTTATTGCCCGAAAGGGTCGCTCAAATTGGAAACTTATTGCCCGAAAGGGTCGCTCAAATTGGAAACCTATTGCCCGAAAGGGTCGCTCAAATTAGAAACCTATTGCCCGAAAGGGTCGCTCAAATTAGAAACCTATTGCCCGAAAGGGTCGCTCAAATTGGAAACCTATTGCCCGAAAGGGTCGCTCAAATTGGAAACCTATTGCCCGAAAGGGTCGCTCAAATTGGAAACCTATTGCCCGAAAGGGTCGCTCAAATTGGAAACCTATTGCCCGAAAGGGTCGCTCAAATTGGAAACCTATTGGCCGAAAGGGTCGCTCAAATTGGAAACCTATTGGCCGAAAGGGTCTCTCAAATTGGAAACTTATTGCCCGCAAGTGTCCCTCAAATTGGAAACCTATTGCCCGCAAGGGTCTCAAATTGAAAACCTATTGCACGCAAGGGTCGCTCAAATTGGAAACCTACTGCCAGAAATGGTCGCTCAAATTGGAAACTGTGGAAGTGGTAACTGTGATATCTAGATATGAAGGGTTGCTGAAACTGGTATGTTCAGTTGGAAGAGTTACTATTCTCTCATCAGATTAATTGGTAAGTAAGATAAAATCACTTTTGATAAAAAATAGAGGAGGTAGCCTATCGTTAAATATAAAAAAAAACACTTCTGTGTTACGTATAGTGAACAAGTTTTATTTACGTGAAGATGCGTTTGTACAAAGCGCGATACTAGTCGTATCCATATTAGTTATAACTAATGTTTAAATAAAAACAGATGAATAAAGTTTAGTTCACAATTTAACAAGAAGTGTTTTTTATCTTTAACATTATCACCTTTGATGGGGTTTAAAACGTTTTTTTTACCATCGTAGAAAAAGGACGCTAACCATTATTGCATTGTGTGGGTGCAATCAAGAGTACAACGGGAATTGCAACGCATGCAACAGTTAGGCATCATAGTGCCCGTCACGGAGCTCACCGATTGGGTCCACCCAATGGTAATAGTGGAAAAACCAAAAGGAAGGTCACACCCGGAACCCTACTATCCAATGCCTACCGCTCAACAAATCTTCGCTGATCTACACCGTCCTGGACGCGCAAAGTGCGTTCTGGCACATAGAGCTGGATGAACTTGTGTACATTCGCAATACCTTACGGACGATACAGATTCCTCCGGCTACCTTATGGTCTCTCCTCAGCGTCAGAATTATTTTCAGCAACTAGCGGTAGACAAGATAGAATACTTGGGTAACATCCTGTTCTCCAAAGGCCTCGAAATTTCACCAACAAAAGTTCAAGCGATTCAATGAATACCGTCACCAACAGACAAAAAATCATTACCAAGATTCCTCGGCATGGTGAATTATTTGGCAAAATTCCTGCCCCAACACTCAACAATTACAGCTCCACTACGCGAGCTCCTGAAGAAAGAGGTCTCATTCATGTGGGACGCAAAGAGGGAAGCTGTCTTCCTAAAACCTAAACGCCTCATCTCCTCGTCCCCAGTACTGGCCTATTACAATTCGCAAGCCACCAGGACAATATCAGTAGAAAGCAGCCTAATAGGCGTCGGTGCAGTACTACTACAAAATGGTAAATCTGTTGAGTATGCTTCAGCCTCTTTCACCCGCACTCAACTAAACTACGCGCCAATAGAACGTGAACTTCTAGGCATAGTCTACGCGTGCGAAAGATTCCACTATTATGTCATTGGAGTCCCCTTTATCGTACAGGCCGATCAAAAACCTTTAATTGTCATCATTAAGACTCTCACCACGCACCCAGCGCTTAGTTCTCGCCTGCTCAGATACCAAATAACGATGGTCTACATACCTGGCACTCATTTACAAGTGCCCGTCACGTTGTCACGTGCTCCTCAATCCACGACAGAAATTGACTCATCCTACTTAGAAACCGATGAGCCGGGAGTGTACAAACTCAATTCAACAACGCTAACGCATCTGAGCCACCTGCACAAACGATACTGTTCTACATAAAAGAAGGATGGCGATCTGCATGCGAAAAATTACACAGCGAGTTAAAGCCGTTCTGGGCGATAAAAGAAGAACTTCATGCATCAGAAGGCCTAATTTACCGAGGGGATGCGCTTTACGTTTCGAAGTGCTCCGCCGTGATGTCATGACCCAAATTCACTCGGTTCATCAAGGAATAACCGCGTGCCTATCTAAAGCCAAGCTGTATCTCTACTGGCCACAAATGAAAAGAGACATCACAAAGTATGTCCAGAACTGTACAACTTGCCGAAAAAAGGGACCGTTCTAACACGCTATGCGCTTGCGCCTCACGATGTACCTCAGCTACCCTCGCACACTGTTGGTGCGGATCTCTTCCACATCAATAATGCAAATCTGATCATTCTAGTTGACTATTACTCCAAATGCGTAGAAGCTCAAGAGTTACGAAGCACTAATGATAAAGCGATAATAAAGTTCCTAAATCTACAATTCTGTCGATATGGTGCTCCGCAGAAATTGATGTCTGATAATGGTCCTCCCTTTAACTCGAGCTTTTTCAAGGGTTTACTCCAACAATGGGCAGTAGAACACGTAACATCCAGCGCATATCATTCTTAAAAAGCAACGGTATGACAGAACGAACCATACAAACAATAAAAAACCTGGCAATCAAAGCGCAACAGGAAGGTCGTGACCTACAGTATGTTCTTATGGAATATCGTTCGAGGCCCATTGGAAAGCTACCGTCACCCAGCGAGATGTTAAAAGGACGCCGTACCAGAACACCGTAAACTATAAACAAAACAAACACTTCGAACGCACTTCTCAACTTGTAATATTCGCAAACCTTACTGGATTAAAAAACCCAATGATTAAACGTCAAAATCACCCGCACCGCACAATACCTGAAACCCTAAAGGCCGGGAGACCAGTATATTACCATGTCGGACCACGGTAATGGAAACCTGCAGAAGTACTACACGAAAGCAAAGAGCCCTTGTCGTCTATCCTGAAGATAAATGACGGAAAACATTGCGGAGAACTCACCATCAAATACATCCGACACACCTACTCAGTTCAGTACCTCAAAGCGACTACGCTGAACCCAACACGGCACAAGAAGTACAACAGGTGGAGGACAATTGTGTTAAGCATTTGCGGCAAAATTTAACCAATCTACCCGATCCGGCGGCCAATACTTACCGAACCACTTCAAGAGTCAGACTAGGAAGATTACCACCACCCATACAAAAACAAACTTCAATTTCAACCACTCAAATTTATTCACCGACCTCGGCAACGCAGAAAACATCTCCAACACCAGGACCCTTGCAAAATCAAACTTCAGTCTTAACAACTCAAACTCATTCACCGATTTCAGCAACACAGATCCGATCTCCTACTATACTTCAAACGTCAAGACCAAACCAAAAGCAAATAGTGGTTGTAATTACACCGCGTAAACTCGAATCGCCATGTATGTACAACATCAATATCAAACATTAGGACTTTAAGTCCTTCTGGCATGACGACTGCTCAGACGCTGGACAACACCCGAACAGCGCTACTCGAATTTCTCCGGGAACTTCCCCATTTCCCAAGACAATTTCTGTATCCGCCATACCCAGCACACGAGCACCATTTACACATTTACAGCAAGTACACAACAACCAAGGTCAACCCGAACAAGAACTAATATATTTTATAATCCAAAACGTTTTCGTAATACTTAATTTTTTAAAGAATGAAAGATGTTATATACTCCTGTTATATACTTTCGTAATACACTTGATATATACTCCTATTATATACTTTCGTAATACACTTGATATATACTCCTGTTATATACTTTCGTAATACACTTGATATATACTCCTGTTATATACTTTCGTAATACACTTGATATATACTCCTGTTATATACTTTCGTAATACACTTGATATATACTCCTGTTATATACTTTCGTAATACACTTGATATATACTCCTGTTATATACTTTCGTAATACACTTGATATATACTCCTGTTATATACTTTCGTAATACACTTGATATATACTCCTGTTATATACTTTCGTAATACACTTGATATACAGGGTGTTTCTGAAAAGTCCATCACAAATTAAGGGGCGTGTTTATGGGACCAAACTGAGCGGAAAGTACCAAAGAACATGGGGTGTACAACATTTTGTTACGGAGATATGGCCTTCCAAACATTCGCCCCTAAAACAAGGAAATATCCAAAAATGAGGAGTAACACTTAAGACCGACTAACCAGCTTGTTTAAAATTACTAGACAATTTCAATAGCCTTTAATCGAACAATTGATTTCTACCTTTACTAATCAGAAGCGTATAAATGAGTAGAAGTATGCCTACGGTGGTAATGTAAAATTAATCCCAAGTGACATGATGTTTCAAGATCTTCCCAGCACCAAGTAAAATGGTTCTGATTGAAGGGACTTTTATAAGCACAGCGTAAACAACGTTACTTTCAGGAATTAGTCCAAATGTCCACGGGCGGCATTACAAAAACGAGGCAGTCTTTCGAATGATACTTGGACATGTTGGAAGATCCCTGGCTTGTTCCTGTTATCTCAAACCGTAAAAACCTACGCAAATCTTCATCATCACGGACAACACTCTTGTACGTTAGGTATGACCTTGAGAAAACCTAAAAGGACATCTCGAATGTATTTGAAAAACCCATCTCCAATTAAGGGGCGTGTTGTTTGTTTCCAACAGAGTAAACTCGCCCAGAGAACAATTACAATGCAGAGCCACGTTTCGGCGTTAATGGCCCACAAAGGTGGTCCCAAAAACAAGAACAAACTTTAATTTGTTTCGTTCAGTAAGTGTTTCATGTGTCATAGATAAAACGCCATGATTAATGCACGAAGAAAATGAATTTATTGACAAGTTTTAACATTTAATTGCAACTAGTTACAAAAATTGTTCAAAGTGTTCACCACCCGCGTTAAGGCACACATTAGCACGTCTTACAAATGATTCCCTTACACGTTGAAAAATGCCTGGAGTTTCGCGAATTGTTTGACAGCCGTGAATTATTCGTCGACGTAGCTCTTCAACATCGGGCACTTCAGTCTGATAAACTAAGTCTTTCAGGTGGCCCCAAAGAAAGAAATCACAAGGGTTCAGATCGGGTGATCGAGCAGGCCACTCCACAGGTCCACCTCGACCTAACCACCGCAAAGGGAAGGTCGCGTTAAGATAATTTCGGACCGCGATGCTGAAATGTGGTGGTGCACCATCGTGCATGAGCCACATTCTGTTTACCAAACCTAAGGGTACGTCTTCGAGTAGTTCCGGTAAATCGTCCCGTAAGAACTGCAAGTAAGCCACACCGTTTAACCTGGGCTCTAGGAAATTTGGCCCAATTAAATTGTCACCCACAATACCACACCACACGTTTAAACTGAATTGTACTTGGTGACTTCTAACGCAAGTTGCGTGGGGGTTTAGCTGGGACCATTGATGTTTATTATGTAAGTTAATAATACCATCCCGTGAAAAGTTAGCTTCGTCAGTAACCAACAAATCCCGTGGGAAATCGATATCGTTTACTTTAGCCAGAAACCACTGACAAAACGCCGTGCGTCGTGGGTAGTCCGCTGGATTCAAACCTTGAACTTTTTGAACATGGAAAGGATGAAACCGGTGGCTTCTGAGGATTTTCCACACGAGCGTGTGGTTTACGCCTAATCAGCGACCAACTTGGCGGGTACTTGATTCAGGCTCGTCCTCGAAAATGGTGAGAACTTCGTCTTCTACGGCCTCTGGGATGGCTCTCGCTCTAGGTTGCGGTCCAGCCGGTTGGATTCGTCCATCTTGCCTCAAACGTCTGTCCACAGCCTCGAACGTCAGTCGATTTGGTAGTCGCCTCTGCGGAAATCTTTCCTGATACAAGCGTACAGCTGCAGCGGCATTCCCCTCGGCTAGTCCATACATTAGGTGCATATCCGCATATTCGGCATCTGTGAAGAAAGGCATTGTAACAGACTTCGTTGAATTATGAGTTTAATAAAACAAACACATGTACGTGAAACCTCTTTTATTCCTTTCTTAAAAAACATAGTGCTCTGTTTTAGTGCTCTGTTTTTTAAGAATAGGCGAAGTTCTCACTATTTTCGAGGACGATCCAAAAACAAGCAGCCGCCAATTGGTTTGCTGATTAAGAAAAAACCACACGCAACTTGCGTTAGAATTCACAAAGTACAATTCAGCTTAAACGTGTGGTGTAGTATTGTGGGTGACAATTTAATTGGGCCATATTTCCTAGAGCCCAGGTTAAACGGTGTGGCTTACTTGTAGTTCTTACGGGACGATTTACCAGAACTACTCGAAGACGTACCCTTAGGTTTAATAAACAGAATGTGGTTCATGCACGATGGTGCACCACCACATTTCAGCATCGCGGTCCGAAAACTTGTCAATAACATTTTCTTTGTGCATTAATCATGGCGTTTTATCTATGACACATGAAATACTTACTGAACGAAACAAATTAAAGTTTGTTCTTTTGTTTGGGACCACCTTTGTGGGCCATTAACGCCGAAACGTGGCTCTGCATTGTAATTGTTCTCTGGGCGAGTTTACTCTGTTGGAAACAAACAACACGCCCATTAATTGGAGATGGGTTTTTCAAATACATTCGAGATGTCCTTTTAGGTTTTCTCAAGGTCATACCTAACGTACAAGAGTGTTGTCCGTGATGATGAAGATTTGCGTAGCTTTTTACGGTTTGAGATAACAGGAACAAGCCAGGGATCTTCCAACATGTCCAAGTATCATTCGAAAGACTGCCTCGTTTTTGTAATGCCGCCCGTGGACATTTGGACTAATTCCTGAAAATAACGTTGTTTACGCTGTGCTAATAAAAGTCCCTTCAATCAGAACCATTTTACTTGGTGCTGGGAAGATCTTGAAACATCATGTCACTTGGGATTAATTTTACATTACCACCGTAGGCATACTTCTACTCATTTATACGCTTCTGATTAGTAAAGGTAGAAATCAATTGTTCGATTAAAGGCTATTGAAATTGTCTAGTAATTTTAAACAAGCTGGTTAGTCGGTCTTAAGTGTTACTCCTCATTTTTGGATATTTCCTTGTTTTAGGGGCGAATGTTTGGAAGGCCATATCTCCGTAACAAAATGTTGTACACCCCATGTTCTTTGGTACTTTCCGCTCAGTTTGGTCCCATAAACACGCCCCTTAATTTGTGATGGACTTTTCAGAAACACCCTTTATACTCTTGCTATATACTCTTAATAACATTATCATATATTGTTAGTCTCGCCACTAGTATACCCTGATCTATTCCACTAGTGCGCGCCACCTATAGCGAATAACGAGGTTTCCTCATAAAGGAGCTAGCTACTTTGTAGTCAGTTCATATTGGACACTTGATGAGCACAGTCAATAAATATTTTATTATAATTAATTCTGTCGACTTACTAAACCAGGGTTGGCAAAAACCCGGAAAAAACTAGTTTTTGCCGGGACACGTGGAAAAAACCGGTAAAAACCGGCAAAAACGGAAAAAACCGGCAAAAACTAAATTCATGGTAGCAAAGTGGTAAACTAGCGAGTTTTAAGTGCATTTTCGTGATGTTTGTTATTGTTATGTTAGAAAAATAACAATAGTATTTTTAATTTTTAAATTTGAGGTGGTTATTACTCTATTAAATTTTTAGTATTCAAATTTGCCAGGTTTTTCGCGAATATTTAACGAATAATTAGTCAAATACTTTACATAGCAACTGGAAAAAACCGCGGAAAAAATGGTTTTTGCCACCGGTTTTAACCTGGTTTAAACCGCGCGGTAAAAACCGCGGAAAAATTAGTTTTTGCCACCCGGTTTTTACCAGGTAAAATCCGCGGTTTTTTCCACCCCTGGCAAAAACTTGCCAACCCTGTACTAAACATAAGTGGGTTTTCCCAGAACCTTGTTTTAGACGTACGAGTGGTTTTTTTGGTTCGAATTAGCCATTAGTAGTTTTGCATAAATTGGTAGTAATGAAAATTAGAGATACGTTTAGGACATTTCATGTTCTTTTAATTAGGGAGACTAGAGATTAAATAAAGATTTATGATTTGAAAGTGAACTTTAAAATTACCGAGATAAACGTTAAGGTAAAAGACACCCTTTCAGTTCTATAACCTTGAAAAACTGATAAGGAAAGTTCAGTTTTTCGTTAGAAAGAAAACAAGATCTTCTCGAAAATTTATGTACTAATGGAAATCGTGTCTTACAGATTTTATTCTGAATTAAACGTTATTTAAGGCAAAGCTAGTTTTATGCATCAGAGAATTAAATTTAACATAGAACTTATATATTCTTTGTAAGTAATGATTTGAAACCTAGGATTAGTGGATGACTATATATTTTGACAATGTAGAGGAAACTATTCAATGACTTAAGCCTCGTTAGACAAAACAAAGCGAAAAAATGTTGGTCCAGTATTTCGATATTGAGTCGTATACTAGTCATTTCCCCGACTCGGAGAGGTAATATTTTGGTTTTCCCAACTTGTTATGTTATTTATTGGTTGAAAATGCTCGTTGCCGAATGATTTCAAAGTTAGTGAACACAAGGTGAGTGAGAACTAGGTACTCGAGAGGTTAATGAAATCATTCACCAATATTATGTTTACGATGTATACCAATGCCAACCAAGTCTTGACTTATTCCTCCTAAGCTCCTTTTTATTGACGAACTACGTGCAACGCTCTTATTTAATATCACCATACTTTCTCTTCAAAAAATAGCCAATTCGGGAAATTTGTTAAAAAATTATAGATCTTCTAGGCCTAAGAGATTTTGCTAGATTTGATAGTGAAAACATGGTTGGCAAATGTTTGGACCCTTTCTATTCTAAGGACTTTGTTCGGAGCCTCCGAGATATCTAGGCCCATGCATGTAGCGAAGCGAGAATATTTTTTTGACTAATTTAGTTCGCCGTGTTTTCCCGCTTGGTGGCGCTTTCAGCACCGTAAAATAAACAAGTTCAGCCTCATGACCGCGTCAACTGCTACAATATTAGCGGAAGGTATAGACGTAGAGCGGTGAAGCCGAGGTCGCGGATAGTTAAAAAATGATTTTGAAAATTTCCGAAGACCTATATTAAACAATCATTCCAAAGAAGTAAAGGATAAAAATGTTAAGGTTAAAAAAATGAAAGGTTTTGAAGGGGTAAAAAATCCTCTAATGGTATATGAAAACTGTGAATAAGCAACTTCAAGAAGTTTTGTTTTCCTAAAAAAACAACGATGTTAAAATCTCATAATTACTTTTTTGTCCATAAAATCTGACCAATAGATTCAATAAAAAGTGAATAGCCCCTAAAAAATTACGTTAATTTAAAGGTGAAACCTTCCTCTTTCATAAAAGTTTTATAATTGGCCCCTAAAATGTCATCGATAATTTATGGAAGACCCCGGTCGCAACGGTCATTAAAGTGCCACCTCGTACACACAAGGGGTAAAAATATTTCCTCTATGAAACTGGATATTTCCCCACGTAAAAATCGACATGCATGGGCCTAGATATCTCGGAGGCTCCGCTTTGTTCCCCTTTAATATCACAGCCGTATGATATGGCTGGAAACGTCACAATTTACATATTCGTGTTTGTGGTGAAATGGGGTGGCGCTGTGGACGGAAACTTACTTAGGGATCGTAAACGAAGAATTCTGTCTGAATAATATACGAGCTCCAGGGAACAGCCGCGCTTTTTTTCATGACTCCAATCGCTCAACATCAACAAGCGGCGGTTGTTAGGGTGATTACCATTATGAGTTTTATTCGACCACCGTTCATTATTTTAGATATGATCACTTTTTGTTTGGAGAAAACTAGTGAGCGACATTTTAACTTCTATACTTTTAAATTTGTTAAATTAAGAGCATAGTGTTAACCCGGTTGTCAGCTGCCAGGAGTGAAGCTGTTCCCATAAATAAATATCACAGGGGAAATTATAACTAAGTCTTTAGTTGAATTACTTTTAATTAACGATAACAAGATCAATTAAAACATATTACAACTAATAAATTAATTAAAGGCGAGAATGAGTAGCGTACATTACTGTCATTCATGATAACCCAAACTAGACTGCGCTTTTTCCCAACTCCAAAAAAAGCTCACCCTGGAATAGGCTTTAGCTATTGGGACGCCACTAGTGGTGAATTTAAATATTAAGTCAAAGTTCATTTTCTCACAGAAGCTGACATGCACCCACTATCTTTAAGACCTATCACTATTTTTAAAAACAAAAAGTGAACAATCATCTTCAACCACAATTTAAACTTTTTGCAATCATTGGGGAAATCAAGATTTCAGACAGCTTAATTTGTATTTGCTTCTTTTGAGCGCAAGATGGCGCAAAAAGAGACCTTTAAAGGGGGGAAAATTGCTTGCCGACCTTAGCGCTTAGCTTTGAGACTGGATGTCGATAATAAAAAGAACTTACTAAAAGACTATCGCTGCAAACATTAATTTTATTTTGAAAGCAAGATGGTGCTAAAGATGGTCTTTAAAGGGAGGAAAACCGCTACTTGGATCTGGCAGAATTTAAGTAGTGAGGTACAGCACATCGTAAGAACGCAGACGCTAAAATAAAACTGTCGGTTAATTTTTTAATCATAATCGCGAAGCCGATGGCTCGAAAGATAAAATTGTTCTGCCGCGTTAATGAATAGCGGCGCCCTCTATAAAGTAACGCTTGACTACTCTGGACCCGTTTCCTTCAGGACCGAGCGACCGCCAATCTCAAACGAAAATCAATATCCCTTCGAATTCTTACAACAAAAAGTGTTGGCTATTTTTTCTTTTTCTTCTTCTTGCGCTTCATAAGTCTATTTTCGGAAGTTCCATCAATTCAAAGCAAATAGTGTAACCACGCTTGCGAGATTTACTAAACTCGCCCCATTCACACGTGGCCATAAAAGCCTTGGCTATAACTAAGAATAACTACACTGTTTCCTTAGGTTCAATCATACTTTATTAACTAACTAAATTATAACTAAATGCCGACTTGCATTATTCTGAGAGAGCGGTTGCTCTCTTAGATAAGACCTCATACTGCGTTTAATGTATAAGGGTGGTTTTTTGATTCGATGTAACTTTTTTCCTATCATGGTTACTGCTTTGAAAAAATTCCACTGAACTAAACTTCGGACCCTTAATATGTGGTTAAAATTTCAAAGAGATCCCTCTATTAGTTTTCTTCATAGAAAATAAAGTTGCTAAGGGTGGTTTTCATTTCCATAAAAAAATTAAGACATTTTGGCAAAAAAAGGGAAATTTTCCCATAGGAATAACATGAGAAATGTTTGCTGTGATGGCCAAATTGACTCGAGCATTTTTTGAAGACTATTTATTCGATAGGTCTGAAAATGGTTTTAAATGAAAGGTTGAACATTTTTCTGGTGCCTTTCGAAGTTTTATTGAAAACAATTAATATTAAGTATTACTTTTTGTATTTTAAGCACATACTTAAACTTACGACCTTTTATTCTGTTGGACTTACGTGGTTTAATCCTAGCTAAAATCATAGAGAAACGTACTGTTGGACTTACGCTGTTTTACCGCTAATAGAGCGACTGAGCGAAGATTTTTGTTTAGACAAAGCGTGTGGCTATGCCGAGCTTAAGGCGAATTTTTCAACTTTTCACATAAAAGAAGGGGTTAATTCGTCCTCATTTTATTTTAATTTCGTAAGTTAAACCTTATTATAATTTAATACAAAAGAATTTAAATTTAGGATTTAGCCGATAATTTTTAAATTGACTGATTTCACTAAGCCTCGGTCAAAATTTAAATACAGCTGATTGTATGTAGAGACTAGAGACCAATTGGCCGTGTAGCGTACGTTTTAAGGTGTTTCACCTGGTGCCATCGGCCCACGATAGCCGCTAATTAGGTAATTTGTTTAAATTAAATCAATTTTTGTTGTTTAAAGTAGATTAATGCAAAAGACGCACAAGGGTTCGTTCCCTGGTTTTTGACTGTTGCCACCAGCCAACAGTTACCGCTACGAACATACCTTTTTTACTGGTAAAATAAATCATAGATTCAATCACACTATCACTAAACCCTGTCACCAAATCATACAATATTTTTAAATGACGCTTTTCCAATAATTCTTATAGGTTAACAATTTAAATTTTAATTATTTAGTGCTTATTCTAACATAACCTCAAAACAGTAAACAATGGCCATTTTTCCAACGATAACTGTGCAGATTATATTTGGTGCCACCGATAACCACTATGTAGATCATTTTATTGGTTTAAATTAATGGTAATATAATTGAATAATTAAACACACGATCACTAAACCCTGTCAACAAACCAACCAATGTTTTTTATCCCGGCTCTTGCAATCATTTTTATTAGGTAACAGTTGCATTTTTAAGTACTATTTATAACCGCTATTTAGAATAAACCTTTTTGTTTAAATTAGATACATTTTTGATGTGTAAAGTAGATTAATTCAAACTACGCAGAAGAGTTCATTCCCTGGTTTCTAGACAAGGGTTACCGCTACGAAGATATGTTTTTTGCTGGTAAAATAAATGATAGATTCAATTCAATCACACTATCACTAATCCCTGTCTCCAAATCAATATTTTTAATTCAGGCTCTTCCAAGCGCGAAATTACAAATTACAGTGTGTTAATTAATTAATATAAATTTTGGATAAATATGTAACACACTATCATTATTAAATTTCTGAAGAGAGGAAAAAAGGTTGAAATTAATTTTTTTAAATTTAAAAAGCAAATTTGGCTCGGAAAAAACCCAGCGCCAGAAGCCTGTCTTATAAAATGTTCACAAGATGATTCGTTCAAGAATGTCTAGAAATAAGTCGCATAGAAGTAATGAATATTTCACCTAAGTCAGCTGACTTGGCCAGGCAGGGCATAGCCCACTCGATCTATGCTCACGGACGCTGCTCTGCATCTTGCGTAGTGTTACGCGTGATCGAGTGGGCTATGGGCAGGGTAAACAAATACGGGGCTGCCAGGCTGTCTCTTACACAATAATGATACAGGGCAAATGACTAGTTTAAAAATAAAACCATGGGGCCACAAAGAAAATGCAAAGGTAACCAGAGTCCAGACATTAACTCAAAAAGTTTAATTGTTCAATTCCTAAGTTTAGCAGACGACGTGGTCAAATATTATTATATAGCGCGAGCAGCTTGCCCGCGGATCGAGTGGGCTATGCTTGCAGGAAGAAACTTTGTCTCAGTTACACCAAAGAGAATATAGGGGAGGAGTTGAAGATCCCCCGCTCCACAAGGCTAAATTACATTGTTGCCCCTAAATTATACTAGTGGTACGAGGGAGTTTCCGGCTCAGTCGCGCCACCTACGATACCGTTAAATGTCTCAAACGGAAATGCCTCGGTACTGCGCATTGAAGATGCGCGGTAGAAAAGAGCAACAACATTTTCCCCTCTTTCCACTCCTCCCCTATATTCTCTTTGGTTACACCTTGTATTGGAAACCCCCATACCTATGGCGTTGCCTGTGTACCCCCACCTACGGCACCGTAGTCCTCCCAGCATCCTCAGCGGTTAGGTAGGGTCGTACTGGATGAAATTGTAAAGGGCGCCCCCTCTATCTTAAAATTAGAAGCTAGCTCTCATACAAATAAAATGGCGCTACGCGGCAGCACTTAGCAATCGCCTACCGAAAGGTAGGGGCGTGCGCGAGGTACATTGGGAGAGATACGGTGCCGTAGGTCGCCCATCTTCATTTGCAATCCATCTCAATTCCCTTATCCCTGGTTGCACTGCTACAACGAAAACCAAATACCAGCAACATAAGTCCAAGCCAGTCATCTGAAAGACTCAAAACGATGACTCTGATTCTTCTGAATTTGAAATATCAGTAGAAATGATTCTAGATAATCCTCAGAGTTATTTTAAATATTTTAATGCTCAAAGCCAGGGGATAAGGAAAGGCCAAAATAATTTTATTATGAAAATTTGATGTTTTCAGTAATAAATTAATCTCATTGGTGATAACTGATTAACTGGTACCTGAAAGCATTAGTCACTAACTTGCAATATTAGGTCCCTTATGCTTACGCTCCCCTATATTTATGTTTGTGCTTAGTGCAGATTTTAAAAATGCAACAGTTTCTTAACAATCTTAATTAAAATGAAGACTGAAGGAACAGATATTAATAAAAAATGTCTTCGTGGACAAAGACTGGAAAAAGTAAATGATAAGAGAACAAAATGGAATGACCGAAGTAACAGATATTAAATTTTTTCAGTTTAAAGACATGATTATAAAACATCAATTATTTAAAAAAAAATACTTATCTTCGTTTTTTTCACCAAAATTACATTTGCCAAAAAATTTTGAATCATGAATTTTCCATTCTTTTCAAAATGGTTCGTGTCAAATATTTACTATATAACAGATACATGCGACATCGTTTATATTTAAAGCTAGATTTCCAGTGTAGGCCATGATAGAAACAGTTCCTCGTTAGTGATATTTAAATGGATGCAGCTTTTAATTTGAACTACAATACGTTTTAAGACTGGAAACTAAGCCCAATAGTGAAATGAAAACACAGCCCACCATTTGTCGGCGTCCATTTACGTGTTTCGTGTTATACGTTTGCTCATAAATAGCAAGTCGAAGTCGTACCAAACTAATTCAATCACAACTTTTAAAACAGTTCTCACGCACTCAATAATATACCAAACGTTTTTTTGTTAATATCTTTTATCCAAATTTTAATGATTGATTTATAAAACATTTTAAATCGTCGACCCAAAAAATGGGACCCAATCGAATCGTGGTCGTATAAATGCAGGCGCAAAACCAACCCTAAAGTGACGTTTAAAATGTCAATCATGATGAAAGATAAAATTTCTAACTTCGGTAGCATTTAGTCGTTTTAAACAACGTTTTCTCTTAAGTTCGAAGAGAGGAACCTTTAAAAATAAACCATATCCATACTCGGATATTTATTCTAATCCTTTTCATTCGAAAACTGTTAATACCAAAAAGGATATATAGAATGAATAACCTGTCTTTCGTAAACAATGCAAATGTAATTTTGGTGAAAAAAATGAAGATAAGTATTTTTTTTTAAATAATTGATGTTTTATAATCATGTCTTTAAACTGAAAAAATTTAATATCTGTTACTTCGGTCATTCCATTTTGTTCTCTTATCATTTACTTTTTCCAGTCTTTGTCCACGAAGACATTTTTTATTAATACAATTAAAGAACTTAACATAATTACTGATAATAAGGATGAAGTCCAATCCTAGGGCAAAGCCCTTCACTCGAGCGACTACTACATCTTAGTAGTAAAGGAGAACTGACTTTATGTCATAAGCAGACGATGCTTATATAGTACGGGGAAAGGTCAGAGGTAACTCTGTGTGTTAATTCTCTATGTAACCGCACACCCCTGGAGTAGAAACCCAGGAGGTCCCTTGATTATTTCGGGAGGTTACAATAGAATTAAAAGAAAGTAATTGAGAACTGGGTAGTTTAATGAAAATTTGGCTTGTGTGTTCTCAGTAAAATAAACACAAACGAAACAAATCTTGATATATTTCTTTTTCAGCTTTCTCTCAAAATCAGTCAATTAGATCTTTACTTCAATATTACTTTTTAATCTCATCCCTAAAAAACAATTGATTCGGCTTTCGATATTTTGACTTCTTGGAGATAATCATAGGTTTCGTAATGAAAACCTAGTCTGTAATTGTATTTCGGTTTGCACAAGAACTCTTCTTGATATCCAAACGCGAATTTTACCTTTAGGGAATGGATCAGCAAATAGTTCTACGTTGTTAGAGAGTGTGCAGCCATTATAGCGAACAAAGATGGCGGCCACTCAAGGTCAAGGGGGGCGGGTTTTCCCGTTCTCCTCACTTTACCTGTCAGTATTTGATTGATTGATTGTATAGGCTTATAACAAAAGATGGTTTTGTAGGAATAAAGACCATAATATAGAGTGAAAATTATTATTGACAAATTTATTCTAATCGTAATAAAACTAATCACAATTAACATATAAAAGAAACATTGAAAATTAAAAAAAAACATATATTTGGAAAAAAAATGTCTGCAGACAAAACCCCATTAAATTAAAAATACAAAAATTATATATACTAATTAATTTTACAAATTTACTTAAGATACCCATAAGGGGCTGTGGTGTAGTCTGGGAAAACTCTTACTTTATCGACGACGACTTGATATGTTTTAGTTTGATCAATGGTAATTAAAGTATGATTAGGTAAACGTCGGATTTGTGGGCCAATCGGTACTTGTACAGAGTTCATTTCTGGTTTACCATCGTTGTTTACACCTAACAACTTTTTCATTATATCGAAATTTACGTGGTTCTCAGTAGACGAATTTAAATAAAATCCTTTAACTTTAATTATGTTAGTGATCTTTTCTGTTGCGGGGTCGTAAATATTCATCGAATAATTTTTCGCACCAGCGCTTCCAAACTCACAAATATAGGCGTCTTTGCCGTATGATTCTAACTCATTCTTTAACTCACCAAGATATTCTCCTGTAGGAAGTATAGGGACTCCATCTGGCGAGAGGTAGATAAGGCTGTCCGTATGCATATAAAAACATAGGTCTCCCACCATTTCGAGATGTTTTAAGAGGTGAAGGCGTGCCATAGTCGTAGTATAGCATGCTATAACCACGTTTGTATGCTTGTGAGCGATCTCGTTTTCTGCAATATCTTCTGATTTGACTAAGATGGTATCATCGTTTAAAGTCAATAGACTTTTAACCTCTTTGTCTGGGTTAAGCAGTAGCTCGTTTAGGGTTTTGGCGTCTTTTATTATATCTGTTGAGGTGTGTCTCGTGTTTTGTCCAAACTTTCCCCAAAAAGAGTTCAACATTAGCTTACTCAGGCATCTCAACCCTTCATTCTTTTCAATTTTATCGATGTCTAAATCGATCCCTTCAACTTCTTTGTAATTTTTGACGTAGTTTTCTTTATCCTCCTGAGTGACGCATTCAGCAGGGAAGCCGCTAGCCAGAGTTTTATACTCGAGGAAGGCGTTTACATAATCTTTAAAAAGTCCACCTTGTTTGGTCTCGGGATCGTATTGGGTTATTTTGTATGCCCAGGCTTCATACATGTGTGTTATTTTGTATCCTCGTTCTACGGCGTATCTTAGTTCATCTGTTACCCAGGTACCCCGCAGTTCTCTTAGATCAGGTGTGTGTGTGCAGTCCCCCTGGAATTGAGTTTTGCAACAGGTGTAACAAAGGGGAAAGGTTAACTTCCCGTTTATCCTAGCTGGCAAAACCGGATGTATCAGGTTTTGAGCCGGAAGTACGTCGCATTTGAGAAGCCCATCGAATGAGAAGATGTCGGGGAAATTATCCAAAATAATTTTAGGGTGTCAGATAGGAATTTTTCCCGTTTTGTTGACAAAAGGGTACAAGCTAGTGAAATCCACGTAGTGCAATTTTTCTGTACCCGTTGTTTTATGATACAGTTTGTTAGCACCAAAGCGTCCGCCGAAGAAAGCGTCGCGAGGGTTCAGTCTTTTGGATGTTTTAACGCGGATGTCGTTCCGTTTTAAAAATTCATTAATTTCGGGGTTATTTGTTTTGTCTTGTTGCCATTCACATTCCCATTTGACATTGACTGCGTGTCCGAGGGCCTCTAGTTTGCTAATTTTCTTCTCAGTTCTCGTGTATCTTGTGTTAAACGTTTCAGTAGGGTCACCATGTAACATCTTGTTTCTATTGATGGGAAAGTGTATTTTGCATCCATGATAATAGCATCCCATATATTCGAACACTTCTTTGTTGATTGAACAATAACCGTCTACCTTTAGGGTTTGGATTTTAACATCTTTGCCTCTGAACGAGGATTGAATAGGAATATTTCTCTCATGAGCAGTCCATTCAAGCCATTCAATAGCGCCTAAAGACTGGTTCTCACCAAGTCTGTAATAGTTTGATGGGATGATGCTAATGGTGTTCGATTTGAGATAATTTTTTCGATACACATAGGAACAGACCCCTGGGAGGGTAACTGAGCCATAATTAAATGGGTCTACGCTCGTAACTTTTAGTAGGAGTGACCGAAAAGTTAAATATCCTAAAAATAGGAGTAGAGTGTCGTTTTCACAATAATAATAAAGCTCGTTTAAAAAAGTAAAGCCTTTACCCTTACTGACTTATGAGGTATGCCATTTCATAAAGGAGTCCAAGTTTTTCCTGGTGAAATACTGGCACCCGTAAGCCTCTGTGGGGGGTAAAGTATTTTCTAACTTATAGTTTGTCTCTTCCTGTCTGTCTATATCAAACTCGTGTTCAACTACATTGAAAAGAAAATGGGGAAAGTACCCCTTGGCGGCATTAGGGAGTCCGAAAGTGGCGGGGAACTTAGATAAAGCTACGGGGATAAAATTGTACGAGTCGAGGAATAATAGATTAGAGAGCTTCATCTCTAAAATGCGCGTACCGTTAATTTTCAGAGTTTCGGGGACAAATTTCTCGTCTCGGTTAATTATTTCCCTAATTAATAGTTGATTGTCGTAATTGCCGCCAAAATGGGACAGTACGATAACTTTTTTCACGTCGAATAAGCTGACTAAGTAGTCTAGGAACGCAGTTATAGGTTTTCCACCAGTGAAACGTTGTTTGCGAGGTCCAAATTGGTTGCATTTGATGCAATTAAAATCTAGGGATTTTTCTTCTATACAATCTTCGCAAACTGAGATGCTAACGCATAAGATGGCTTGATGTTCGTACGCCCCCTACTTCTCGTGGCATATTTTCGTCTGTATGCATTCCACATCAAAGAAAACATACATTAGTTCAGGTATATTACGACGAGGTTTTTTCGAGGGGATAACGCTGGGGTTTTTGTCCTTTATCACTTGAATATAACATAAGTGATCACTAGGTTGATGTTTTCCACATACTTGACAATACATTTCTCCACAAGTATGTTCAGTCTTGCGGTTTCCGAAATCTATTGTTTTAAAACAGTTTTTACAAAGGTAGAGCCTCTCACAAAGAGGTTTTTTGTTACCTGCTGGGATCAAATGACTGTTATAACAGTCGTCGCCCCAGAATTTTCGCAAACATGACCCACATGTTTTTTCACTACCGTGACAAACTGTTGGACGCATACATTTAAAGCACCAGTCGTTGCATTTATGAGACTGAATACGCCAGTAGGGAGTGAGACACTTCTCGCAAAAGTACTCGTGACTAAACAATGGTTTTAAATAGGTAATAACGTTGTAGTGATTACACTCGTTAAGTAGAAAGAGGCGGGGTCTGGTGTCTGTAGGGTCATTTTCGCCTAATATTTAAATGGGTACCCTATTTTCGAATTTATAGACAAAGATGGAGTAAGCCGATAAGTATAGTTTAAATTTCTGGAACGAATCGGGGCTGCCACATTCGTCTAGGGCGACTCCTGCCTTACGACATAGCTCTAAAGCGGCTGTTTTTTGCCTTGTAAAACGGGGGCCTGTTTTTGATATGTACTTGTAAATCCTTTGTAACTCTTTGTTGTTTTTATTGTTCATGTAGTCACGATGAGAAACAGCTACACAAAGACTTCGGGCCAAGCAGAGATTATTGGTACTCGTAATCCGAAGGATTCCTCTCCTATCTTTAGAGAAAATATTGAAGGGTTTAAGATGACGACGCTTAGATCTGCCATACCCTTCAGGAATTCTCACTATATGGAATATTATTTTTACAGGTCCTTGAAAAAAATGTTCAATTTCGTCGTCGTAAAGCAGTTCGGCTAGTTGGTCAAAGAGAATAGAGGGGTCTACTTGGTCTAGTCTTTTAAAGGATAATTCTAATTCAGACCTGCAATTTATACCTAGGCTTCTCAATGTTATTTGAACATAATCTGTTGATCTGTACTCATTTAATACGTGCTCTGTAATACTACTTATACTGTCAACGGGATCGTCAGTGATGTTTAGAACTAATTCTCTACCATACATATTAAACTGTTCATAGAATTTTTCGCTCTGTTCCAAGATTTCGCAATAAGGGACATCCTGAATGGGTGAAGGGGGGCAACCGCCACCCCATTGGTCGTACGCATCGGCCGCGGCTTCTTCCGAGTCCATGAGAGATTCTTGTTCACTGGGTAGGTAGTCGGAGAAGTTCAGAGACAGGTACTCAAAAGGTTCGTTTTGTTGACATTCCTGATTCAAAAATGCCGCCATCTCTATATCGTATTGAGGGTTGTTAAATTCGGCGATTAAGGATTCTTCCTGGTTAGTGGGTAGTAATTCATTCCGTCGACTTTCTATGCGATCGGCGTAAGAAATATTTAGAGGTCTAGGGATTAAGTTACTTAAGTGGTCCAATTCGTCTATTGTATGGCAGTCTTCCGGTGTTCTAGGGATGGTTCTCATGTATTCAATGACATCCAGAAAAGTTTGAATTATATTTAAACCTCCATTCATAATAAAAGTGGGTAAACTTGAGGGTACATTGGCAGGGTCGATGTGTAAATAGGCACATAAGAAAAAATAAAACTTGTATAATGAAGTTAGGGGCCAAGGCCTATTTACAGCTAGTTCATCCAAATTCCAGCGAAGTGATTCAGGATCCATCTTGATGTTACTAGATCTAAAGTTCGAATGCGACATTCTGTTTTTTTCTCGCGTTATTTTATACTAAATTTCTCTAGGCTTATTAGCAGGAGAGGGGGGTGGAGGGTTACCTAAGCTTCTATTGACCAAGGGTACGTTGACCTTTCGGACGTGTTTAAACACGTCTAACATTGATTGTCAATCAACAATAGGTGACATAAGATTGACATCCGAGTAATTTTAAGAGGTGGCAGATGGTAACAAAAGGATGAATTTACAATAGATCTTATAAATCAACAAAAGGATTAATTATAACAAAGGACTTGATGCGTCATTTCATTAGTGGGTTTTACGACAGTAAACTTTGGTCTCTGACGATGTATTGTTAAGAAAACATTTCTTCGATCAATCAAATATTGACAGGTCTATTGAGGGAATATTAGGAGCAATAGGTAATTCTTCAATCAAATATTGACTGTTTTTTTTAAAGGGGTGTAATCCGGGGGGGGGGGGTTTGGATAAACAAGATAATTATATAGTTGTTCAATTTAGCTATCCATAGATCACTGGGTGGAGGTAAAGCTTCCTAAAAAGAGGGACTAAAGGGTGAAGAAGCCTGGGGAGATATAATCAGGGGGGGATATTTAGGATAAATAAGTTAAATAAAAAATAGTCAGTTTTCGGATGACAGAAACTTTGACATGTTTTTTACATTTGTGGTACCAAGGGCAAAGGCTTTAAATACTATACCTATTGTTATTTTTAGAAAGAGGTATAAAAATATTTTTACTTATATAGGTTAAAATATTTTTAGGTGTCGAAGACACTTCTTTACATTTTATCCATAAGATAGCAACACTGTGTTTAATGCATGTGGTAAAAGACAGAATAGAGTAATTGTCTTGATATTCAGTTTATTGACTCATAAACCGAAATAAATACAAGAGATGTTAGAATAGGGCTTGCCCCCATCCCACAAATACTATGTAATATAATAACGAACATATAGTCATTTATAAAATGAATTTCAGTTAAAATAAAATACTTTTTTAAAATTTTAATTTTTTTAAATTTTTAGTATTTTAACATTTTTTTTCTTAACTTTATTTAAACTTTTCTTTTTAAATTTTTTTAACAAAATACTTTTCGTACATTTCTGTGGAGATTTTTAAAATTTTTAAGTATTTTCGTAAGGAAAAAATGGTGCGCAAGGTCAAGTCCGACTTCAAGTTGAAGTCGGTTATCCCTTCCTGAGCGGAGGGATCTATGGATAGCTAAATTGAACAACTATATAATTATCTTGTTTATCCAATACATACCTAACCCCCCCGGATTACACCCCTTTAAAAAAAACAGTCAATATTTGATTGAAGAATTACCTATTGCTCCTAATATTCCCTCAATAGACCTGTCAATATTTGATTGATCGAAGAAATGTTTTCTTAACAATACATCGTCAGAGACCAAAGTTTACTGTCGTAAAACCCACTAATGAAATGACGCATCAAGTCGTTTACGGAGATAAACCACGTGTAATTAGATTTAAATAATAATTTATTTAAAACATCCAAATTAAAAATGAGACGTTTCGAGCCGCGGCTCGTCGTTCAGTCTGGTGAACCATAGTGAGTTTCACATTAATAAGCTATACACTAAGATTAATTTAATCTTAGTGAAGACAACTTAACCAAAGACCTACGCTACGCGATTAAAACGATTATAAAGAAGAAAGATCTACTAATTGTTCCGGCTGATAAGGGGGGAAAAATAACAATTATGGACAAAAACGCCTATATCACTAAAATGCAAAATCTTATTGATAACGGTGACTACATTAAAAATCCGAAATTTAGCTTAAATAAACAATGTAAAGAAATCATTGATTTCACTATAAAATTAGAAAAATCTGGTGAAATTGATAAAAAATTCAAATTCGCATTAAGGAATAAGAATCCTAGAATTTCCCACTTAAAAGGTTATGTTAAAATTCACAAAACTGATAATCCTATGAGACCTATTGTAGATATGTCTGGTGCAACTACATGTAATCTGTCTATCCATCTGGCTAAGATCTTTGATACCCTTGTGGACTCCAAAAACTGTCTTAAAAATTCATATGACGTTATTGAACGTCTAAACGATATCACGTTTGAAGACAATAGCCTTATGGTTAGCTTTGATGTCGTCAGTCTGTTCCCTAATACTCCAGTTAATGAAACTCTTATAATTGTTAAAAACTTATTAGAAGATAACCTAGATATTTTAAAAACTGTAACCCCTCTAAACCTTAATAGTGTCTTAACTGCCACAGAAATTTGTTTACGTAACAACGATTTTGAATTTAATGGTATCAAATACAAACAAACAGATGGCCTCCCGATGGGGTCTAATATTTCCCCTGTATTAGCTAATATCTTTATGATCTATTTCGAGAAGAATTTCCTTGCTTGTGAACCGGATTTCCCTGATATCTGGTGGCGCTATGTAGATGACATTTTTTCAAAATGGACGGGTAATAAAACTGACCTCATGGACTTCTTGGAACGTATAAACTCTAGACATCATAAAATCAAATTTACTGTTGAAATAGAAAAACAGGATAAATTACCTTTCCTTGATGTCTTAGTTGATAGATCCAATAATTCTAGGAGACCAGACCACTCCCTCTACCAGAAACCAACCCACTCTAATAAATTTCTTAATTATAATTCATATCATGCACATCATATCAAAAATGGCCTAGTTAAAAGCCTTAGTTATAGAATCAATAAAATCTCTAATCAGCCATCCAAAGACCTTGTTAAAATTCGGAACCAATTGTTAAATAGCCAATACCCTAAACCTATTTTAAATAAATTCCTTAAACAAAACAATTCTATTACCAATATTACTACAACAGCCAAAAAAAATAAGGAATCTGAAAAATGGCTTTTCTTACCTTATTACAAGGGATTTAATGAAACCCTTCAGAGGAAGTTAAGACCTTTTAATATTAAAATTATTAACAAAAAAGCTAAGGATTTAAGGAGTGCCTTAGTTAAATGGGAATCGGAATCTGATAGAGATAAAGTTGATATTTTAAATACTTCGGGCATAATTTATAAAATTGAATGTAAAACCTGTAATAAGGTTTACATCGGGCAGACAGAAAGAAAACTACTTGATAGAGTCAAGGAACATAAAAGAGATGTCAAAAACAAAAAAGAAACAAATGCCATATTTGTTCATCTAAAATTTAATACTTCACACCAGATTAATTGGGATAATATCTCTATTTTGGCTAAAGAAAAGGATTATTTTAAACGTAAAATTACTGAAAGCATATTTATAAAAAAATTTAAACATAACAACTTTAATTTAGAAGCCGGAATCTCCTTAAAAAATAATTGGAACATTAATAACCTATTAAAATATAAAAATAAAAATAAATAAAATCCCGCGCCAACCTGGCACCCTCTAGATGTAAATAATCTCCTAGGGATAAAATGTTATACTCCCCCCCCCTTTTTTAGATATATTGTTTTTTAGTTTTTTAGTGTATAGCTTATTAATGTGAAACTCACTAATCTCCTAGGGATAAAATGTTATACTCCCCCCCCCTTTTTTAGATATATTGTTTTTTAGTTTTTTAGTGTTTAGCTTATTAATGTGAAACTCACTATGGTTCACCAGACTGAACGACGAGCCGCGGCTCGAAACGTCTCATTTTTAATTTGGATGTTTTAAATAAATTATTATTTAACTCTAATTACACGTGGTTTATCTCCGTAAATTTCTTTAATTTTCTAAATTACTTCACACCCGTGTATAATAATAGTTATGTTTGACCTTTTTAAACGCATCAAGTCCTTTGTTATAATTAATCCTTTTGTTGATTTATAAGATCTATTGTAAATTCATCCTTTTGTTACCATCTGCCACCTCTTAAAATCACTCGGATGTCAATCTTATGTCACCTATTGTTGATTGACAAACAATGTTAGACGTGTTTAAACACGTCCGAAAGGTCAACGTACCCTTGGTCAATAGAAGCTTAGGTAACCCTCCACCCCCCTCTCCTGCTAATAAGCCTAGAGAAATTTAGTATAAAATAACGCGAGAAAAAAACAGAATATCGCATTCGAACTTTAGATCTCGTAACATCAAGATGGATCCTGAATCACTTCGCTGGAATTTGGATGAACTAGCTGTAAATAGGTCTTGGCCCCTAACTTCATTATACAAGTTTTATTTTTTCTTATGTGCCTATTTACACATCGACCCTGCCAATGTACCCTCAAGTTTACCCACTTTTATTATGAATGGAGGTTTTAATATAATTCAAACTATTCTGGATGTCATTGAATACATGAGAACCATCCCTAGAACACCGGAAGACTGCCATACAATAGACGAATTGGACCACTTAAGTAACTTAATCCCTAGACCTCTAAATATTTCTTACGCCGATCGCATAGAAAGTCGACGGAATGAATTACTACCCACTAACCAGGAAGAATCCTTAATCGCCGAATTTAACAACCCTCAATACGATATAGAGATGGCGGCATTTTTGAATCAGGAATGTCAACAAAACGAACCTTTTGAGTACCTGTCTCTGAACTTCTCCGACTACCTACCCAGTGAACAAGAATCTCTCATGGACTCGGAAGAAGCCGCGGCCGATGCGTACGACCAATGGGGTGGCGGTTGCCCCCCTTCACCCATTCAGGATGTCCCTTATTGCGAAATCTTGGAACAGAGCGAAAAATTCTATGAACAGTTTAATATGTATGGTAGAGAATTAGTTCTAAACATCACTGACGATCCCGTTGACAGTATAAGTAGTATTACAGAGCACGTATTAAATGAGTACAGATCAACAGATTATGTTCAAATAACATTGAGAAGCCTAGGTATAAATTGCAGGTCTGAATTAGAATTATCCTTTAAAAGACTAGACCAAGTAGACCCCTCTATTCTCTTTGACCAACTAGCCGAACTGCTTTACGACGACGAAATTGAACATTTTTTTCAAGGACCTGTAAAAATAATATTCCATATAGTGAGAATTCCTGAAGGGTATGGCAGATCTAAGCGTCGTCATCTTAAACCCTTCAATATTTTCTCTAAAGATAGGAGAGGAATCCTTCGGATTACGAGTACCAATAATCTCTGCTTGGCCCGAAGTCTTTGTGTAGCTGTTTCTCATCGTGACTACATGAACAATAAAAACAACAAAGAGTTACAAAGGATTTACAAGTACATATCAAAAACAGGCCCCCGTTTTACAAGGCAAAAAACAGCCGCTTTAGAGCTATGTCGTAAGGCAGGAGTCGCCCTAGACGAATGTGGCAGCCCCGATTCGTTCCAGAAATTTAAACTATACTTATCGGCTTACTCCATCTTTGTCTATAAATTCGAAAATAGGGTACCCATTTTAATATTAGGCGAAAATGACCCTACAGACACCAGACCCCGCCTCTTTCTACTTAACGAGTGTAATCACTACAACGTTATTACCTATTTAAAACCATTGTTTAGTCACGAGTACTTTTGCGAGAAGTGTCTCACTCCCTACTGGCGTATTCAGTCTCATAAATGCAACGACTGGTGCTTTAAATGTATGCGTCCAACAGTTTGTCACGGTAGTGAAAAAACATGTGGGTCATGTTTGCGAAAATTCTGGGGCGACGACTGTTATAACAGTCATTTGATCCCAGCAGGTAACAAAAAACCTCTTTGTGAGAGGCTCTACCTTTGTAAAAACTGTTTTAAAACAATAGATTTCGGAAACCGCAAGACTAAACATACACTGTAAAAAATAATGGTGCATTCTTACACCATATATGCTGTTTTGTTCGATGCCAAAATTGACACCATTTAAGGTGTACTTCTACACCATTTTTATGATAAATTCAAAGCCCTAGCTATTTACTCAACTTCAAAGCCCTAGCTATTTACTCCATTTCAAAGCCCTAGCTATTTACTCCATTTCAAAGCCCAATTTACTCCATTTCAAAGCCCTATTTACTCCATTTCAAAGCCCTATTTACTCCATTTCAAAGCCCTATTTACTCCATTTCAAAGCGACTATTTACTCCATTTCAAAGCCCTATTTACTCCATTTCAAAGTCCTATTTATTCCATTTCCAAGCCCTATTTACTCCATTTCCAAGCCCTATTTACTCCATTTCAAACCCCTATTTACTCCATTTCAAACCCCTATTTACTCCATTTCAAAGCCCTATTTACTCCATTTCAAAGCCCTATTTACTCCATTTCAATGCCCTATTTACTCCATTTCAAAGCCCTATTTAATCCATTTCACACCTCAATTTACTCCATTTCAAAGCCCAATTTACTCCATTTCAAAGCCCTATTTACTCCATTTCAATGCCCTATTTACTCCATTTCAATGCCCAATTTACTCCATTTAAAAGCCATATTTAATCCATTTCACACCTCAATTTACTCCATTTCAAACCCATATTTACACCATTTCAAACCCATATTTACACCGTTTCAAACCCCTATTTTCACCGTTTCAAACCCCTATTTACACCGTTTCAAACCCCTATTTACACCGTTTCAAACCCCTATTTACACCGTTTCAAACCCCTATTTACACCATTTCAAACCCATATTTACACCGTTTCAAACCCCTATTTTCACCGTTTCAAACCTCTATTTACACCGTTTCAAACCCCTATTTACTCCATTTCAAGTCCCCTTTTAACAATTTCAAGCCCCTGTTCACCCCATTCCAAGTTGATTTTACTACGGCAATTAACAGATTGTCTTCCATTCGGCTGAAAAACCAGCAATTTTGCGGATTTTGGATTCGGTATATTATGATTAAAAGTTCCCGATGGAAATACAGTAATTCTCGGGAACACGAAGACTCTATACCCGAGATAATCTGATTATCTAATGAAGATTGAGTGGTTAGGTAAAATGAGCAATAATTCAATGTATTTTTTTAAATATTAAGCAAAATTTAGAGTTTAGAAGAACGAATTATTTTCAAATCGAAGAAATGTACCTTGATAAAGCGATTAGCAAATTGTTATATTTAAGTCATATGCATTATGTAACACTGTAATGAAGTTTGAACATAGAATGAGTACCCAAAATCTATTTTCTAACGTAACATAGTTCCTCTAAAAAACATTTCATTTTTAAACGTTGTCACCGATAAAATGTTTATTATCATTGAAATGGTTTTTCAATTTTTAGCATTTATAGGATATGAATATATGCATACGCTTATTATCACGAGGTCAAATGCTTAATTTAGGAACCGTAGGTCTCAAAGACGCCTAAGCAAAACTAACCTATGCCTATCCTAACCCTAATCTGATCTATAAAACAAGCAATATTTTGGAAAAAGAAGATGCTTATTCTTCAAAATCCTTAATTAATATAACGTTATTGTTCAAGGACCTAAAGAAATGGAGCATTTCTTCGAATAGGCCCGCTTTTATGAAGCTAGATTCCTACTCCACGGAAAAGACGACGGAATTAAACCCGGCAGAAAGGGGTTCGACCGACGGAATTTCCGTTCTGTCGGGCGTAAGTTGTGTTCTATTTTTTCGGTCGTGTTCGGCGTTACGCCGGTGTCTCAGCCAATGAAATTATCCCACTGACAACTTCATAAATTTCAAGACCGCACGCACACGCGAGATCGATTGATAGCCGTCATTTTTTGTGGTTGACCAAGGCTTATCGGAAACATACCACCAAGAAAGAAAAATTAAATTAACGGAAGTAAAAATAGATAAGATGTTAATAAGGAAAAGTTTACTGAGGAATCTAGAAAATATCCCTTCTAGTACGATCCAAGCGACAAGGGGGCAAAGAGTGTGAAATAGATGTTGAGGAAACAATTCAAATCTGTCACGTGACCCAAAAATATCTACCGCCAAACTGAAAATTCAGTCGTAGTTTGAACGGTCTACCGCCGGACGCCAGCGTAAGTTAAAATTTTTACCGTTGGCTGTGTGATTTCCACCGGTTTTTTTCGGTCGAGTGGGAATCTAGTTTAATGCCTAAGAAAGAAAGGTGTTGCTTTAAAAAGTAACATGTGCTCTTTATTAATACCGATCTGACTCCATTAGTTGTTACCCAAGAGAGATTATTTGGATAATTTTAACGGCATTAACTTATAGTCGTGTTAATTTGAGCTTGATATAATCATGAGTTAATAATATGTTAGCTCCCTATATGTTACTCAGGCAATTAATTTTTATACTCCAGCGTTTTCTCCCGCGCCGCCGGCTTCTTAATATATTGCGACGCTCTGCGGCCGCCACATGACCGATAATCTTATTTACTCTTCTTTCCGGTTTTTCCCCGGAAGCGCGTGTAGTGGAAGCTAGCCAATGATATCGGAGCTATTGAAGCAGCCGAATATTTCGCTCAGTAGCCTCGGTTTAGAAAACAGTGAAGAGATCAGTGGATTGGATTTAGCTCAGTTGCATAATTTTCTGGTTTCCAGTCACAATAACAACTCTTATCTTTAGCATTCTTGATCAATATCGGTGAATTGCATTGAGTTGCTGCATTTTTTTGTCTCAGTACTGACACAAACGCCATGATTTAATGTTAAATTGTTAAAACATAAACATTCACGACTAAAACACTCCCTTTATGAAAAATCAGCCGACGACTAGAGGTTGAGAAGCCGTACGAGCGGGATTTTTTTTCGACAAGAGAGAGCGCAACATTCGGATTTTTTTCCCCGCGCGGGCGAAATGAGAAGAAATCGCTGGATACATTACGCCTATGGAGCCTGAGTAACTTATAGGGAGCTAACACATTATTCACTCATGATATAATAGAAAAGCCTTCAACGTGTATATACATAATAGGAAAGGTAGTAAGGTCCCACCGAACACGACAATAATGATCCCAGTAAATGGGGTGAATAGGGGTTTGAAATGGGCAAATAGTGACAAGAAATGGGGTAAATAAAGACTTGAAAAGAGGTGAATAGGGGTTTTGCAATGGTGTAAATAGGGCTTGAAATAAGGTAAATATACACTTGAAATGGGCTAAATTTAGACTTGTAATGGGTTACATTTAGACTTGAAATGGGGTAAATATATAGATTTGAAATGGGATAAATAAGGACTTGAAATGAGGTAAATAGGAGTTTTGCAATACTGAAAATAGGACAAGAAATGGGGTAAATATAGACTTGAAATGTGGTAAATATAGGCTTGAAATGTGGTAAATATAGGCTTGAAATGGGGTAGATATGGAGTTGAAATGGGGTGAATAGGGACTTTAAATGGGATAAATATAGATTAGAAATTGGGTAAATAGGAGTTTCGCAATGGTGTAAATAAGCCTGGAAAAGGGGTAAATAGGGACTTTAAATGGGGGTAAATAAGGGTTTTGCAATGGTGTAAATAGGGGTTTTGCAATGGTAAAAATAAGGCTTGAAAAGGTGTAAATAGGGGTTTTGCAATGGTGTAAATAGGGGTTTTGCAATGGTGTAAATAGGGGTTTTGCAATGGTGTAAATAGGGGTTTTGCAATGGTGTAAATATGGGTTTTGCAATGGTGTAAATAGGGATTTTGCAATGGTGTAAGTAGGGCTTGAAATGGGGTAAATATAGACTTGAAATGGTGTAAATATGGACTTGAAATGAGGTGAATAGGGGTTTGCAATGGTGTAAATGGGGTAAATATAGACTTGGAATGGGCTAATTAAGGACTTAAAATGGGGTAAATAGGGGTTTGCAAAGGTGTTTTTCGTATTATTTTAACACCATTTAATGGTATAATCGAAGGTGTTATTTTAATCCATTTGTGTATAATTTGAGCAACTTTTATTGAATGATGTTTTATGAATCCGTTTTTTGCACCATTCATATTCGCTAATGGTGTTTGTAAAATATCGCACTATTTTCATACAATTTCAACACATTGTCAAGGTGTATAAATACTGCGGAATTAATTTTACACCACTACAACACTTTTTAGGTACCTTAATTTAGAGTGCATAACTCCATTTTCACGTTATTTCACCATCTTTTATATGATTCTTGCTCACCTTTTCGAGGATGAGGTTTCTTCAGTCGTTTCTTACACCTTCTATTTAAGCGAAAGGTGTTTAAAAGATAACTCCATTTTCACATTATTTCAACATCTTTTTAAGGGCCTGCGAAGGTGTTATTTTATATCAATTGCGCACCTTTCCGAGGATGAGGTTTTTTCCGCCCTTATTTACACCTTCTATTTAAGCCAATGGTGTTCAAAACATAACTCTATTTTCACATTATTTGAACACCTTTTATATGGGCCTTGCGAAGGTGTTATTTTATATCGTTTGGGTATCATTTGTGCGCCTTTTAATGAATGAGGCTTTTTCAACCCTTTTTCACACCGTTTATTTAAGCGAATGGTGTTTAAAAAATATCGCACTAATTCTATACCATTTGAGCACCATTTAATGGGGTATTCAATGGTTTTTTTTTGTATAATTAAGGTATCATTTGCACACCTTTTAAAGAATTATGCTTTATAAACCCATTTCTACACCATTCGTTTAGGCTAATGGTGTTTTTAAAATATCGAACCATTTTCGTACTATTTCCGCACCTTGTCAAGGTGAACAAATAGTGCACATTGTTTTAACACCATTATGGCACTATTTAGACACCACAATTTTTTACAGTGTACTTGTGGAGAAATGTATTGTCAAGTATGTGGAAAACATCAACCTAGTGATCACTTATGTTATATTCAAGTGATAAAGGACAAAAACCCCAGCGTTATCCCCTCGAAAAAACCTCGTCGTAATATACCTGAACTAATGTATGTTTTCTTTGATGTGGAATGCATACAGACGAAAATATGCCACGAGAAGTTGGGGGCGTACGAACATCAAGCCATCTTATGCGTTAGCATCTCAGTTTGCGAAGATTGTATAGAAGAAAAATCCCTAGATTTTAATTGCATCAAATGCAACCAATTTGGACCTCGCAAACAACGTTTCACTGGTGGAAAACCTATAACTGCGTTCCTAGACTACTTAGTCAGCTTATTCGACGTGAAAAAAGTTATCGTACTGTCCCATTTTGGCGGCAATTACGACAATCAACTATTAATTAGGGAAATAATTAACCGAGACGAGAAATTTGTCCCCGAAACTCTGAAAATTAACGGTACGCGCATTTTAGAGATGAAGCTCTCTAATCTATTATTCCTCGACTCGTACAATTTTATCCCCGTAGCTTTATCTAAGTTCCCCGCCACTTTCGGACTCCCTAATGCCGCCAAGGGGTACTTTCCCCATTTTCTTTTCAATGTAGTTGAACACGAGTTTGATATAGACAGACAGGAAGAGACAAACTATAAGTTAAAAAATACTTTACCCCCCACAGAGGCTTACGGGTGCCAGTATTTCACCAGGAAAAACTTGGACTCCTTTATGAAATGGCATACCTCAGAAGTCAGTAAGGGTAAAGGCTTTACTTTTTTAAACGAGCTTTATTATTATTGTGAAAACGACACTCTACTCCTATTTTTAGGATGTTTAACTTTTCGGTCACTCCTACTAAAAGTTTCGAGCGTAGACCCATTTAATTGTGGCTCAGTTACCCTCCCAGGGGTCTGTTCCTATGTGTATCGAAAAAATTATCTCAAATCGAACACCATTAGCATCATCCCATCAAACTATTACAGACTTGGTGAGAACCAGTCTTTAGGCGCTATTGAATGGCTTGAATGGACTGCTCATGAGAGAAATATTCCTATTCAATCCTCGTTCAGAGGCAAAGATGTTAAAATCCAAACCCTAAAGGTAGACGGTTATTGTTCAATCAACAAAGAAGTGTTCGAATATATGGGATGCTATTATCATGGATGCAAAATACACTTTCCCATCAATAGAAACAAGATGTTACATGGTGACCCTACTGAAACGTTAAACACAAGATACACGAGAACTGAGAAGAAAATTAGCAAACTAGAGGCCCTCGGACACGCAGTCAATGTCAAATGGGAATGTGAATGGCAACAAGACAAAACAAATAACCCCGAAATTAATGAATTTTTAAAACGGAACGACATCCGCGTTAAAACATCCAAAAGACTGAACCCTCGCGACGCTTTCTTCGGCGGACGCTGCGGTGCTAACAAACTGTATCATAAAACAACGGGTACAGAAAAATTGCACTACGTGGATTTCACTAGCTTGTACCCTTTTGTCAACAAAACGGGAAAAATTCCTATCTGACACCCTAAAATTATTTTGGATAATTTCCCCGACATCTTCTCATTCGATGGGCTTCTCAAATGCGACGTACTTCCGGCTCAAAACCTGATACATCCGGTTTTGCCAGCTAGGATAAACGGGAAGTTAACCTTTCCCCTTTGTTACACCTGTTGCAAAACTCAATTCCAGGGGGACTGCACACACACACCTGATCAAAGAGAACTGCGGGGTACCTGGGTAACAGATGAACTAAGATACGCCGTAGAACGAGGATACAAAATAACACACATGTATGAAGCCTGGGCATACAAAATAACCCAATACGATCCCGAGACCAAACAAGGTGGACTTTTTAAAGATTATGTAAACGCCTTCCTCGAGTATAAAACTCTGGCTAGCGGCTTCCCTGCTGAATGCGTCACTCAGGAGGATAAAGAAAACTACGTCAAAAATTACAAAGAAGTTGAAGGGATCGATTTAGACATCGATAAAATTGAAAAGAATGAAGGGTTGAGATGCCTGAGTAAGCTAATGTTGAACTCTTTTTGGGGAAAGTTTGGACAAAACACGAGACACACCTCAACAGATATAATAAAAGACGCCAAAACCCTAAACGAGCTACTGCTTAACCCAGACAAAGAGGTTAAAAGTCTATTGACTTTAAACGATGATACCATCTTAGTCAAATCAGAAGATATTGCAGAAAACGAGATCGCTCACAAGCATACAAACGTGGTTATAGCATGCTATACTACGACTATGGCACGCCTTCACCTCTTAAAACATCTCGAAATGGTGGGAGACCTATGTTTTTATATGCATACGGACAGCCTTATCTACCTCTCGCCAGATGGAGTCCCTATACTTCCTACAGGAGATTATCTTGGTGAGTTAAAGAATGAGTTAGAACCATACGGCAAAGACGCCTATATTTGTGAGTTTGGAAGCGCTGGTGCGAAAAATTATTCGATGAATATTTACGACCCCGCAACAGAAAAGATCACTAACATAATTAAAGTTAAAGGATTTTATTTAAATTCGTCTACTGAGAACCACGTAAATTTCGATATAATGAAAAAGTTGTTAGGTGTAAACAACGATGGTAAACCAGAAATGAACTCTGTACAAGTACCGATTGGCCCCCAAATCCGACGTTTACCTAATCATACTTTAATTACCATTGATCAAACTAAAACATATCAAGTCGTCGTCGATAAAGTAAGAGTTTTCCCAGACTACACCACAGCCCCTTATGGGTATCTTAAGTAAATTTGTAAAATTAATTTGTATATATAATTTTTGTATTTTTAATTTATTGGGGTTTTGTCTGCAGACATTTTTTTTCCAAATATATGTTTTTTTTTAATTTTCAATGTTTCTTTTATATATTAATTGTGATTAGTTTTGTTACGATTAAAATAAATTTGTCAATAATAATTTTCACTCTATATTATGGTCTTTATTCCTACAAAACCATCTTTTGTTATAAGCCTATACAATCAATCAATCAATCAAATACTGACAGGTAAAGTGAGGAGAACGGAAAAACCCGCCCCCCTTGACCTTGAGTGGCCGCCATCTTTGTTCGCTATAATGGCTGCACACTCTCTGTTTTTACTTTGGATCTCTTTACATCCTCATTGTATATTTGCCTTTGGTAATAGAGACTGAGTTTGATAGTTGATTGTGACTTCGGGGGAGTTTTGGCGTTAGTGTCTTATGTATTTTGATGCTTATCGTCGCTTATCTTTAAAGAAGAGTCTGCTGAAGTCATCGCTTTTCTAAGCGTTGGCTCCTCATTATGGGCTTCCCAAAAGTAATAAGCCCCAAGGCAAACTTCCCTCATTCAACCCTTGGCTTCTACTAAATTAAGAGTCACTCTATTCTAAAGTATTGAACGCCCTCAAATAACACCGTTTGGATTTTATATCTCTTAAATAAGAACACTCTTGTATGGCTGTATGTATGTATTTACAATCAATGCCCAGCTTTACCTAGTCTAGAAGACTGAAAATTCTCAGTTACGTTACTCATAAGAAGAAGTCGTGCACTTGGAAATATTTTTCCTATTCGAGGAGTTGTTTATAAATCAACGATGAACTTTTACATTTAATAAACGAAGTTTTATTAGCATCTACCGTTTGAAGTCAAATTCAACCAGCAAATTCCATCCGGTATCTACCTACACCTGTACTTTTTGTATTTAAGACAAAACTACCATATAAACGTCAAACTATTCAATCAAGAACTTTATAATAAAACGATATATATATTCCAATGTCAATTAATGTAAGATATTATATCTATCTTGGATTGCTAGTTAACTTTAGTTTAGACTCGATTGCAATTATTTTTAAGCCTTAATGATCTTTAAGTGCATAATTACCACCTATAAGTTAAAGCAGAAGTATATAATATTTCTTTTCGAGAGAAATGTACCACAAAGCTAGATGACTGTAACGTCATTCTTCCCAACATCGGAACATTTTGGTCAAGGTTACTAAACCGAATCACATACGCGATAAATAGTTCCATTATCATTGCTCTATGAGCGCTGCTTAACTATTTGCCATGTGCATTTTTGTCCCACGTCAAGACGAGGTTTGTGAGTTGATTGCTGGGGATTTAGTAACAAACAGTTATAGAATTCACCTTGAGACGTGATGCCCATCTGAAGTTTGTTGAGAGGGAAAGCAAACAAAAAGGGTGAGCCTGGGAAGAATGACGTTAAATAACTAAAGTATTAAGAGAATACAGAGAGTCATCCTTCTTCTATTATCCCCTTCAGGTTAAATGCAAGTGGCGTAGAAATTGGAGTTATTACGTTGTTGGTGTTCGATTTCTTCTCGTGACGTATTAAATATTTAACGTCTAAACAAAGTGGTTGAAGATAATTTCGATAATGAGCACGGCTACTGTTCCTGACAACAGCGTGAAAAGTAAGTAGAAGGGAACGCTGACGCTGCTCAGGTCCAAATCAGCCGCGCTTTTCATTGGTCTCTTCCAAGTGACATGCCCATATAAATGACGCATCTCGAGATCCAGATAGTCCAATGCTTGCGTTTCGAATAACGGTTCGACGCTGCAATAGAACATTCTTCAAAGCCCCTAAACCATTTTACGATAAAACTCATACCGACATCAGTTGGACGAGCTCGTGAATGATGGGGTTGTTTCTCATCCAAGTGGCGTTGAACATGAGGTGCAAGTATTCGAAGGCCAGTTCTTGTCGCGAAAAGTAAAGTCCTCCGTGGCTCAGAAAGAATTCTTTATTCTCGTAATCGAAAGTCAAGAATTGTCCCAAGAACCAAATCAGAAAAGTGTCTCTCGTGATCAGAGCTTTTTCTCCAGAAAGAAGAGGAATGTACGCGTCAAGCGCAAAATATTCCTCAGGCCTGGTGTAAATGCTCTTCTTATCCAGCGCGTCAAGCCATTCTTTAACAACTGGATCCCGCGTTGCCTATAAATATACGCAACAATGACTTCCGAAGAGGAGAATAATTTAACACGGAAACGTCTATTTACCAATACTTTCAGATACTCGAGGGTTCCAGATTCTTCGAACATGACAGGTGGAATTCCCGATTTGATCAAGTCCGAGAGGGTATCGATGCAATTGTAGCTTTCCGTCGTGAACTCCGTGCGCAAGAAACAACTCAAGAAAAACAGAATGAAAGTCACTCCGATCAGCCACGACGAAGCGAGCAGACGACGAGTAACGTGGGGCAAAATGGAGGGAATAGCTGTAGGGAATGTATTTATGTCAGATTAAAGCGCTAGCCATCTTTCGGTGGTATTCTCCGCTAATTGGATTGTGGAAATCTGAAGTAATGGGAAATTTCTTTATCAAATGTAAACGAGCTCTGCATTGCTTACGTTCGGCGCACAAGAGCGAGGCGTTCTCCCAGACATTTTCCAGGGATTCTTGGGCCAGCTTCTTGACAACTTTCTTGGTGGGCACCGATTGGTATTTGTTGGTTACGACGGAGTGAATGACGAGCAAAAGTGACAAAAGCATCAAGGTAAACACCATTAAAATCACCACCTAATTAAGGGAATAATGTATTTCAATGAATTGGGAAGCGACTCGATTGCAAAATTTACTGGAGTGTCCATATTTAAGAAAGATAAGGATGTGGACACGACTCTTTGGGGGGAGGCCGACACGATAATCATCCTAGCCGTTTCGTACACCGGAGACGGACTGAAATACTCCTGTCGACCATCGAAAATCGTCAGTGGCCCGGGAATCATGATAAAATTTGATTTCTAAAACCAGAGTATAGATTAACAGGCAAACTCGTACAGTTTAATTAAATTCGTTCCTATTTATCTTTCAGTTTAACTTACGTTGAAAGCTTTAGGCTCATTGTATAGGTTGGTAACTTCATTAAAGCTAATTTTATGGTCTTCGTAACATAGTCTAAATCATCGACAAAATTATTTTACTATGAGATATAAACGTAAGTTTAAAATTGGCCATAAATTAGCTAAAACTACTTTCAGAGAGATAGCTAACATTTCAAAGAATATAAGAAACCCTTTGTTGCTTGTGAGATTAAGGGTTTCTTGTTTACGATTCGAAATGATTTGAATACCGATTTGATTTCTCAAATTTTTTAACGCATAAACAAATACTTCTCGATTATTGGTTAAAACTTCAAAATTTATCGTCCATGAAATTCAATGTAATATGAAAAATACCGCATGTTGAAGGATCGTTTTAGATATTCCGCTATAAATATGTAAGATGACTTTGGACGCTCCATTTCCCACGATTCCTGACAAGAAATATTTAAACATTTTTTTCCACGAAGAAAAATTATTCTCCAAGACACGCCATTGGATGTCCATAAACTCACCGTAATTGTCGTCACGTTTAGTGGAGTTTCCTCGGCGTACCTAAAAAAATTATATTTTCCAATCGACGACCACATTACGATTTTTAATAGGCAAAGAGTTACTTGTATTTAAAATATCGAGTACTTCCAAGAAATTTAAATGGATTCATTGCCATTTTGGGTTCCACTTAAATCCAAGCGTGTGCAATGCGAAACCTCTGAAGGCTGCAAAGTGTAGCTGATTGATATGAGATTGTTTATACTATCATACAGCGACAAAAAGAGTGTGTTAAATCGTAGTAAAATATATTGGAGGAGCTTAGACTCTCTAAACTCAAACAGAAATGTAATAAATGTTATTTTTGCTTTGACTTATAATTAACTTATACCCTGTAAAGTGATTGTTTTTAGTAGCAGCATAAGTTTATGAGGTATGTTCCATAAGTATGACACTACCAATACTTCGTAATTCTAGAGACTTACTGAGAGCTAGTTCGACAACGACAAGCGACAATTGCAGACTACACTCTGTGTTGCAGTCCATCTTTCTAATTAGTCTGTCTTATCCTTTGACAGCGCCGCACCATGCGTTGCTTTACGAGAATCTATGACGTTTCACCAACGCCGCTTCATGACAAGCTCTTTCAGTAACCAGTGACAAGCTTATGGAACATATCTTATGAACTCACGGTCAAGAGACTATAATTTTTGGTTTTAGTAGAAATAGGATGGGAACTTATTCTTCTTCTGGTTTAAGTTAGCGTCTAAAATGAATTTTCGCGTAAACTTTTAAGTGCGCGGTTTTAATCCAGTATACTGCTGTCGAGGTCAATCAACGCTTTTAATTTGACAAAAGCCAATTAAGTGTTCATAAATTTGCTAGAAGCTTAAGGGTAAGGTGAAGACAAAATTAACAAACCTATATTCGATAATATTTTAAGAGAGCTCAGAGAATAAGTACAATTATGGCATCAAATCATTCTCGACTTGTACCATAGGAGAGTTTTGGTATAACGCGTTATTATACTACTCACTCGCACTTACTAAACTGTTGCTGGGGTTCAAAACGAATCGCGGAAAAATTAGACGAAATCTGGAAGCTTGACTCAACAATGAAATTTATTAATTACTGTTATAGTTATTAAACGACATCTTAGACCCGGAAAATCTGATTAATAGTTCTAAAAGTTTTATCGAATCGAGATTGGCTAGAGTTGGACATAGAAGAGAATCCGTTAGGTACGGAAATATTTACCCTTTCAAGACTGAATTCTATTGCAAGCAGGGTCATATTACACGTCATTTAATGATATTACGGCTGGATGATTTTTGAACAAAGTTAGTTAATTATCCTCCTAACGGAGTTAGTTTATGAACATTAAAGCTCGGTTTTAACTTAATGCTTTCAAGCCTCCTTTAAAATTGAACGTTTGAACTTTGGCAAGAAAATTCGATATCAGAAACCAAAACTAACTTGACTTGTGTAAAACTAAAGTCTATTTTTAACTTCAAATTTTGCTCGAAATGTCAAATGTCACTTTTTTAAATCCAAGATGACATTTTACATTAAAAAAAGACAATCTATATTTTTATTGACCATTTGTAATAAATTTCGATTCTATATGCGTAGTTTTATGTTACAGCTGGTTATTTGTATTTTGCCGTGAAAGTCAAAGCGTTCACGAAGACGACGGTCAAACTTATCAATCAAAAATTTTTGAAACGAAAGTTATATAATTTAGTTTGGATGTTAGCAAAGCAGAAAATTGTTTTGTATTTAAAATATAACCTTTCAACTTTTAAAAGAAAACTCAATATTCCTAACTTGCTTTGCTATTGTGAAATGAAGTGTATTATTATTCGAGAATTAGCTCGGAATTAAAACAAGTATCATTTTGAATTTGAATAGGTAATACTAATTGATCGTTTCCACGAATTTCAAATTCTAAAAGAGTAATTTTCAAGTTTGAACCAGTAAACTACAACTGTACTTTACGCCTAAACCCTTCTTAATTTATGTAAGAACAATAGTTTCACAATCGATTGGAAATTGTTAATTTAAACTTTAATGACAACATACGCCATAAGTACATATTTGGTAAAAATGTTTGTAGGAAGTCATCCTCTCGACTAGGACAGGTATTATTTAGATTTCCCAACTTGTATATTTATTATCCTGGACAGGGTTGGCAACTACCTATCCAGTCCGGTTTAAACCACCTGGTTTAATCCGAATTATTCCACTTAAAAAAATCCACTTAAAAATCCAGCTTAATTATGAATGGGGAAAAAACAATTTTGTGCCCTAAAAATAATTAAAATACAACCAGAAACAAGGCAAAAATATACGAAGCGATAACTAAAGATTACCTTTTATTTATTATAAATGATAAAACTAATAGATATGTTACCAGTTACTGTCCAGTTACAGCTTTGTGGGGAAGGTTTACCGTGAGCTATAGGGGAGAGCTATTTTTTCGCTATAAATGTTGCCGACAAAAAAAACAACATTTACTAAGTTTTATTCGGTTTAAGGGCCGAGTTGAATTAGTCCAAAAAACTGCACCAATTAGTAACAAAAACACAGTTCTTTAATGATAATCGTTAAGTAAATTTAAATTATTCCATACGCGCACTGCTAGAGTAGCTTAGCCTTTCACCTTTTATTTGTTCGTAAAAACCCTCTTAAGCTTCCTCTCTATCGTTCACAAAAGTGTTTCTTCGTCGTAGTTCGTTTGGGGACAGCGGGTAGATAAGCAGTCGACAGCATCTCTATCTCTGTGCTTCTTCGCAAATTTATTCCAAATCACATCTCTTTGTTTCACGATTTCAATTAGGTTTTCCTTTTTTTGGATATCTTTAAGCCGTAGATCGGCTTTCAAAGCTGTGTCAATTTCTTTTTTCTCTTTCAAATTCGTTATGTTTATTGCAAAAGTGCCACACGAAATTTATCAGAATGCCTAAAATAGTCTGCTAGAGGTTAAAATTCGTCTGCACGATGGGGAGGGGCAAGAGCTTTTTCTCGAATACATCTATCCTCAACAGATCGAAGCGGACTCCATCAATCAGCCTCAGCAACCAGCGTACGCCACTCCCAATACCGCTTAAGCGGCTTTGTTAACGGTCACGCGAGAAGCAGACACTAGATTCAGCCTACGCTCTCGGCAATCAGCTTCAGCTAAACGCGCCTTTGTGAACGTACCTTGAGTCATGTTGGTCGAGAGAGAGAGAGAGGCTACCGCGCTAGGAATGGAAAGTCCCCGTCTTTGGTGGTCCTCTTTTCTCGTCGCTCGAGATTCGCTTGAATCATGGAAAATTTTGTACCACCAAAGACGTGCTTCCAAAAGTTCACAATCTCAATAAGTAAATACAGAAAAATACAGAATACAAAATTAAAATGAATACAAAATAAAAGTAATATAAAAATACAGAAATTCAGTTCACGACTGATTTACTTTTTAACACACTCCCGCACCTTGACGGAAGGTCAAGATTTAAATGCTAATTAATTTTATTAACACTCTAGGTGATATAGTAGTTGTACGGGGCGGCGTATTGTGTTCCCATTAGGCAATCTTAGTAAACATGACCTAACTATCCCGTCCCTGCCTTTGACTGCTTCGCTAACTCTACCTATTTTCCACATAAGCCTAGGCATTTTGGCTTCCTCTATCATTACTATGTCTCCCACTTCTAGTTCTTTAGTGGGCTGACATTTGGTTCGATGATGGGCAGATCGTAATTCCAATAAATAATCCCGTTTCCATCGAATCCAAAATCTCTCCATTGAGGTTTGGCGATATTGCCATCTTTTAGTTAAATCTAATCTAGATACCCTTTGTGGTTCGTTTCGTGGGAAAACTCTAGAAGGTAGAACGGTCAAACGACGACCGACTAAAAAGTGAGCTGGAGTGAGGGGAATTGGCTCAGAAGTCTCCTCATACATGTAAGTAATTGGGCGCGAATTGATTGTGGCTTCTATTTCCGATAGGACGGTTCCTATTTCTTCCAAGGTTAGTCGAGCTAACCCAATTACTTTTCTGAGGCCAACCTTAACGCTGCCAACCAGGCGCTCCCAGAAGCCGCCCCACCAGGCGGCTCGGTCAGCAATGTATTTCCACGTGATCCGACGCGTGCTAAAATAGTCCGCGACTTCCGGATGTTTTAAATTTTTCCATAGTATGGCGAGATCCGCGTCGGCACGCTTAAAAGTCTTCGCATTGTCACTGTACATGGTTTTGACCATACCGCGTCGCGCCACGAAGCGACGAAAGGCGAGAAGGAAACATTCCGCGGTCAAGTCCGATACCACCTCAAGGTGGACCGCGCGCGTGACGGCACATGTAAATACAGCCAAGTAACATTTGTTTTCTTCTCTGTCATATAATGGGCCGCAGAAGTGCACGCCACAGACTTCAAAAGTTGGAGCTGGTGTTGTCCTTGTAGGAGGAAGGGGACCCATGACTGCTGCGCTCGGTTTCGCTCGAAAGATCTTGCATCGCGTACACGTGTTAAGTTCCTTTTTTACCATTTCTCTAGCTCTTGGGATCCAAAATTGTTCCCTTATTTCTCCCAGTGTATCGCTTACACCGACGTGGTTTAATCGTTGATGGTGGTGTAACGCTATTAATTTGGCTAAGTGGTGTTTTGCAGAAAGTACCCAAGGATGTAGTTCTCTATAAGTAAAATTTTCACTGCTTAGTCGGCTGCCCACTGAAATTAGTCGATCCTTATCCAAAAAAGGGTTGAGCGTCGCTAAGGACGAGTTTTTGTAGATTGGAGTGCCCTCTTTAAGCGACTTCAATTCCGAGGGGTAGCTTTCTTCTTGCGCCTGAGAAACCCAATACTTTTCTGCGTTTGTTATCTCTTCTGATGTAAGCGGTCCACTGACCTTTGTCTTCGCCTTGGCGTTTTCTACAAATCGCTTAATCCACGCCGTTACTCGGTAAACTCGAATTAGTTTACTTTGGTTTTCTAGACTGAAAATGGGTTTTCTTGGCAACTCGCTTGAACTTATGATTTGAACGACCGCTAGGCCTTTGGATCGTAGCTCCTCACTAACTGCTTCCTCATTTAAGTCTTGGATTTCGTGGTTGCTAATTAGACATTCTGGCTCTCTCAGAAATTCAGGTCCATTTAACCAAAGGGGATTTGTTGCTAAGTCAGCTAATTTTTGGCCACGAGTAGGTAAGTCGGCAGAATTATTTTTGCCAGGGCAGTGTTTCCAATTAAGGGGGTCGCTTATAGCCTGAATTTCTCGCACCCGATTTTCTACAAACGGTTTCCACTGACTAGGCGATCCACGCACCCAGTGTAAGGTAATCATGATTTCTCCGCTATGTCTTCTGGCAATTTCTCATCCCATTGTAGGCCTTTTTGCCATAGTGCCTGCATAAGAATTTTTGCCCTTATAGTGAACGGCGTTAAAAACCCGAGGGGGTCGAAAATTCTGGCTACTGCTTTTAGGACGAATCGCTTAGTGCTGTCATTGGTTGTTAGGAATTGTAGAAGGGCGCTAACGTCAAAAATAAGAGTATAATTTTCTTCGTTCCAGGAAAGCCCTAAAACCTTAACAGATTGAGTTTTAGTCAGCGAGTCATTTTTCGTTTCCGGTTCTTGCTGAATTCCTAAAAGCGCTTTAAGTTCTTTAGAGTTGCTCCTCCATTTGCGAAGGTTCATTCCTGCGTCATTCATAATTTTTGCCGAGTCGATGGCTAGAGCCGTAGAGCGTAGGCTTCTTGGTAGTTTTTTCCACCAGTAAACAAATCGTCTACGTAAAGGTCTCTCGCGAGGGTCTTGCTCGCTGCTGGATTAGAATCTTGGTATTGTTTCACGTGGTGCTTGATGGTAGCTGACAGTAAAAAGGGACTAGCGGTAACACCAAAGGGTACCCTAGTTAAGCGGTACGTCGTCAGCTCTTTATCGCTTTCAGATTCTAGGTTCTTGACCCATAAGAAACGTAGGGCATCGCGGTCTTCCGGTTTGATACAAATTTGATGGAATGCCTTCTCAATGTCTCCGTTTAAAGCTACTCGATGTTCGCGAAATCTAATTAGTATATCAAAGAGGTCTGGTATTAAGCTCGGTCCCGATTCCATACAATCGTTTAGCGATGGTATGCCGCTCGTGTGAGAAGACGCGTCCAAGACGACGCGAGTCTTTGTGGTGTCTTTATCTTCCCTGATACTGCTTGGTGAGGGATATAATATACCACTCGATTTGGGTCTGAAACGATGGCTTCTTCGGGTGGTACCTCTTCAACAATTCCCGTTCTTATCTGCTCGACTATGACGTCATTGTAGTTTTTAAATAGCTTCGGGTTTGCTCTTAGCCTTCGTAATAGATTTTCGGTTCTTTTTCGCGCTATTACATAGTTGTCGCCCAACTGGTCTTTGTTGCTCTTCCAAGGAAAGACCACCTGGTATCGCCCTTGGTCAAAAGTTATTGTCTGCTCGAACTGTTTCAAGGTTTCGTGGTTCTCTAAATTATTGGCTTCTCCAGTCTCAATAATTCCCATGGCATCTAACTCCCACAAGGATCGAATCTGGTTTGATAGGGATTCTTCAGATTCGGAAGGGATATGCTCTAGTACGTCCCTTGTTATGGTAACTTGGTTTACGCCTATGGTTGACGCTATTTCCTCAGACATCGTAGTGATTCCGGTGGGCCCTTGCACCACCCATCCGAATTTCGTATCCAGGGCTACTAGGGCTTTTTCTAGTCTCTCCGTCTTTCCGCTTGCAATTTCCCAAAAATGGTCGGACCCAATTAGTATTTCTATAGGATTTCCCTCTTGATTTCCATCTCCGTTAGGATAGTCAGCTACTTCTAATCCGCGTGTCTCCATTTCGCCGATTAAGTCTGCACTAGGTACTGAGAATACGGCTCCACAAATGGATTTCGCTTCTAACGCTCGAATTACGGTAGCTCTGGATGGATCGCTTTCGTGTTGAATCCTAAGTTCAACTATTTTTCGGGTCATTCTAACAGGGGCTTCCCCTTCAAACTTGTGTACATTGATGGGCTGCTCTCCTATGACCTTCAGATTTAGTTTTTGGGAGAGAGATTGCGTAACAAAACTGGCTTGACTGCCTCCGTCGAAAAATATTCTAGTCTTTTGGAAGTCTCCTGTTGGACCAATCGCTTTGGCTCGCGCTGTTTGAAGAAGGATTTCTTCCTTAGGATGAGTTTTAGCTATAGATGTCGCTACGACTGCCGCTGCTGAAATTTGTCGCGCTCCCGAATCCGCTGTAGCACCGTTATTTTGTGGATGTCCGGTAGTGGACTGACGCGGCTGGACGTTTTGGTGGGGGGCGGTGTTTGTATCACCTTCACATAGGGCTGGATTATGCTTTCTCCCGCACGAACCACAACTTCGATATCTATAATGGCACCTTGATGCTTTGTGCCGCCCTCGCATACATATAAAACAAAGCCTTTTGTCCGAAACTCTCTTTCTACGTTCAACTATAGACAAGGTACAATTTATTGGGTTGTGGTCAGAGCTATCGCAAATTGGGCATAAATTATTTCCCTGGTATGTAGTATTGTTTTGCTCATTAAGGCCAATATGCAAGGCAGCGACAGTGGGAATACTTTGCTTCACTGCAAAGTTTGTATGTCTAGATTGAAAGCTCGGTTTTTCTACTGGTTTTTTATGCTCTTTGGATTTGTCTATTCTCTTAACCGCATTAACCCGCTCCAAACATACAATTTCTCTCTTTATAAATTGCAATAGCTCCTCCACTTCCCATTCACTCTCTTCGTCCTCTCTATTTCTGCTAAATTCTAAAACCATTTCTGGAGGTAGTAAACCACCCAGAATATGGACTAAAAATGAACCGTAATGTTCTTGGGGAACGTTTAACCCCTCTAGGCTTCTCACTTGAACTTCGCATGTGTCGTTCAGTTTTTTAAGTCCATTTATATCGTTCGCACTAGAAACTGCCGGCATATTTAATAGATTGCTTTTGTGTTCACTTATGATTACGGATTTTTTGCCGTACCGATTTTTCAAAAGTTTAATAGCCGCGAAATAGTTCGCTTCAGTTAATGTGTACCCTTTTATAGAAACCGCGGCTTCACCCTCCACTAAACCCTTAAGATATGTAAACTTATCTGAGATTCCTAGGAGTTCGTTGTTGTGGATGGAAGCTTCATATTGTCCCCAGAAGCATTGCCATTTGGAGAAGTCCCCGTTGAATTTTGGAATTTCCAACTTGGGAAGGCGCACTGATAAGCTTCTTTCTTCGCTTTGGGCACTTGGAGGTCTTAAAGGTGACTGGTAGGGATGTGTAGTTCCACGATGTGGTTGATTTTCTTTGCCTATGAATCTCTTGGCCCGGTTACGGGATATGACCAACCTTTTCGCCATCACGATCGCTTCCTGTAGCTCCTGCTCCAATCGTTCCTCCGTCTCTGTATCCTCCATTATAGTCTGTATTTGTTCGTCGAGAGCCTTTAATTCTGGCTCTTTGAGTCCAACAAAGCAATCGCTTGCTCGAAAGCTTCGACCTTTGGGTGTTCGTTTTTCATTTCCGCCTCGACCGTGTTATCACTGATTGCACTGATACGCGTAGGACCTTTCGCGTTCTCATTGGTCTTTTAAGTTCGGTCGCCGATTCCGCCATTTTGACTTCGTTTTAGTCCTTACGATAATATCACTTTAAGTTAATGGTAGTTTTAAAGTTCACACTCGCCTTACTTCCCGGGTTTCGGCACCATAATGTGGGGAAGGTTTACCGTGAGCTATAGGGGAGAGCTATTTTTTCGCTATAAATGTTGCCGACTGAAAAAACAACATTTACTAAGTTTTATTCGGTTTAAGGGCCGAGTTGAATTAGTCCAAAAAACTGCACCAATTAGTAACAAAAACACAGTTCTTTAATGATAATCGTTAAGTAAATTTAAATTATTCCATACGCGCACTGCTAGAGTAGCAGAAAAAATTCTCGTGTATACGCGTACGAGTTCTTAGTTCGAAGTGAAGAAAATTTGTCGCCAATGCCCCCTCTCTCTCTCTTGGTTTCTTTAAGCCTTTCACCTTTTATTTGTTCGTAAAAACCCTCTTAGTCATGTTGGTCGAGAGAGAGAGAGGCTACCGCGCTAGGAATGGAAAGTCCCCGTCTTTGGTGGTCCTCTTTTCTCGTCGCTCGAGATTCGCTTGAATCATGGAAAATTTTGTACCACCAAAGACGTGCTTCCAAAAGTTCACAATCTCAATAAGTAAATACAGAAAAATACAGAATACAAAATTAAAATGAATACAAAATAAAAGTAATATAAAAATACAGAAATTCAGTTCACGACTGATTTACTTTTTAACAAGCTTACAATATTATACCAGTATTACTCGAACTTAAGCGACTGTTAGAGTTAGGGTCGTGCACTCGGGAAAGAAAGAGATTTCATGAAAACAATTTAGCAGTTAAACTAGAAGACGATTTTATACTGGAACCAGGACTAGGGGACAGTCTGGGAAATAGCACACTTCCACTGGTCGAAAACCAGTTTATTAATTGCTTTTACTAGTTTTTAAATTCGAGAAGTGGGGGTTACTGCTCCTAGGGACCAGTTTATAAATTGCAAATCTATGGGAGAACAAAGGGTGGGACCAGTCCGGAGATTAGTTTTTTATTTCCATGCCATCTTTTACAATGTCATTCCAAAATGTAATGACGGAAAACATTGGGTTACTTTGCTGTTAGTAGAATGTAAGTATATAATTAATTTATTATCTCAGATATATTTTGCTTCTAGACTAACTAGTTCAAAAAACTTAACCTTGGTAAACAACAATAATAATCACACGATTGACACAGTTCAATTAAGGTATTTTAAGAATTTTAACAAAGTCAAGGTAGTATAATAATTTTGTGGGTAAAATTTGTTGGGATTAACCTTTCAAGCTTTGCGGGTTTACTATAAATACATTCAAAAGTGAAGAGTTGATCGGTTTGTAAGAAATACGCTCTTAACATTGACAACTAGCTTTTTGCCAAAAATATCAAAAGAAACAGAGAATGCGTAGAAAAGTTGACGAGGAATTATTTTCGGATTTTTTTGTGGCAACCTTGACCAGGATAACCATATACATATATTTCCGCACGTTTCCATGACGGTGGCTTGATGCTCGTGGATGAGTTGCTTCCGGTGATAGGCTAAGATTAATATGATGGTCTAAATCGGGGCGGACTAAGGCCAAGGGAGATTATGATATTTCCCGTCTGGAGCTTAGCTTAAAAATCGATGCCGCGTTAAGTGGCTTCAGCTACTAGCTGGGAAAGCGCGGCTCTGACTACGCAACGAGATTTCAAGAGAAATGAAACCAATTATCCCCTGATATTAGAACAGCTGGTTAAAAATGTTGTATAGGCTGGGTGTTTTTACACAAGTTGTTTTTACAATCAAAGGTATGGCTAACAAAAGATAAAATGCGTTTATACTATTAGGTTTTGTTCAGGTTCGGTTAGATTAAGTCGGGTTGAGGATTAGTTAGGCTTTGGTTATACTGGAACGAAAGATGTATTTTAACTTCAAAATCAAACTTTTGGAAAAAGTCAACCATATCAGTTACAAAACCTTGTCTTGAGCAGGAAACCGGAGACCGGATCCTGAATCCTCCAAAGTTTGGGAAGATGCTTATCAGGCAGGAGCGATAGAGTATTATAAAGCTCGTCTCCTTTTTTGTATCCTCTATAAATTACCTTAAAAACGATGTATGGATAATAATGCCAACAAGTTATCTAAGTACCGCGCTACTTCTCTTACAGAGTGTTATCAATGCATTTTAACAACAAATACAAACAAAGTGTTATTAGCGTGTGTGTGTAATAATCTCCATAAGTGTGAGCAGAAAGTACATTATATAACTCCTGTATGGAACCTCGAGAAGGCTGTGATGAGAAGAGTATGGGTTACTGGCACGATATCTCTCGATGTTGTTGGGTGTTCTAGTGAGAAGGCGCTCGAAGTCCACTACGCCTACACGTACCTATTAGTCAGATCGATAAAGACATCCCTAAAGCATGGGTCAACTCTATCGATGGAAGGTTTTGGGTTTTCGGCTAACTGGTTGGTTGGCCGTGTTTTCAACAGGTTTTATATAGGTCAACAACCAAAGTAAACCTTCATTTCACAGAGCTAGATGGACTATTTCGTTTTCACTGCAATTCCACTTGTCATTCGTCTAATTCGGTGACGCGACATGTATTTTCACCATTAAGCAACAAAGACCTAAGACGCCATATTTCACACAAACCTTTTTATCTAAAACTGAAAAATATCCGCAATTATACGGCGTGGCCCGGGTGTTTTAAGGAACTGGACACTAAATAGTCTTAAAACTACCAACTATGGAATGCTTGCACGATGATTTTATTTTCTTTTTTTTTTAAACTAACTTTTTTACAACTTTGAAATCAAATAAAATGATGCATTAAAAAAATGCGCCGAAAAAACTACGTTCCTAGAGGCAGAATAGCTCAAAGTTTGCGTAATGTTGAGAAAAATTCAACCAAACCCTGTCGCAAACCTTCACCTAACCAATTAAGGAATAGTGACTCTGCACAAAGAACACACATATATTCTTTGCGATAATATTTATGTCTGATTGTTAACTTTACTCTCACTTTAAACTTTCCGAATCAATAAAATAGCCGTCGTAACAACTAAAAACACTTTTATTAACTTAACTATAATTAACTGTCGAACGTGTACAACTTCAACTTTTAGGCCGGTTAAAGCAGCCGAACTATATTAGAGCCTCCGTGACTCCCCGAAAGGCAACTGCCTGAGCATTATCCATAACCCTCTGCATTACACCTACTATCGGCCCGGTTCAGTTCAGTTCATATTGATTACAATCGACCATCCTGACCACACCTAAGGCTCCTGTCTTAGCTAACTGATACAATAAAATTTCTCGCAATCATAAAACTCGGATTACATTTCCATAATGTCTTTCCTACTGTACCAACTAAAATTCTAACTATCAAATAAAACAACCTCAACACCCCTAACTATTTCCTCGTACAAAAATCCTTTAAGTAACTTGGTTGAGTCCGTTTACGCGTACTCCGTCTACTCTGCATGCCCGCCTCAGGCGCACCGTCATCTTGATTCGCACCAACCGAAACTTGACCACCAGGGGTCGTTGACTCAGGAACTACTGCGACAGACTTTTCAGGAACTACTGGAACTGGCTTTTCAGGAACTACTGGAACTGGCTTTTCAGGAACTACTGGAACTGGCTTTTCAGGAACTACTGGAACTGGCTTTTCAGGAACTACTGGAACTGGCTTTTCAGGAACTACTGGAACTGGCTTTTCAGGAACTACTGGAACTGGCTTTTCAGGAACTACTGGAACTGATTTATCCGGAACTACTGGAACTGGCTCTTCAGGATCGCTAGAGCCCGACTCGAGTTCATCATACTCGTCAAACATGCACCATCTTTTTAGCTTGTCGATTGGTGCAACGTTCCTATAGAATCTATTCGTTCTCTGTGTTTCTGGCAAATCCTCGATCTGATATCTATCAAACCCAAGGTTCTTGGTCACCACATATGGGCCCTTATAGCGAGAATTCGTTTTTCTTCTGTCACCCAACCTTTAGCCTGATCTACTTCCAAGAAGGCTCGAAACCGGCCCACCGGCTTCGTTCTTCCAGATCCAAATCCGGTAATAACAAATTCCGGTAACACAGGTTCCACCTGGCACCCCAACCATTCCGCATTCTGCTTACGGATCAGCACACATTTACTACCGAAATCCAAATAACATCTTATGTCCTTGCCGTTAATTCGGCCCTCCTTGAAATACTTCTCGTTCCCATCATCGTTCAACTTCCCTGACCCCAAGTGAAGTACTGCCCCTGACTTGCAGTCTTTCGTCTCATGCCCAAACTTAGCACATTTCCCACACCTTGGCATCCTTGGTTGTTGGCAGTCTTTCCCCATGTGACCATATTGGAAACAGTTAAAACACAAGGGCTCCCCCTGGCCATTATACTTCGGTCTACGACGATTTGCCAGATCCTCTTGCTGGGAATTACCCCTAGCTACCTGCATCTGTGGCTTATTGCCAGTTGGGCCTTGGGGTTGATGTGGCCTAGTACTTCTAAATCTGTCCTTCCTACTCAGATCATAACTAACTCCCTTGGGGTCACTGACTAAGTCTAATCGATCTTCTATCTGTTTGGTAGTCTTTAGTAACTCCTGTGGTGTTGAAAAATCTCGGGTGCTAAGAGCTGTGATGAGACGTCTATCTTTCAGGCCAGTAATTAAAAAATCAACCATTGCATCTTATGAGATCCCACATAACCGGGCCTTGGCCACCTTGTCATGATAATACTGCTCTATTGTCTCGTCTGGCCTTTTAACCCTCTGAACCATTTCGTTATATAACCTCTGGGTACCCTTCACTGATGGAAACCATTCTTGAAGCAAATCTTTCCATTCATCCCAGGAGTACGAGACTGTAGCCAACCCCTCATACCACACCTTCGCAACCCCTTTTAGTTTGGGCAGAGCATGAGTTATAATAACCTTATCATCGCTCCAACCATAAGCCTTGGCAATCTCATCTACTTTCTCACACCACATTTCCGCTGTTTGCTGTTTGTTTGTGTCTGGGTTAAACTCGGGAATTAAGTTACTCGCCTCGCCCCAGTGATGATGTTGACTAGATCCTCCTTGCGCTAATTGACCCTGTACTTGCATGACAGCCGTCACCGACTGCTGCACCGCCGTACTTATCGCATGTGTCATAATTCTTTCTAATTGGTCTAACGAGACACCATTCCCTTCCGAGCTCGCCTGAGCACCCTCAAATCCAAAATTTCCAGCCACCTCTGGTTCCTTTCCATGAAACTTGTGCCCGGCTCTATCCATATTAAATCTTGCTCTAACCTCCCTTTCCCCTTCTTCTAGGAATCTTTGATCTGTACTAGCTTTTAATTTCTCATGCATTCGTTAATCTAACTCGCTCTTCTCGTAATTTTCTTCTCTCTTGAAAATTTTCTTAAGACCGAATCAATCAACTAGGCTTTACTTTTTGCTCACTCTATATCCCTAGGCTTAGGGTGTACTCCGTCGACGTCCGTATTTCACTTCCTTTTCGTTGTAGTCCGTTTCATCCCTCTTCTGATTTGTTAACTTTACTCTCACTTTAAACTTTCCGAATCAATAAAATAGCCGTCGTAACAACTAAAAACACTTTTATTAACTTAACTATAATTAACTGTCGAACGTGTACAACTTCAACTTTTAGGCCGGTTAAAGCAGCCGAACTATATTAGAGCCTCCGTGACTCCCCGAAAGGCAACTGCCTGAGCATTATCCATAACCCTCTGCATTACACCTACTATCGGCCCGGTTCAGTTCAGTTCATATTGATTACATGATTTAATCAACAAATGACGAGTGTTATCAATCTGCCATTATGGAATCGTATTGAAAGAGACAGCTGCAATATAATGCACTTTTAAAAGAGACACATTTTAACTCTAGTAAAATTACTCCGTTGAATACGGTATTAGTGAAAGGAAAATCATATTTCCAGTTTGATGGAGTTTTGATTTGAAAAGTTTTGTTAAGAAAAGTATTTCTGGGACATGGGACATCTGATACTAAAGCCTTAAGAGTCTACCGTTGGGAACTCGGGTCCACGTTGTGGCTCATTACCTTGATAAATCGAAAACAGTTTACCATATTTATTTTCGAAACGAGCCATGGTTTAACACTCAACATGAAGAATATTTCGACTCAGATCTTTCAATAGACAAATTGTCTAATCGGGACATGTGCTCAGATTTTTTCTAATACTTCCATAAAATGGCTCATAATTTGATCCTAGTTGTATACTTCGAATAGAATTGGGAGATTTCTTAGTTGAATATAATCAATTCAGATATTAATTTTATAAAAATCACATTTTGATTAAATTTAAATCATATTTTGATGAAATTTAGATCAGATTTGTTTTATGGTATTATTTTAATTGAAACAAATTGTTTTAATAGTTTTATAAAATTTGATTGAAATCTTTTTAAAAGCTTGATTAAATTTTGTTCACATTTTTTCGAAAGTTTTAATTAAATTTGAATAAGATTTTTCTAAAACTTAAGTTTAATTAAAAGAAACTTTGAAATAGTTTTTTTTTTAAATTTGAAAGAAATTTTTCTTATAGGTGCATTAAATTTGGACAAGATCAAGTATTAAATAAAATTGAATCGGATCGAACTTTGAATAAATTCCGATTACATCAAGTTTCAAATAAATTTTTCGTCTTTTTATTTTTTGTTATCGAATTCAAGTATATTTATATTCGTTTACTTATCAAATTAACACTTTTGTATGATCACAAAGAAGCCAATAATATTAGGGAAATATAAGCAGCCGGCAAGCATGATTGTCCTGATTTCGATTGTTACTTAGGATTACTATGAAAGGGTTCTGTACCATTGCTTCTTCCATTATCTACTGCTGCCGAGAAACATTGAGAGGAACCTCCGTGGTCTTCCGCCTATTTTTCGGGGAAATTGCTTTCCGAATAGTTTTAGAAATATGCCGCGAGTGCCGGAAATAAAATACTCCCGTGTTCCGCATACCCCCTCTCCCCCAACCTTCGCCGCTTCCATCATCTGGATGCGAGGGGCTGCTATCTCTCTCTAGAAGATGTACACCTGATTTCAGATTCATGAATTCCTTCATTTTCAACCCTGTGAATTCATGATTCTCTACTGAATACAGAATTCTTAAAAAGAATTCAAAGAATTCAAGAAATTTTTCAATGTTTTAGATGACATCACGCAAGTAAAAATGAATTCACATCCGAATTTATAGATTTTTTTAGTGAATTCACGGAATTCGAGTATGAATTCGTAAATGTTTAAGTGAATTCAGGGAATTTTCTGAATTCATCAATGCTTTAGATGAATTCACTAAATTAAAAAGAGATCTCACTGAATTTATCTGCGATTTCGTAAATTTTGAAGCGAATTCACGAAATTCATCAGTGAATTTGTTGATTTTGAAGTGAGTTCACGGAATTCAACGAATTTCTCTGTGACATTCCAGTACTCAAATGTTTTAAGAGAATTTTCGGTAAATAATTTAGCGATGGACTTGTCAAGTTACGAGTCCCTGTATACCAATTACGGGTAAAAGCTTTAGAAATGAAATGTGTGTACACGGCTGTACCTTTGACTGTACTAAAAGGATTACATGTAAAAGTGAAATCCCTGCCCTTTGCAGTGGCATGAGTTAATAATATGTTAGCTCCCTAAATTATGTTAGGGAGCTAACATATTATTAACTCATGGCAGTGGTTAATTAAATGATGACTTTACTAGTCATCGGTGTATAGGGACTAGTGTTACCGTTATTCCTTATAGCTTTTGGGAGAGCTTGTTTAAATTGATGGAAAGGTTAGCGGACTGAAACACTAACATTATCCGCGCGAGAATTAAATGCCATTGGTTCGTGGGTCGACGTGACTATTTGATTGCGATAATAATGAACTCCGTTTTTGAAAACAATAAACAACTTTAATGATGAATGGTTGAAAAAGCACTTATTTTCAATTAAAATTGAGGTGGATCGCCCAAGTTAAATTTGATCCTAATTTTTTAAAGGGTTGCGCGCGCTATAACCCTGCGCTAAAAGTTTATAACTTTTTAAGAGTCGCAACATATGACTCGCTCCGTTAAGGCGCTAAAGAGATCTGATCTATTTTATTTTTTATCTGGCTATATCCAGAGCTTTTCAAAGGCCCAAGTACATCGTCCTTTCAGGGGCTAAACCCTCTCTTGACTTGTTATACGCGCTGCGCTGACGTACTAGGTTTTTACGTTTTAGAGGTTCTACGAAACGAAAACAGGTTTGTCATTCAAGAACCGCTGGTATGGGTTAGCTAGGCCCATACCACGGTACCACGGAAAATTTTCCCTTTTTCAGCTGCTCGTTTTTCGTTTCTGTAAAAAACTCTAAAACATGCACCGTCATCCCTTTCTCAAGATTTGTTTGCCTCTCCCGCCTACTTGCTTACAAGAATTTACAAAATTACAAAAGGTGAAATACAGTATAAAACGTGAAATACAATACAAAGCGTTATAAAATGACAAATCAAAAAATTAATACAATTAAAATACAATTAAAACAAATTTAAACATTAAACTAAATTTAAACCCAATTTTAGAAATTTAACAACTAGTCCCTCGATAAGTTATTTAAGAATACTTTTACTGTAAGGTCTGGTTAATATCACAAACATATTTTTATGAGGAAGGGCTCCTGATAGAACTTGTTTGTGAGCTTTCTACATTGCGACCGTTTGAAAAATTTTTATCTGGAGTGGTAACCATGTTAACAGAAAGGATTATTTTTTTGTTTTTGCTACCCGTTTTATTTATATGCTTACCAATAAATGCTATATTTTTTAAGACCCTTGAACAATATATGTTATATCAAAAACGGATTTATGCACTAAGAACGTGGGATCATAGCTTTAGCCTCTGGTACCATCCTCGCATACTTTATTGAGAAACTTCGTCTGCTTATATTTTGACTCCACCCACAAATTCTGTGTATAGAGACTTCTCTATTTTTGTGGTTAAATATTTTTTCCGAAATTGCGCCAGTGGTAAAAAAGCAAAGTGGACAACAATGGGTTATGATCTTTTGTTAGGGCATCGAGGGGCTATTCACTCTGATCTTCAGTACTTCAGCCTTTTTTTCGGGTAAATCGTTTTACCATTACTGTTAATGGATGCACATCGTGGGGGTACTCACTCACGTTTTCCGTTCGTATCACACTATAATTATAACTGAAGTGAAAAAAAATCAGCAATAATTTTAAAACAGTAGCTCATCGAGGGGCTATTTAGTCAAATTTTCTGTACGCCAGTTAAGTACGGTACGATGTGGCTACTATATCGAGCCCTTGGGTCGTCTTGTTAAATGTTGTTCTTACTTGTTGTTCGCGACTTTTAATTTTTTTCGGTCTTCATTTACCAAACAGGTTAGTATTAAGGGATAGAACAAATTTTAAAAGCACTTTCTTCCAATTTAGTATTATGCCTATACCTTCTTGCTGTGTGTCTTATTGGTCATATGACACTTTCATCCAACCTTTTTCAGTTTGTTTCTTAATCATGATTTTTCTATGGGTTTTTTTTTTTTGAAATACAGTTTTGAACTAAAATTGCCTTAACACAATAAAGTTTACTAGGTGGAAACACCGCTCCTGGCCCATTGGACCGTATGTCCCATACAACCGAATACTGTTGAACAGAATATAGCCAAAATGTGGCGATTTTATGATCTTAAAATTTTAAATGCTATTTAACGATATATTTTTAATGCCGTTTTTACAGGCGGAATTAAAGATTTTGTCTTTTGGTTTTTTTAAACATCCTTGTTCTAATGCTTAGTCTATCAATACACTTTCCAATATAAATATTGACACTACGATGGTCAAATTACAAGTTTACTAGCAAGTCTCTACTGTAATCGAACCGAGCAGACGGTTACGTAACCTGTAATAAAATCAATATATTAGAGAAGGACCTTGTTCCAGGGTCTTAATAAATATAACCAAAAACGGATTTATGTGAGAAGAACGTTGAAGGTAGCAAATTCACTACCCATCCTCGCATACTTTATTGAGAAACGTCGTCTGCTTATATTTTGACTCCACCCACAAATTCTGTATATCTCTATTTTCGTGGTTAAATATATAAAGAAAGAAAAACTAGATGCTTAAAAAAGAAACATCAATTATTTATATTCTTAACTTTAAAACTTAATTCCACTAAATCGGGAGTTATATAGCATTGTTGTCCACTTTGCTTTTTGACCACTGGCGCAATTTCGGAAAAAATATTTAACCACAAAAATAGAGAAGTCTCTATACACAGAATTTGTGGGTGGAGTCAAAATATAAGCAGACGAAGTTTCTCAATAAAGTATGCGAGGATGGTACCAGAGGCTAAAGCTATGATCCCACGTTCTTAGTGCATAAATCCGTTTTTGATATAACATATATTGTTCAAGGGTCTTAAAAAATATAGCATTTATTGGTAAGCATATAAATAAAACGGGTAGCAAAAACAAAAAAATAATCCTTTCTGTTAACATGGTTACCACTCCAGATAAAAATTTTTCAAACGGTCGCAATGTAGAAAGCTCACAAACAAGTTCTATCAGGAGCCCTTCCTCATAAAAATATGTTTGTGATATTAACCAGACCTTACAGTAAAAGTATTCTTAAATAACTTATCGAGGGACTAGTTGTTAAATTTCTAAAATTGGGTTTAAATTTAGTTTAATGTTTAAATTTGTTTTAATTGTATTTTAATTGTATTAATTTTTTGATTTGTCATTTTATAACGCTTTTTATTGTATTTCACGTTTTATACTGTATTTCACCTTTTGTAATTTTGTAAATTCTTGTAAGCAAGTAGGCGGGAGAGGCAAACAAATCTTGAGAAAGGGATGACGGTGCATGTTTTAGAGTTTTTTACAGAAACGAAAAACGAGCAGCTGAAAAAGGGAAAATTTTCCGTGGTACCGTGGTATGGGCCTAGCTAACCCATACCAGCGGTTCTTGAATGACAAACCTGTTTTCGTTTCGTAGAACCTCTAAAACGTAAAAACCTAGTACGTCAGCGCAGCGCGTATAACAAGTCAAGAGAGGGTTTAGCCCCTGAAAGGACGATGTACTTGGGCCTTTGAAAAGCTCTGGATATAGCCAGATAAAAAATAAAATAGATCAGATCTCTTTAGCGCCTTAACGGAGCGAGTCATATGTTGCGACTCTTAAAAAGTTATAAACTTTTAGCGCAGGGTTATAGCGCGCGCAACCCTTTAAAAAATTAGGATCAAATTTAACTTGGGCGATCCACCTCAATTTTAATTGAAAATAAGTGCTTTTTCAACCATTCATCATTAAAGTTGTTTATTGTTTTCAAAAACGGAGTTCATTATTATCGCAATCAAATAGTCACGTCGACCCACGAACCAATGGCATTTAATTCTCGCGCGGATAATGTTAGTGTTTCAGTCCGCTAACCTTTCCATCAATTTAAACAAGCTCTCCCAAAAGCTATAAGGAATAACGGTAACACTAGTCCCTATACACCGATGACTAGTAAAGTCATCATTTAATTAACCACTGCCATGAGTTAATAATATGTTAGCTCCCTAACATAATTTAGGGAGCTAACATATTATTAACTCATGCCACTGCAAAGGGCAGGGATTTCACTTTTACATGTAATCCTTTTAGTACAGTCAAAGGTACAGCCGTGTACACACATTTCATTTCTAAAGCTTTTACCCGTAATTGGTATACAGGGACTCGTAACTTGACAAGTCCATCGCTAAATTATTTACCGAAAATTCTCTTAAAACATTTGAGTACTGGAATGTCACAGAGAAATTCGTTGAATTCCGTGAACTCACTTCAAAATCAACAAATTCACTGATGAATTTCGTGAATTCGCTTCAAAATTTACGAAATCGCAGATAAATTCAGTGAGATCTCTTTTTAATTTAGTGAATTCATCTAAAGCATTGATGAATTCAGAAAATTCCCTGAATTCACTTAAACATTTACGAATTCATACTCGAATTCCGTGAATTCACTAAAAAAATCTATAAATTCGGATGTGAATTCATTTTTACTTGCGTGATGTCATCTAAAACATTGAAAAATTTCTTGAATTCTTTGAATTCTTTCTAAGAATTCTGTATTCAGTAGAGAATCATGAATTCACAGGGTTGAAAATGAAGGAATTCATGAATCTGAAATCAGGTGTACATCTTCTAGAGAGAGATAGCAGCCCCTCGATCGAAACTTAACAGTTGTAGCGTTGAATTTTGAATAGAGAAGTTCGATTTCAAATTTCATTATTGAATTTTTATGGCAGGCCAAACTATATTAAATGTAGGCTCTGATAAGGAAGAAATCTAATGTGTTTAAAGCTAGTACATCTTCTCAGGGCGGGTGGACTTGAAACACATATACATTAATCGTTGTGTTAAATAATAATTCAATTATATGAAGAGAGACACCACTTTTAAGGGACGTGTTCATTATCAAGTTCCCTCCAATTATAAAGGAGTATGTTTTACGTTATCAACCGATTTGAAGGCCTATGTAAATATAAGGAAATGGTGAAACATCCATAATCCGTAACCTGTACTTTGATATTATTATATAATGATGTTTATACAGACAAATATATATTTAATTCAGGGTAAATAAGCAAGTCACAGTAAATTGTTGAGATATTATTGGAGTTTTATTGAAAGTTTTGTTTTGATACCCAAGATCTTGGAACTTTCCTGATTGAATGCCTGACATTTTCAAACTGTTCAATAATGGACAATGCTAACTTTTGAATACCCATTGAACGCTGTTTTTCTTATAGTGTTGTTTTCAAGCCAAAAACTCTCGTTTAAACCCCAAAAACACTCTCTTGTGAACGCCCATAACGCTCTCATTTGAGCGTCAAAAACAATCTCGCTTCAACGCCATAAACATCATCGTCTGAATGCCAAAAATTTGTTATTTGAACGTCTAAAACGCTCTTCTTTTCATACTTATATAACCTATAGAACGCCATAACTACCATAACTGAACGCTTCATTAGCGCAAGGTGGTTATTCAAAATTGAATGGGATAAAGATTTCATTTTGAATGGTAATATAGAAGCTGTTCAAAAATGAATGCTAGCGTTAAGTTTTGTTCGATATGACAGTAGTTTGTTCAAAAACGAATGCTAATGGTTAGATATGAACGCGTAAAACACTCCTTGTTCAAAATTGAATGTCTCTGGTTAAATCTGAATGCGTCAATAGAGGCTCATTCAAAATTGAACGGTAGCTATCATATTTGAATGCAAAAAGCACGCTCATTTTTACCTCTCCGTGTGACGTAGTCCAGGAGAGGTTCTGTAGCGGCCGTGTCTGTCTGTCTGTGTGTGTGTGTATGTCTGTCTGTTGTTACACCCACGTGACCGCGTTCGCAGTTTGCGTATCGGAGCAAACGTGTTCCCAATTTCCGGACCGCATTGACAGTTCACAGAAATTTGGAAAATTGTATTTCTCAATTTCCGGACCGCATTGACAGTTCACAGAAATTTGGAAAATTGTATTTCTCTCCGTTGGCTACTCTATACTTGAGTTCTCACACCACCATGTTTGGTCTTCGTCCATCCCATATGAACACCAGTCTGGTACTTTTCTGGCTTCCACCACCACCATCTTCTATTCTTTGTCAATCCCACATTGACACCAGTCCGCACTTACACTGGCTTCTAACACCACCATCCACTGGTCTTCCGTCTATTCCATATAGACACCAATCTGTATCATTGGCTTCTAACACCACCATCCACTGGTCTTCCGTCTATTCCACATAGACACCAATCTGTATCATTGGCTTCTAACACCACCATCCACTGGTCTTCCGTCTATTCCACATAGACACCAATCTGTATCATTGGCTTCTACTCCATTATCATCGTTTGGTTTTAAGATATACGCGGCGATCAGCTAGGGTTACGAGAAACGTCTAGCCTCCCTAAGGTGGGATCGGCCACCAAAGGTTTTCGCAATTGCGCTTTTTACCTCTCCGAGTGACGTATGTCACGGAGAGGTTCTAAATTCGACGTGTCTGTCTGTCTGTCTGTCTGTCTGTCTGTCTGTCTGTCTGTCTGTCTGTCTGTCTGTCTGTCTGTCTGTCTGTCCGTTGTTATACCCACGTGACCGCGTTCGCAGTTTGCAGATCGGAGCAAACGTGTATTCAATTTCCAGACCGCATTTACAGTCCCGGAAATTGTATTCCACTTACAGGCTATAACTCCATTGTCTGTCTAACAACTGTTCATTTGTCCACCCCACATGGACACCAGTCTGAACTTTCTAGCTTCTAAACACCACCATCTTCTAGTCTTTCGCCCATTCCACATGGACACCAGTCTGTACACCTGGCTTCTAACACCACTATCTTCTGGTCTTTGTTTTTGTCCATCCCACATGGACACCAGTCTGTACACCTGGTTTCTAACACAACCATCTTCTGGTCTTTGTTTTTGTCCATCCCACATGGACACCAGTCTGTACACCTGGCTTCTAACACCACCAACATCCTTAAGGTTAAGACATACGCGGCGATCGGCTAGGGTTACGAGAAACGTCTAGCCTTCCAATGGAGGGGTCTTCCTCCAAGGTTCACGCAATTGCGATGTTCTTATCTACAGCCGCGATTCGAATCCCTTATATACTACCTATTTGAGTAAGTCGAAGCAACCGGCGTATGCTTCATTTCAAACGCCAATATTAGTCAAGTCTCTCTAGAATGTTTAATTGTTCTATATCAAAACGATGTAACGTTCAATAAGGCAAACAACTGACGAAGAAAATATTTAATATTAATTATATTTATTTTAATATTTAAGATAATCTTGTTTCTCATCTCAAAATTAATACGGAAAGAGTTAAAAAGCAGCTTATTTTTTTGTCTGTGTGTGTCCGTCCGTTGTTACACTAGTGCGTCGCGTTAGCAGTTAGCCTTGTGTTGATGTGTTAAGAAATCATACAGAACCTTAATATTCCCTTTTTACATAATATAAAGTGAATATGTGGAAGTATTTTTCGTAATTATGATGCATTTAGTAGTTTTGTAGCTTTAAAGCTCTGTTTCATTTTGATATTCCAAAGATTTTTTTTAATATTGTTATTTGAAATGGCTGTTTATATATTACTTAAGCTATACGACATCTGTATATAGAATAATCCTTGGTTTAGTGACTTCATGAAGAAACCTAAGACCTAGACTCCGGCGGGTAAAACAAGTATTATCCGCAATAGGCTTAGTGAAACAAAGTGTAAATTATTGAGGCCTGAAGTGAAGTAAACTTTTGGCTTTGATTTTCGTGTCTGAAATGAAGAGACATTAACGGTTCAGAGTGAGCCGAAAGTTAAATACACTCTTAAATAATCAGGTAAAGATTTTATAATAGAAGAAAAGATCATGGTGGCAATTAGATTAGTAAAAGGGCTAGTGGTAAACGAGTAGCTACAGACTTTTTATTCTCTTTACGGTGCGCTATGACTATTAGTGCGTCTGGGTATAATTTAGCTTTGGTGTTATTTAACGTTAACATTCGTGTTGGCAAACTAAGAATATTGTTGAGGTGAGACGAGACGATTGTGTTTACACTGAAAACCAGTTGTGAATGTAGCTACCAGAATATAGGGTAAACAGCTGAAGCGTAGACTTCATTTCCTGTTCTTTTCCCCATTGACTGATTTCCATGTGTCCAAGATTTATCCTTATTGGATGTAAAATGTCGTCTACTTTACTGTTTGCTATGTTTGGAATACTACTTCAATATTTCGTAAATTTTTACTTCAAAAAAGTGAAATAACTCCATATCTGGGTAAATAAGTTTGTAGTAGTAGACCTCTTGACTCGGAGAGGTAATATTTTGGTTTTCCCAACTTGTTCCTTACTATTATAATGGAAACGAATCGTATATATACCCCAAAATTTGAAGAAAGCGGGCAAGAGGGGTACCCTTCACTTTAAACGTCAGTATTAGAAACGTTTGAGAAGATAATAGGTATAACTTTATTTTAAACGATTTAACTATTATTAATGTTAATAATTGAAGATTAAAATAATTAAAAATAATTATATTTATTTAAATATTAAAGATAATCTTGTTTCTCAACTCAAAATTAATACGGAAAGATTTAAAAAGCAGTCTATGTTTTTGTCTGTGTGTGTCCGTCCATTGTTACACTAGTGCGTCGCGTTAGCAGTTAGCCTTGTGTTGATGTGTTAAGAAATCATACAGAACCTTAATATTCCCTTTTTCCATAATATAAAGTGAATATGTGGAAGTATTTTTCGTAATTATGATGCATTTAGTACTTTTGTAGCTTTAAAGCTCTGTTTCATTTTGATATTCCAAAGATTTATTTTAATATTGTTATTTGAAATGGCTGTTTATATATTGCGTAAGCTATACTACATCTGTATATAGAATAATCCTTGGTTTAGTAATTTCATGAAGAAAAATAAGACCTAAACTCAGGCGCGTATAAGCGTATAACAAGTATTATCCGCAATAGGCTTAGTGAAACAAAGAGTAAATAATTGAGGCCTGAGGTGAAGTAAACTTTTGGCTTTGATTTTCGTGTCTGAAATGAACAGACATCAACGGTTCAGAGTGAGCCGAAAGTTAAATACACTCTTAAATAATAATAATAATAAGGTTAGTAAAAGGGCCAATGGTAAACGGCTAGTAACTACAGACTTATTATTCTCTTTATGGTGCGCATTGACTATTAGTGCGTCTAGCTACAATTTAGCTTTGGTGTTATTTAACGTTAACATTCATGTTGGCAAACTAAGAATATTGTTGAGGTGAGACGAGACGATAGTGTTTACACTGCAAACCAGTTGTGAATGTAGCTTTCAGAATATAGGGTAAACAGCTGAAGCATAGACTTCATTTCCTGTTCTTTTCCCCATTGACTGATTTCTATGTGTCCAAGATTTATCCTTATTGGATGTAAAATGTCGTCTGCTTTACTGTACATTCGCTATGTTTGGAATACTGCTTCAATATTTCGTAAATTTTTACTTCAAAAAAGTGAAATAATTCCATATCTAGGTAAATACGTTTGTAGTAGTAGACCTCTTGACACGGAGAGGTAATATTTTGGTTTTCCCAACTTGTTTACAGTGTAAATGTCCAAACATTGTTTAAGAGGCAGACGCTCGAATTAAAAAATCAAAAAATAGCTATGTTTAAAATGATTTTAGGAGTAAAGTTTCTCAAAACGATTTAACTAGTACTAAGGTAAATTAATGACGACTAAAATAATATCAATTATATTTATTTAATTATTTAAGAAAACCCTCTGAATTGGGTCTCGACTAGGAGAGGTTTTTTTCGGTTTCCAGACTTGTTATATTTACTCCGTCGTCTGTTTACATATATATATATCAATATTGCAATCGTAAAGGGGACTGGTATAAGTGACAGTTTGATAGTTCAAAAATCTTGGCAGGAGGATCGTTTTGACGTTCAGTAAATGGCTAGGGTTCGAGAAGGAGTTGCGAAATGTATCTTATAATAGTTTGTAGAAGTGTAGAATCATTTTTAAACTCGTTCGAATGTCTGATTGGTCTACACTCTACGGATATGCTCTTCACTTTTGTCTCTGCATGTGGCATGTGCTAATTTTGAAACACTTTCTCAATAAACTTGTTTAAAATTAAGACTGAAGAGACAGATTTGAATAAAAACTGTCTGTTTGATAAAGCCTAGAATAATAAGGGATAAGTGGACAAAACAGAATTACTGAATGGCCAGATATTAAATATGTTCAGTTTAAAGACATGATGTTAAAACATCAATTATATAAAAAATTACTCTCACCCCAAAATTCCATTTGCACCGTAAAAGGTTGCAAAAAGCCAAGGGTCGTGTTAGAAGACTCCCAGACCAGTAATGGCTGTAGTAATTTTCTTCTTTCTTCAATCCCTATCATCACCTCTTAAATCGGAATGTCTGACAGACTCTGCTTCAACAGCTATTCTTGAATCGTATCTCGTCCGAGAATTAAAATCACAGACCACGCCTTAGAGTTTCCTTAGTTCCCCACTGCTGGCCTGGAGATCAGTCCTAAACACTCTTAGTCTTATACTTTCAAGGACAAAATATACTGATGGGTATTATCGAGGATACTCGCGGAACTCGGAAACTTGAGCTCTAATTGGTCGACCAAAAAGCTAGAGAGGAAATAATATTTCGAGTGCGACGTTCACATCATACTGGAAATATACAAAGGAAGGTTGGATTTCATACATACAAGGAGCCATCGTATAATTACTAAGCATTTGACTACGAATCTGATTGAACAGAATATCGTTGAAATGGCGGCACTCCAATAGAAAGTTGTAAAAAGCGTTCCTAAAGAAGTTAAGTTTCTTTGGGGGGAGATTGTAGAAAGTGGATGAAAGAGAGGCGCAAATTGTATCTTGAATTGAAAAAGGCTTTTGTTAGCATAACCGATCCAGCCTCTTGCAAAATATTGCACAAGCAATAATGATTACAATGACAAAAGTGCACTGGATCAAAATGAGCTTATATATTTTTGAATAGAATAAAGTGGTGGACAAAGTTTAGCCAAAAATTTTGATTTTTCATGGTAAAATTGGGAAATTTTCTTTAACTTATTTCTAGGACTTAAGTGGCAAAACAATGATGTCATATTGGATAATATGAGAGTAAAATTTATTTTTCATACATTATTTGACTACTTCTACATAGTCAAATATTATAGAACTGAATTAGGTTATGTAACACAATCTGCTAAAACTTGATAAAGCAAACTAGAAAACATTTTAAGTTTAGATGTGGATGGTCAATAAAGAGCAATTTATGCAACTAGGCTTTTTAAATTAAATTAAATTGTCTCATACACTGATTATTTAGCTAATTAACAAAAACAATTGTATTTCATAGAAACTTACTCAAAACTATAGGATTTAAAGGGTTGTTTTATGAATAAACGCTTGGTTCAAATATATAGGATTTTATAGAAAATGTAGGACAAATGGGCTCCCTAAGATATCTTCCACTTTATCCAAACTAAACATTACCATTTGTTGGCCTTAGGTTCACTTTTTAGGGTTTTACCCTTTTTGCTCTACACCTAACTTTAACATCTTGTTTTGTTCGTTAGTCTGTTTGACTGTTTGAATATATGTATGGTCCAAACGAAAATCAAACATACTGATGAAGACAATATCCGCAACCAACTCCTAACTCGTATTAGGAATTAAAGAAATGGGTATAAATGCAGTGTTCAGTTTCCCTCAATTCTGTATAGAGTTTGCTAAGGGAAGCTTAAGTACATTAAATTTAGTTTTATTTTACAGTAAAAATATTTTCTATTAACTTTGCAAAATCTAGAAAAGCGTTTCGCTGTTTCAAAAGTATTTTACCCTTCGGTTCCATGCGCCGTCAATTGATTGAGAGACAAAGGGGGTTATTTCTTAGCTTGAGGATGTAGAAGGCGTGGTCTGTATTTTAATACATTACGAAAAGAGAATAAAATGGGAACCTGGTTTTAAAACACGCTGAATAGCGATATAAGTCCTTCGCAAAACTTCAATTGATTTACAAACTTTCATGAAATAATTTTTTCTATAGCATGTAGGAACAAGAACATATTTATTGCGCTCAGCATTTGTATGTCTGTTTTAAAATATTGATTGAGTTGTTAACTATTATTCTTTGAATAAGCGCTACCTATATGAACTAAATGTACAGAAACCGTTAGTGCAATAGACGTTTCAGTTGTGAAAAAGGAGGGAGGCAACCCTCAGTAAGGAGACATACAAGAGACTTGATACATTTCCGTCTCTGCGCACTCTCATGATACAAAAAGACTATACCGCAGGCGCAAAAAAGCCCCCCCCCCCGTGTCTTTCCCTCTTAACTGCATCGAAATGGTCTATCTCGTATATTACGTTACTGTGTTAGAAAACATGGGTATTGAACTACGAAATTAAGATGCCCTCACAACCACACCTATCTGTTATCTAATAGGAAAATATTGATTTGCGTGACTTGTTTTTATGTGTGTTTGAACGAGGTATTTCTTTGAAACTTTTTCCTGTTGTTTTTTTTAGGGAAATGACCCCGCCCGTACAAAAATTTTAAGCTGTAATTCATCTGCATACGCGCTTTTTTATCGCTACCACGCTGTAATAGGTATAAATTAAGGCTACATTTTCTGCAGCTCGAAAAACGCGAAAATTTCACAGAAATTCCAGAACTGCAAATTGTCTGCCGTTTCTACATTTTCTGTTTATTATCTGTTAATTGTCTGTATTGGCAGAAATATGCAGCGCGATTCTGCAAACGCGATGTAAAAGTAGAAATAACAGCTGCTAGTTTAAAACTGTAATTTGACCACAGTTATAGACATGTTACAGTTCTGCAAAAGTGATGGAAAAGTAGAAATCCAGCTGCCAATTTAAAACTGCAATTTGACTATATTTATTGACATGTTACAGGTCTGCAAAAGTGATGAAAAAGTAGAAATACCAGCTGCTAGTTTAAAACTGCAACTTGACCACATTTATAGACATGTTACAGGCCTGCAAATGTGATGGAAAAGTAGAAATCCAGATGCCATTTTAAAACTGTAATATGACCATATTTATAGACATGTTACAGGTCTGCAAAACTTATGGAAAAGTAGATATTCAGCTGCCAATTTAAAACTGTAATTTGACCATTTTTATAGACATGTTACAGGTGTGCAAAAGCGATAGAAAAGTAGAAATACCAGATGCTAGTTTAAAACTGTAATTTGACTACATGTATAGACATGTAACAAGTCTGAAAAAGTGATGGAAAAGTAGAAATCCAGCTGCCAATTTAAAACTGCAATTTGACCATATTTATAGACATGTTACAAGTCTGAAAAAGTGATGGAAAAGTAGAAATCCAGCTGCCAATTTAAAACTGTAATTTGACCATATTTATAGACATGTTTCAAGTCTGAAAAAGCGATGGAAAAGTAGAAATCCAGCTGCCTATTTAAAACTGTAATTTGACCATTTATATAGACATGTTACAGGTCTGCAAAAGTGATGGAAAAGTAGATATCCAGCTGCCAATTTAAAACTGCAATTTGACCACATTTATACACATGTTACAGGTCTGCAAAAGTTATGGGAAAGTTGAAATCTAGCTTCCAATTTAAAACTGTAACTATTCAACATTTATAGACATATTGCAGATATTCAAAAGTAGAATTTCCTAATTTTGAATACCTGCAATATCTCTCTAAATGTGGTTAAATTACAGTTTTAAATTGGCAGCTGAATTTCTACTTTTCCATCACTTTTGCAGACCTGTAACATGTCTATTAAAATGGTCAATTTAGGTCAAATTAAAGTTTTAAATTGGCAGCTGTATTTCTACTGTTCCATCACTTTTGCAGACCTGTAACATGTCTTTAAATGTAGTCAAATTGCAGTTTTAAATTAGCAGCTAGATTTCTACTTTTCAATCACTCTTTCAGACCTGTAACATGCCTATAAATGTGGCCAAATTGCAGTTTTAAATTAGCAGCTGGATTTCTACTTTTCTATCACTTTTGCAGACCTGTAACATGTCTATAAAAAAGGTCCAATTACAGTTCTAAATTGGCAGCTGCATTTCTGCTTTTCCATCACTTTTGCAGATCTGTAACATGTCTATAAATGTGGTAGAATTGCAGTTTTAAATTAGCAGCTGGATTTCTACTTTTCTATCACTTTTGCAGACCTGTAACATGTCTATTAAAACGGTCAAATTACAGTTCTAAATTAGCAGCTGGATTTCTACTTTTCCATCACTTTTGCAGACCTGTATCATATCTTTAAAAACGGCCAAATTACAGTTTTAAACTAACAGCTGGTATTTCTACTTTTGCTTAGCGTTTGCAGAATTGCGCTGCATATTTCTGCCAGGCTAGACAGTTAACAGTTAACAAACAGAAAATGAAGAAACGGCAGTCAATTTGCAGTTCTAGAATTGCTGTGAAATTTTCCCGTTTTTTGAGCTGCAGAAATGTAGCCTTAATGTATACCTATTACAGCGTGGTAGCGATAAAAAAGCGCGTATGCAGATGAATTACAGCTTAAAATTTTTGTACGGGAAGTCAACTTCGAGCGCACCCTAAATTTTTATCTGCTTCTGTTAGGCATTAATATTACTGCTTTTATTTTTCTAAAATTTGAATAAAGAATTGGTTAGGCCTAAAAAGGCATCTTAAAAAAGCTTTACTCATTCATCTTAATAAAATCTTTTGATCTAATACTGTCACGTCTCGATCCTAAAAATATTTAAACCACCATAAAAGATAGAAAATTGAAACATTTTTTGGTCATAAATGGGCCAGTATTGTATATACAGTTATCATAAGTTTATCAGATATGTTTCAATAAGTATGACACTGCCTATACTTCGTAATGCTAGAGACTTACTGAGAGCTAGTTCGAGAATGACGCGAGAATTGAATACACTCGGTTTTGCAGTCCAACTTCCTATTTAGCCTTATTAAGCCTTTGACAATGGCTCAACAGGCGTCGCTTTACGAGAATATGACGTTTCACCTACACCACTTCATGAAGTAACCAGTGACAAACTTATGGAACACATCTTACGAACTTATGCAGTTATGTTTAAGGTGTATCCAATACTAACAACATAAGGATTCCAAGCTTTCAAAGGTGTTGGCAGTCAAGTTCTATAGATTCAAAACCTAATAAAATAAGAGTTACTTCTATTTGAGGTAAAAAGTCGTAGAAAAACAATTTTTCATCCAAAAAAAGTAAATAAAATTAATTTCAGTTTATTTTAGTGATTTTATTCCAGTTTTTGAGACCAGACCTAGCTTTCTGTGTGTGTGTGCATGTGTGTGTTTGTGGCCCCGGGTACACGAAAAACAAGCGTGGATAGAAACCGATTAAGACAAGATCTACTATCACCATGGCACTCGAAATGTGAAGGAAATTGCAAACCAAAGTACTTTAGCGCTATTTTATAAGTCTACAGCAGTTTTCCTGGTTGCGGATAGACGTAAAACAAGCCTGTCGGGACCCTTCCCTTCAGTTGTAATCGGTTTTTAGCTATAAGTTTGAAAGAATTTTTCGATTACGTTCTGTGAGTGTGTATGTTGTGGATGTTAGATAGACGAAAAGACCTTATCTAGATGTGGTGAGAACTTAATGTACATGTACCTAAACAGTTGGACCATCTCAGATATTACTTTAGCAAGTCAGAAAAGCGTGTATTCAGATGAATTACAGCTTAATATTTTTGTAAGAGATGAGTACAAGTTGGGAATCCAAAATAAACCTCTCCAAGTCGAGACGCAATTTAGAGGCTATTTTTAAATATTTAAATAAATATAAATGATATTTATTAATTTAATCGTCATTAATTTACCTTAATTCTAGTTAAATCGTTTTAAGAAACTTTATTCCTAAAATCATTTTAAACATAGCTATTGTTGACGTTTGAACTCAAGCGTAAGCCTCTTTAATTTTTTTTGGAAATTTAGGGTATATAAGGCTACTGATTCACAATAATTGATAGGAAAACCCGCAATGACTCTGCAAAGCATATGAAACGCGCCTGCAATGATCCTGCAAAGAATCTGAAATGCACCTGCAATTATCCTACGAAGTATCTGAAACGCACCTGCAATGACCCTACAAAGAATCTGAAATCCACCTGCAATGATCCTGCGATGTATCTGAAATGCACCTGCAATGATCCTTTGAAGTATCTGAAACGCGTCTGCAATTATTCCACAAAGTATCTATATCGCGCCTGCAATTATCCTTCAAGTATCTGAAACGCGCCTGCAATGATCCTACAAAGAATCTGAAACGCGGCTGCAATGACCCTGCAAAGTATCTGAAACGCACCTGCAATTATCCTACAGAGTATCTGAAATGCTCCTGCGAAGTATCTGAAACGCGGCTGCAATGATCCTACAAAGTATATGAAAAGAGCCTTCAATTAATCTAAAAAAGTATCTGAAACGCGCCTGCAATTATCCTACAAAGTATCCGAAATACGCCTGCAATGATCCTAAAAAGTATCTGAAACGCGCCTGCAATGATCCAAAAAAGTATATGAAAAGCGCCTGCAATATTCCTACAAAATATATGAAAAGCGCCTGCAATTATCCTACGAAGTATCTGAAATGCTCCTGCAATTATCCTAAAAATTTCTGAAAAGTACCTGCAATTATCCTTAAAAAGTATCTGAAACGCGCCTGCAATTTTCCTACAAAGTATATGAAACGCTCCTGAAATTATCCTGAAAAGTGTCTGAAATGCGCCTGCAATTATCCTACAAAGTATCTGAAACGCGCCTGTAATTATCCTACAAAGTATATGAAAAGCAACTGCAATTATCCTACAAAGTATATGAAAAGAGCCTGCAATTATCCTAAAAAGTATCTGAAACGCGCCTGCAATTATCCTAAAAAGTATCTGAAACGCGCCTGCAATGATCCAAAAAAGTATATGAAAAGCGCCTGCAATATTCCTACAAAATATATGAAAAGCACCTGCAATTATCGTACAAATTAAAGTATCTGAAACGCGCCTGCAATATTCCTACAAAATATATGAAAAGCGCCTGCAATTATCGTACAAATTAAAGTATCTGAAACGCGCCTGTAATGGTCCGTAAAAGTATCTGAAACGCGCCAGTAATGATCCTGAAAAGTATCTGAAACGCGCCTGCTATTTTCCTACAAAGTATATGAAAAGCGCCTGCATTTTTCCTGCAAAGTATCTGACATGCGCCTGCAACTATCCTAAAAATTATCTGACATGCGCCTGCAACTATCCTAAAAATTATCTGAAACACGGCTGCAATGATCCTGCAAAGTATTTGAAACGCGGCTGCAATTATCCTACAAAGTATCTGAAACGCGGCTGCAATGACCCTGCTAAGTATCTGAAATGCGCCTGCAATTATCCTGAAAAGTATCTGACAAGCACCTGCAATTATCCTACAAAGTATCTGAAACGCGCCTGTAATTGTCCTACAAAGTATATGAAAAGCGCCTGCAATTATCCTACAAAGTATATGAAAAGAGCCTGTAATTATCCTAAAAAGTATCTGAAACGCGCCTACAATTATCCTAAAAATTATCTGAAAAGCACCTGCCATTATCCTAAAAAGTATCTGAAAAGCACCTGTAATTATCGTATCTGAAACGCGCCTGTAATGGTCCTTAAAAGTATCTGAAACGCGCCTGCAATTTTCCTACGAAGTATATGAAAAGCGCCTGCATTTATCCTGCAAAGTATCTGACATGCGCCTGAAACTATCCTAAAAATTATCTGACATGCGCCTGCAACTATCCTAAAAATTATCTGAAACGCGGCTGCAATGATCCTGCAAATCATCTGAAACGCGGCTGCAATTATCCTACAAAGTATCTGAAACGCGCCTGCAATGATCCAAAAAAGTATCTAAAACGCGCCTGCAATTTTCCTACAAAGTATATGAAACGCGCCGGCAATGATCCTGAAAAGTATATGAAACGCGCCTGTAATGGTCCTGAAAATTATATGAAACGCTCCTGCAATTTTCCTACAAAGTATCTGAAACGCGCCTGTAATGATCCTACAAAGTATCCCAAAATACGCCTGCAATGATCCTAAAAAGTATCTGAAACGCGCCTGCAATGATCCAAAAAAGTATATGAAAAGCGCCTGCAATATTCCTACAAAATATATGAAAAGCGCCTGCAATCATCCTACAAAGTATATGAAAAGCGCCTGCAATTATCCTACGAAGTATCTGAAATGCTCCTGCAATTATCCTAAAAATTTCTGAAAAGTACCTGCAATTATCCTTAAAAAGTATCTGAAACGCGCCTGCAATTTTCCTTCAAAGTATATGAAAAGCGCCTGCAATTATCCTACAAAGTATATGAAAAGAGCCTGTAATTATGCTAAAAAGTATCTGAAACGCGCCTACAATTATCCTAAAAATTATCTGAAAAGCACCTGCCATTATCCTAAAAAGTATCTGAAAAGCACCTGTAATTATCGTATCTGAAACGCGCCTGTAATGGTCCTTAAAAGTATCTGAAACGCGCCTGTAATGGTCCTTATACGTATCTGAAACGCGCCTGTAATGGTCCTTATACGTATCTGAAACGCGCCTGTAATGGTCCTTAAAAGTATCTGAAACGCGCCTGTAATGGTCCTTAAACGTATCTGAAACGCGCCTGTAATGGTTCTTAAAAGTATCTGAAACGCGCCAGTAATGGTCCTTAAAAGTATCTGAAACGCGCCAGTAATGGTCCTTAAAAGTATCTGAAACGCGCCAGTAATGATCCTGAAAAGTATCTGAAACACGCCTGCAATTTTCCTACGAAGTATATGAAAAGCGCCTGCATTTATCCTGCAAAGTATCTGACATGCGCCTGAAACTATCCTAAAAATTATCTGACATGCGCCTGCAACTATCCTAAAAATTATCTGAAACGCGGCTGCAATGATCCTGCAAATCATCTGAAACGCGGCTGCAATTATCCTACAAAGTATCTGAAACGCGCCTGCAATGATCCAAAAAAGTATCTAAAACGCGCCTGCAATTTTCCTACAAAGTATATGAAACGCGCCGGCAATGATCCTGAAAAGTATATGAAACGCGCCTGTAATGGTCCTGAAAATTATATGAAACGCTCCTGCAATTTTCCTACAAAGTATCTGAAACGCGCCTGTAATGATCCTGAAAAGTATCTGAAACGCGTCTGTGATGATCCTGAAAAGTATCTGAAACGCGCCTGTGATGATCCTGAAAAGTATCTGAAACGCGTCTGCAATTATCGTAAAAAGTATCCGAAACACGCCTGCAATTATCCTACAAACTTAGCAATTTCTGACTGTAACATGCATACAATATATTTGGAAGGTACAGTACTTGGAATGAGCCTACAAACATCCTGATTTCTTACGGGAGTTACTATTTCCCCTCTGTTTTCTAGCTGTAAGGTAACTATTTTATGACTCTAGAGTCGCTAAATTTTGTATACTGTTGTACTGAGTTTTCCAACGCAAGATATTTTTTCTGCAAAACGTCTAAAATGTTCTGCATTGCTCTCTGGAATCACCTTAATTTTGTCTGAAATTGAACATTTTTCAGGTTTATTCCAGTATTTTTCCAGAATATTCCAGTTTATTTGCAATATATTGCAGACTCTAAAAAATCTAATTAACAGCAAAAATGCAGCCGTGAATTTTTGTACGGGCGGATAGACGTTTCTTTTTCTTTGACTTTCAGATTTGGAACTTTCAGGGTTTTTCCTCTTCACCGCCTGAAAATTTTTATTCGTAAGTGCATGCCCATCAATGCAACCTCTTCTTTTTTCAAATACAGCTGGTGCGTTCTTATATTCGGCGAGTCGCCAGCGAATATTTGCCGAGTCTATAGTATAGGGAGTATGCTGCTTCCCCTCTGCAGGCAAAAACAAACTAGAAATAAATCATTGGAGAAATCAAGATTTGAAACGACTTATTTTGTACTTACTCCTTTTGAACATGTTAAATGCGGCCTTTACGCTTTACTTTGAAGCTAGATGGCTATAGTGGGGATATCTTTATAACAATGGCGATCCCCATTAATTTTTCCTACGGTAACCTTGAAGGAGAAAAGTTTATAAAATGTCTAAGAATGGTTTTTGTCATTGAGCATTTGCGAGTGCAATCACATCTCATTTGAAAAACTTTAATTTTTAGCCACATCGTAGTATACGATAGGCTCTTGGTTTGCCCCGAGCCGTAACAGTAGTAATAGCAGTAGTTGTGGCCGTAGTTTTCGCTTCGCTATCGTCAGATTTTAGGTAGAAAGGAATTCTAAAGTACCTCAACCCACCCATAGGGCCGCATAGGGCTAACTGGGCTCGGTAATAGATTTTATTTTAATTAAAAAATGTTCACAACGCACCCGGGAATAAAACCCGGGACGCTGACGTAGCAGTAAGACACTCTACCACTGCATGGTCTGCACCATAAAGACTCGATAGGAAAGCCTAGTTTTCATCCTTAATTAATCTCTAAAGTGTTGGGGTGCGGGGTGGTACTTCTTTATCTGTGGGGACGGATATTATTTAATTTCTATCAGTGGGGTTTGATATTATTTAATTTCTATCAGTGAGGTTGGATATTATTTAATTTCTATCAGTAGGGGTCGGATACTTTTGAATTTATATCTTTGGGGTCTTTATATTTATTTTCATTTTATTGAAGTGCTAATTTAATACGATGTCGCTAGTAATCAGATTGTGCTTGTTGCTATTTTACCTTTATACAAATATTTAAAACTACCAAAACTTAATGTTAGTCGAAATGATACACTTTTATACCTTTACAGATCCCTGAAGAGACAATTTTCTTGAGAGAACTACAACTGAGAGCTAGAGTCGAGTATTAATCATGTAGGAAAATATTTTAGTCAAATCGAATTTTTTTTATAAGAAAGGATGATACGTAGATGTTTATAATCATGTCCTTAAAACTGAAAATTTGATTATCTGACACTTAAGCACATTCATTTGGTCAACTTATGTTTTATTTTCAATGCTTTGTCTAGAATGTAAGTTTTCATTAATTTTTTTAAGCTCTCATAGAAGCACTTATGATTAGAAATCTCAAGTCTTTCGCTTTTCCTTTTTATCGCTTACTTTATAAATCAAAGTGTAAAAATGCCTTTAAGGTCAAAAGTGGAGAATTGAAAGCGTTGGTGAAATGGTAAAAGAAAATCAATAGGCAAATTCAGAAAATGCTATTACGCGACTCCAAGTTCCTCGAAAACGAGAAAATAGAGAAAAAATTATAATTTCCAAAGTTTTGGAAAAAGACAAAGTTTGCCAGGATGAAGTGAAAGTTTTTTAGCGTCGTTTTTATACACCTGCAATTTAAAATCAATGATCCTTTTGAAGATTACGCCTCATGCCTTCACCCTTTTCTCAATTCAACCAACACCATCTTATAAAAACTCCATCGAAACTTGCTTTAAAAATATTTTCAAGGACCCCAACCAACATCGGTGGACTTTTGACACTTGACTCCCTACATCAAGTCCTCGCAGCCAAATGGCCATGCATAGAAAATTTAAACGGCATCATAACGTAGTAACTGCGTGCCTTTGAATTATTTCTTATCTATAAAATATCTGTTATTTAAGGTTGTTGTTGGGGAGTTGTCCCATTACGCCGAATCCCGTTAAACCGAAATCCCAATAAATCGAATCCCGTTAAACCGATTCCCAATAAATCGAAATTTTAAGTATTGCTTTTCTCAATCAAGCCCGTTGGGCGGTTTCTGTCTATTGGGAATTTTTTATCAGAAATGTTATCTGTTGTTAGTGTTTTATAATTCTTCGTCAAAAGTTAATTAAGCAATGGTGGTTTCCGTCTCACCGTGGCCTAGTGGAAGAGTATCGGACCATCAATCGACAGACCCTGGATCGAATCCTCGAAAGGAAAAGTAAGTTTCGTAATACTAACATTCGTGTGTTTGCATACTAAAGTCATTATAAACTAAATTAGTTGCATCTGCCTTACGGTTAGGTTAGGTTAGGTTAGGTTAGGTTAGGTTAGGTTAGGTTTGGTTAGGTTAGGTTAGGTTAGGTTAGGTTAGGTTAGGTTAGGTTAGGTTAGGTTAGGTTAGGTTAGGTTAGGTTAGGTTAGGTTAGGTTAGGTTAGGTCAGGTTAGATCTGGTTAGGTTAGGTTAGGTTAGGTCAGGTTAGGTCAGGTTAGATCTGGTTAGGTTAGGTAAGGTTAGGTTTGGTTAGGTTAAAGAATTAGTCTCAATTATATCATTCCAGTTATTAATTTTTATTTCCTTTATGAATATTTGTTACATTCCATTCAAAATTTTTAAACATCCGTTACAATATTTGATGATATGGCATCCAGTAATTTCGTCGCGGCACTGATTTTACATTCTTTGGGATTTTCAATGGCGGCTTGATATTTTTTTACAGCATTGTTGTACCTTTCGTTGAACTGAAGAAATTTTGTTTTCGCTGGTTTCGGAGGTTTCCCAGCGTCATTATCGAGCTTCAAGGATCGGCATTCTACGTGTAGCTTTTGCAGTATTTATATATATTTCAGAATATAACCAGCTTAAAAAATATATTTAAGACATTGAAATGCCAATCTTAAGAAAAAGAACCCGCCAAAGTATGAAAATTAACCCGCACATTTGGCGTTTTCGGTCCAATGGGATTCGGTTCAATGGGACATTCGATCTAATGGGATTCGGTCTAATGGGACTTTCGATCCAACGGGATTCGGTCTAATGGGACGGGAGCGTTGTTGGGGCCATTGACCCAGGGAACATTTTTTAAAACCAATTTTTTTAAGAAGATACATTTTCCAACATATTTGTTGGCTTTTAGTAAAATATATAATGTACTTATCCCTCAGCCTATGGGACTAATTGTTTTTATTTTATTGGGCAACTGGCAAGTTAGCGTCTTTGCTATCTACTGTACTTCCGCTTGTCCACTAACGAATTAAATATTTCCCCAAGTTCCTTAATTTTATTTTCCCAATTCAATTGATTTTTATAAATTTCAACACAAAAATAGCCATACCATGAACAATTTTAGTCCTAAAACTATCCTATATAGTCTTGTTGACCCATGAAGTGTACAAGACAGGAAAAAAATCCTATTTTTCCTATATGACAAAACTCCATTTCATAACTTCTGCAATAATAAAATTTTCCTTTATTTCGACTAGGCCTACTGGCATTTTTCTCTGTTAAATCACTCATTTCGCTGTATAGCCTTGAACAATGAGTTATCCGATTAAATCTTTTAACTACTAAAGACTAATGAGTAAATTAGGGTCCTAGCGAAACTGGTGTTCAGTTTCTTAAGAAAAGCAGTTTATCTTCGAGCTTTTCCTTGACTGTCAGTCAGTCAGTCAGTAAGAACTTTTGCTTAAAATTAAATATATAGATAATTATATTCCAAAAATTCCCTGCAGCCATTAAGGAATGCGTGAAATATTTTAATATTTAATTTTCATCAAATAATTAGTAGGTTGAGGAACAAAGCCTGAAAAATTAAAACAAAATACATTTCGCCGTATCGGATTCTTGGAAAATATATGACTATAGAAAACATTTCGACTGAATTTTAAAATGGTGTCCCATAAAGTAACTAAGACGTTCCGATGGGCTGACGAACCACAGCAGGTGTCTTTTATTCTAGTATCTTAAAAACCATAAAGCGGAAAGGGAAACTGGACATTTTATGGGTAAAAAATCCATTCTTTGGAGGAGCGATAGTAATCTAGTATATCAAGGTCACTCAAAATTTAAGTGATCACTGGTGATAGTAAAGTGAGGAGAGGAAGTAAATTGTATTAACATATTCCTCTAAGATCATTTGCCCGTGTCTTAATGCATCCTTTTTAGGCTGGTCCATTTAGGACAATGACTACACCTGCGCAGAGGATGCTGGATCCGTTATATCGTGGAAGCGTCTAACGTATATCTTTTAAGAGATACGTTATTTTTGGGATCCACATACCTTGGGCCATTATCGATTCGCAAGCTCAATTTTAAATGAGAAATACACGGTTATTTGAATGATGTGGTTAGGTAAATGCGCTTCCAGTTAAGTGTGTAAAATCGTTTTATAAACCATTCCATTTAATACTGTTGGAGAATAAATTGCTTCAATTGAGTTGATTAAAAATTAATTTTTCACGTTTTTCAAAATATTTTTCCTTGAAATCAGTCGCATACCAAATATTTGCACTCCAGGCTAGGTTTGGTTCGTTTGGGATAGAAGAATGTAGGTTAGGGTTTGTTATGTCAAGTTAGTTTAAGCTATGTAACTCATACTAAAAATATATTCTTTTAAATGAAAAAAAAATGTGGTAGACATATTTAGAGAATCGCCATAAAAGTAGTATATATTCGGCCAGATCTTTGCTCGATATGGATTCCCTTAAATGGTATTATAATGAAGATTATGATTAAAAATTAAAGATAAGATCAACGGTTTTCTCCATTAAATTTATTAACTGAGAATTAATTGTTCTTAATCCGAATATCTAATTAACTGTTTCGAAGTTCGGCTTACTTTAAAAGTAAATAATCCCTCATTTCTTGGCTGAATTATTCTATAATTGCGTTCCCGGGATATCTAAGCTAGGGTTTACGTTTCGTAAACCCGCGATGATGCTCGGTTTCGGTTGAATGGGAATTTCGAATTTTGCGTTGGAGTTTCGGTGCAATTGGAAGGAACCATTGTCCAAGCAACGAAGATAGAATATCCCATAAATAGAAAGGATTAGATACTAGTCAAGTATCAAATGTTTTTTGTTTCCAAAAAGCCATGATTTGAATATCTAAAACTCTGGCTTCTGATAACCCTGTTGAAAGTTGGGGGTGAATGTCTTTTATTTTTGAAAAGAACTTTTCTTGAGACCGTTTTTTATTTTTCTAACTTTTTTTCGGTTCGGGTTCCCTTTAATAATCATTTTGAAAACTTTCGGTTTCAGGATTAAGGAATATAAGATCGATGTACTCTTTTGTTCCGCTACAAAGAACCGGGCGTCCTTCAACACACCACGTCGCTCCATCCCTACTCGCCTCTACCCTCAAGCTATCCGGGATTTTAATAGAGTTTTCATGAAAACGACAATTATAAACTTTAAAGGTACAATGAAATGTTTTCCCATAAGTGGGCGTTGACTCACAATCGTTATTTGGAATCTATCTGGAATGAATTGTTCCTTTTTAGAAACTAGGTTCACAATATTTTCAAATCAATTGTTTTATTATATAAAAACGTCTTGGTTTGGACCAAGGCCGAAAAAACAAACGATATGTGTGAGGTTTATCAATTGACTGAAGTACCAGATATTGAAATTTTGTTCTAGTTCTTTTTATCCACTCAACCCTTAATCAATATTTAATTCAATCAACTGATTTTACTGTTAATCGATCTAGTCGCTCTAAATTAATTGAAAAAATTACATATCTACGCTTTTTCAAGAACAATTACATTTTTGAAAACATTTTATCATGAAATTAATTGTTCTTTAAAAAGCGTAGATATGTAATTTTTTCAATTAATTTAGAGGGACTAGGTCGATTAACAGTAAAATCAGTTGATTGAATTAAATATTGATTAAGGATTGAGTGGATAAAAAGAACTAGAACAAAATTGCAATATCTGAAACTTCAGTCAATTGATAAACCTCACACATATCGTTTGTTTTTTCGGCCTTGGTCCAAACCAAGACGTTTTTATATAATATCTGTCACTTCAGTCTTAATGTAATTAAATTTTGAATAATTATATTTGCTTTACCGCCCTCTAAAATATAATGGTGCATTCAAACACCATATATGCTGTTTTTTCCAGTGCCATAAAAGACATCATTTAGGGTGTACTTTAACCCCATTTCTATGATCAATTCACGCCATTTACTAATATTATTTGCAAGTATTGAGAAAATATTAAGCATTTATGCACCATTTACAGTGGCTTTTAACATCTTTTTTAGACAATCTATTAAACTTCTAATATTACTTAGTTAAATGGTTTTAAAAGTAGGGAAAAAGTACGCTACCTATGTCACCTTATTAAACCAAGTGAAGTGAAATAATTGTTAAATATATATTATAACCACTACACCACAGACACGTGGTAAGTCTAAGTTTTCCAAGAGATCTAACTAATTATTATGTCCAATCAAGATGGTTAAAACATGTATCTACCTGGGCTCGAACCTGGGACTTTCCGCGTGTGAAGCGGACGTGATAACCACTACACCATAGATACGTGGTAGCACTGAGTTTTCCAAGAGATCTAGCTAATTCTTATGTCCAATCACGATGGTCAATACATGTATCTATCAGGGCTCGAACCTGGGACCTTCCGCGTGTGAAGCGCACGTGATAACCACCACACTACAGATACGATGTGACACTGAGTTTTCCAAGAGAGCTAGCTAATTATTATGTCCAATCACGATGGTCAAAGCCGTACTTCTGTAATTAAGTAAAATTAACGTACTTAGACTTAATTGTTTTGATCAAGCTGGCCGATACCACACCCTGAATACTTAATTGTTAATTTAAGATAATTCCGAAAAATATCTTCGCTGTAGTTTTTAAGTTATCGGTGGGGAAAAATCACGAAAAACCCATGTTAATCTCCATAGGAAATTAGCAAAAGCGGGTGAATATTACTTTAACGTTACAAAACGGTATCAAGTCATATCTACAAGGGCCTACCGGCCCTGTAGAATTGCGCTAACTTATAAAGCTTTAAATCATATTACTGCTTTTAATAAATAGAAATGTAACTTCTTATTTAAATCAAAAGTATATAGTTTCTATCCGAATTTATATAAATTATTTTTTCCAGAAGGCTGACATTTTCCTGGGGCGTAGTAGTAGGAAAGCACTGAGAAAAACTTTTTCAATCTTCGGCCATCTTGATAGAAACATTCTTCTTGGTATAACCTAGACGCTTTTCAATCGATTTCGCTCATATTTAGTACACTGGTTCCTATACGCTATAGACGGGTTTTCAGGCTTTTGGTATTCAATTTTCCGCCATCTTTTAAAATGGCGAACAGAAATATGAGAAACCATCTTTATGGACTTCACTTAAATTTATTTTACTATTCGCTAGCGAAAACTACGTAGACGCCACCTATCCACTGCGTGGAACTAAATAGTGTTGATCAGAATAAATCAGTTGTCCCCATTTCGGCATTGCCGGCTCTCCGCGTTATTAATGCACTGAAACAATGGAATCTCAAATAGCTATGTCATCATTAAAGGGAGTGTGAAAAAGAAAATCAAGTTAATTTTCATCGATTCTGCTAATTATAAGACCAATCTGCCTAGTGAAATACATCCGTATGGTTTAAAATCATGTATAATTTTAAATAAGTACCTCCGACCGATCCCGTAAGTCCCTGCCATCTTTTTAACAAAATTCTTGTGGCACGCTCCATCTCTTGAGCCACGATTGTCACAAATTTTATCAAACCTCTCGATAAATTTCTTTCGAAACAGAGCGTACTTGGTTGGAGGTACTTATTTTAAATCTATATCTATATAAACATGAGTTAATAATATGTCAGCTCCCTATAAGTTACTCAGGCAATACATTTTTATACTCCAGCGTTTTCTCCCGCGCCGCCGGCTTCCCAATTATATGCGACGCTCTGCGGCCGCCACGCGAACGAAAATCTTATTTACTCTTCTTTCCGGTTTTTCCCTGGAAGCGCGTGTAGTGGAAGCTAGCCAATGATATCGGAGCTATTTAAGCAGCCGAATATTTCGCTCAGTAGCCTCGGTTAAGAAAACAGTTAAGAGATCAGTGGAATGGATTTAGCTGTTGTATAATTTTCTGGATTCAAGTCACATTAACAACTCTTATCTTTAGCATTCTTTATCAATATCGGCAAATTGCATTGAGTTCCTGCACTTTTTTGTCTCAGTACTGACACAAACGCCTTGATTTAATTTAAATTGTTAAAACATAAACATTCAAGACTAAAACACTCCCTTGGTGAAAAAGCAGCCGACGACTCGAGGTCGAGGAGCCGTACGAGCTGGATTTTTTTCCGACAAGAGAGAGCGCAACATTCGGATTTTCTTCCCGCGCGGGCGAAATGAGAAGAAATCGCTGGATACATTACGCCTATGGAGCCTGAGTAACTTATAGGGAGCTATTAACTCATGATATAAATCAAAGTCCTGACTGATTGACAGACAGACTAAACCGCTTGCCCTAGAAGGCTGAAAATTTGCAGGAACGTTACTCATAAGTAGTAGGCGCGTACTAAGAAGGATTTTTCTAATACGAAGCCATCTTAATAAATGGGCCCCCAGAAATGTAAAAATCTTCTCTATGCAACCAAGTCCGCGCTTTTCAAACGATTTCGCAAATATTTTGTACACTGTTTCCCTTAACCTATAGACGGGCTGAATGGTCTTTTGGGTTCGATTTGTTGCCATCTTTCTAAATGGCGGCAAAAAACTTAAAAACCCTTCTTTATGGATAATGTCCACATGAAAAGAAATAAAAAAATGTCCCTTCGGGCAACGCCGAGTGCCTTCGATCCTAAGGTGCTACAACATTATCAGTCGTCAGTAAAATCTACCCATTCTTTATATCATTTTGATGGAAGTTCTTATTACACGTGAGCGACGCCGCTGATAACAGCTAGTTATCCACAAAATTTGAAACGAATTTTAATTTTAAAATCATTCTGTGTTACATCTTGGATGTTTCACTATGTAGTTTCGTCTTATAATTAGTAGAAGAATCGATTAAAAATCACTTGATTTTCCATTTGACCCTTTTTTTAAATTATTATTAATTACTATGTATAGTTTTATTTCTTATTTTTTTTTTCATAATTGTGAATCTCACCATGTTTGAAATTCTAAAATACATTAGAGAAAGCCAGGAGCGTTAAATGAAGGGGAAAGAATCATAAGAATGTTCAGGGAGAACCAGAAAGGATCTCTAAAATTATATTTTTGGCTAACGAAAAAGACGACGTAATTTTAATTAATGTGTGAAATGATAACTCCGACTTTTGTTCATTACTATTTTGAGTTCCAGTATTATTACAAAAAGAACAGCACAATTTCTTCCGCCTCTAGTGTTAGTACAAGCGGCCATAGCCCATATGTTTTGGTTTGTTTGATCACCACTATAAGCAGGAAAACCAAGTTGCAGGGGTAGCGATTGCGGCGCCCCCTATTCCCGTTTCGCTAGCGAATTTCACTATGGCCATTGTTGGGCTAAATTTTCCACCATCTTTTAAAATAGCGGGCTGAAAATCGTCCCGATGGGCAACCCTTGGTTCTTTTATTTCTACTTCACTGTATGGCGAAATCTTAGTCATGGTTTTCAAAAGTGTAAGTACATTTGAGCCCTGTGAAAGAAGCTGTAGGTGCGCGAGATTGAAAGCTAATTTGAGACGTCGATGCTGAGGGGGGTTGCACAGGGAAACGAAATCCATTTTAATAGCATTCCTGCTTATATTAAACGGCACGGAACCGTGGTCCAAGCACCAAGATAATATATTCCTTAGCGCTCGCTTTTACAATGAAAATTCTAATACGTTGACTTCCCTTCCAGCAAAAACGTTTCCAAAAACTTGTGATCATTTTCCGATCAAATATTATAAAAATATAAAAATCTTTCTAACAAGACGACCCAAGGGCTGGGATCGTAATAGTAGCTACATCATACCGTACTTAATAGGTGCACAGAAAATTTGAGTGAATAGCCCCTTGATGCACTACCTTTAACTGTTTTAAAATATTTACTTATTTTACTTATGTTATAATTATAATACTGTGATAGGAACGGAAAAAGGCAGTGAGTACCCCCACGATGCACATCCTTTAACAGTAAAACGAAATACCCGTAAATACCCATTAAAAGAAGTCCTCTCGATGCCCTAGCAAAAAATTATTACCCTTAATCCTTACCTCATCACAATTTGAAATGCTTAACCTTACTAGTAAAATTAAATGAAAGGCTTAAACTTACTATTATAATCCCCATCCCTTTGAAATACACGAACGAAAAACATCCCCTTACCACAATTCTCTCACATTCACTCTCCCTTCAATGACGAACGAAAAATTTTATACTGCCTAATGCGGTTCTCCTTCACGACGCCATCACCACCACCACCTTCAACAACAGGCCAGATCAAACTAAGACCCACATCGTAGATGTTCATCATAAGATGTGGCTAAAAATGAAGAATAATAATGGTGTACCAAACCGCTCTGACAAAGGTATACTTAAGTGAATAAAATTTTAAAAGCAGTCCAGATGTCAGGCGTGAGTTACCAATAGCATTTTCTAATGTGGATCTTATGATAAAACTTTCGCCGGACTCTTGAACCTCCGTCGCGAATTAGTGAAAGAAAAAATAACTATACTATAAGCTTCATCTCTGAAGGAATATTCACCCTAAACCAGCGGCTATTTTTCAAATTGTTCCTTTAAGAGGTTTGGGTTTTGGAGTCTTGCCCTGTCTGCCACAGCTAACCGACAGCGCCACATGCTATTACCATGAATCAATAAATAGATTCGTGCTATTACACTTAGTTAACCTCAGCAAGTTTTGAGGGACATTACTGAACATAGTCTCATTTAAAATTTTAAAACGATAAATAAAATTGCAGTTGAAAAGCGTATAATTGTTTCGCCAAGATTGGATTGTCCTGTAATTGGACACTACTCTCAAAAATAGAAGTTGGCATTTTACGATCTGATTAAGCTAGTTTTCCATTCCTATTGGTCTGTGTTCTCCGCGTTAACACATGTACATATTAATGCTTTGAAATCGCAATATATCTTCTATTTTAAATTTGTACGGGAAACACGGAATCACGATCTTTAAGCCTAAATTAATTAGAAATTTAGAAAATCCTATCGGATAATAATAATTTTTCGTTTGGGATGCTACGTCGAATGTAATGGAAAATTAAATGAAGCCATCTCTCCTCGCTTTAATCTAATTGGCCATTTTTCATCAGTCTTTGACTGAATCCATCATTTTGACATTGGAAAAAATTTTTTATACAGGAAAATTATCTATTTAAAAATATTAAATCCATTTTAGTAAATGAAAACACGTCGAAACACATATCTCATTAAAATTTCAGGTAGTTTGGATCAGTAGCACAGAGGGTCTGGCCAAAATACCTATCATCTCCCTTAGAACTTAATGCAAATTTTGGTTTCATAGAGGCAATTAAGCTCCTCGCCGCCTAACCTGACTGTTGGGCACAATTGCGATGCATGGTGAGGCTGCGGTCGAGAAACGCTACTCATCACCGCTTTCTTCGAGTTATTTGATGACCAAAGTTGACGCCTGTAACAACGATATACATTGCGGGGTGTGCGATTACCTCTTTTTGGGTATTGAACCGGATACCGAATACCAAAAAATTTTCTTTATCAAATGCCGAATCCAATAGTATATTCCAAATCGAATACCGAATAGTTAGGCCTTGGTAAATTTTTAACTAACCGATTAATCGGGAATTGTTACACCATGTATTCGCAAATAGTTAAACGAAGTATTCGCGAACAGTTAAGCCAAGTATTCGCGAACAGTTAAGCCAAGTATTCGCGAAAAGTTAAGCCAAGTATTCGCGAACAGTTAAGCCAAGTATTCGCGAACAGTTAAGCCAAGTATTCGCGAAAAGTTAAGCCAAATATTCGCGAATAGTTAAGCCAAGTATTCGCGAATAGTTAAACCAAGTATTCGCGAATAGTTAAGCCGAGTATTCGCGAATAGTTAAGCCAAGTATTCGCGAACAGTTAAGCCAAGTATTCGCGAAAAGTTAAGCCAAATATTCGCGAATAGTTAAACCAAGTATTCGCGAATAGTTAAACCAAGTATTCGCGAATAGTTAAGCCGAGTATTCGCGAATAGTTAAGCCGAGTATTCGCGAACAGTTAAGCCGAGTATTCGCGAACAGTTAAGCCGAGTATTCGCGTATAGTTAAACCGAGTATTCGCGTATAGTTAAACCGAGTAATCGCGTATAGTTAAATCGAGTATTCGCCTATAGTTAAACCGAGTATTCGCGGATAGTTAAACCGAGTATTCGCGGATAGTTAAACCGAGTATTCGCGGATAGTTAAACCGAGTATTCGCGAAAAGTTAAACCGAGTATTCGCGAATAGTTAAACAATGTATTCGCGAATAGTTAAACAATGTATTCTCGAATAGTTAAACCGAGTATTCGCGGATAGTTAAACCGAGTATTCGCGGATAGTTAAACCGAGTATTCGCGAAAAGTTAAACCGAGTATTCGCGAATAGTTAAACAATGTATTCGCGAATAGTTAAACAATGTATTCGCGAATAGTTAAACAATGTATTCTCGAATAGTTAAACCAAGTATTCTCGAATAGTTAAACCAAGTATTCTCGAATAGTTAAACCAAGTATTCTCGAATAGTTAAACCAAGTATTCTCGAATAGTTAAACCAAGTATTCTCGAATAGTTAAACCAAGTATTCTCGAATAGTTAAACCAAGTATTCTCGAATAGTTAAACCAAGTATTCTCGAATAGTTAAACCAAGTATTCTCGAATAGTTAAACCAAGTATTCTCGAATAGTTAAACCAAGTATTCTCGAATAGTTAAACCAAGTATTCTCGAATAGTTAAACCAAGTATTCTCGAATAGTTAAACCAAGTGTTCTCGAATAGTTAAACCAAGTATTCTCGAATAGTTAAACCAAGTATTCTCGAATAGTTAAACCAAGTATTCTCGAATAGTTAAACCAAGTGTTCTCGAATAGTTAAACCAAGTATTCTCGAATAGTTAAACCAAGTATTCTCGAATAGTTAAACCAAGTATTCTCGAATAGTTAAACCAAGTATTCTCGAATAGTTAAACCAAGTATTCTCGAATAGTTAAACTAGAGGTGTGCGGTTAACCGTTTCAATCGAATAATTCGATCAAATACCGAACCGAATTATTCGATTCGGTATTCGATAAGCCCATTTTCACTATTCGAAACGAATATCGAATACCGAACTGACTATTCGGTTAAAGTTCGACTACCATAAATTTAGGTCCTTGGCACTAGAGAGACCCACCTTATTTTAAAAAATAGCATCCCGATTTTATTTGTCCTCCATCAAAAACTACCATCAAGTGCCTAGGAAAAGTTTAAAAAATACTTGGCCACCAATGAGGAGAGGTATTTTGAAATTTAGGAGCTCCTAAATGTTTTTCTCATTGCTTTGTATTAACTATTTGCGAATATATGGGTTACCACCCGATTAATCGGGAATAGTTAAGCCTAGTTTTCGCGAGTATTAGGGTTAACTATTCGCGAATACTAGGCTTAACTATTCACGATTAATCGGTTAGTAAAATATTTACCAAGGCCTAACTATTCGGTATTCGATTTGGAATAAACTATTCGATTCGGTATTTGATAAGGAAAATTTTTTTGTATTCGATAACCGGTTCGATACCCAAAAAGTGTTATTCGCACACCCCTAAGTTAATCCAAGTATTCGCGAATAGTTTAACCAAGTATTCGCGAGTAGTTAAACCTAGTATTCGCGAATAGTTAAACCATGTATTCGCGAACAGTTAAACCTAGTATTCGCGAACAGTTAAGCTGAGTATTCTCGAACAGTTAAGCCTAGTATTCGCGAACTGTTAAGCCTAGTATTCGCGAACAGTTAAGCCTAGTATTCGCGAACAGTTAAGCCTAGTATTCGCGAACAGTTAAGCCTAGTATTCGCGAACAGTTAAGCCTAGTATTCGCGAACAGTTAAGTCTAGTTCGATTGAAACGGTTAACCGCACACCTAAGTATGTATAGTTTTTAAAGTGTCCAATGAATTATTAAAATACAAAGTTATACTTTATTTAGCATAAATTAATAATAAAATAGGGCTTACCTTAATGAACTTCCATTCCCGAGTCACGTTATCGTGAAACAGTAAACTAACCCTAAAAATGTGGAAAAAATAGTCTGGTATTTGAAGGATCACGAAACAGATGGCGTACACCTAAACATTTAGGTTAAAAGTTATTGCACTGACCTATGACAATAATTGACTAACAATCTGCCACCATGGATTAATATTTAGGGAGACCAAACTGCAATGCAGTGCAATTTAAAGGAAAGCTTGATTCTCACTCCAATAACAATAATGTAATATGCTTTGTAACGACTATTGAAATTAAAAAGTTTTTTATTTTGGAATTTTTTATATTATTTTTTTATTTGTTTTTTTGGAATAATTATTTTAAGCTATGAATCACGTGAACGACGGTATTCTTGACTTGTTCCATATAATCTCTCTTGGTTAAACGATATAAAAGGCAAAGTTTTTCGAACGAGACATGCAAATCAGATTTCAAGTCTGTTATCCATAGTCAGCACTGGTGATATTGAGTAATGGCTCGCACTAAAACAGGACCGAAGGATATGCGCAATGTTACAATTAGGAAGAGGAAAGTCGATAAACCGGAAATTCCAAGATCGATTGACCATGGTAAATATGTAGAATAATCTGGGCTATACCGTCTTATTTCCACAGAAAAGAAACTGTATTTGAAATACAGATCTTTGGGGTTTCTCTTCCAATCGCCCGCCTTACATTGATCACTTTGAAGTTTCTATTGACCTTGATAGGCTAGAATCCTAGTTAACCTCTCCTCATGCACGCCACTCACGTAGTTGTTAAGACCCAGGTTCTAACAGACTGGCACGTCTAAGAATAGAACATACTTTAATTCTTGATAATTTTATGCGTCATTTGATCTTCTCGGGTCAATCGTGGCTTGAAAATAAAGATAGCACGTGTGATAATTTAATGGGGCGTATTTTCAAGGAATTTGTTTGAAAGTTGAAATTAACGTTTCTCATTTTAACTTGAATGTTTACTCGGAAATGAACTGTGACTGTGCATGAAGAAGAGGCCTAACATTTGCTTATCAACTACAAATGACTATAAAAGTGATGTTTTTATTTATAGCAATTGTGAAGAAAAGTAGGCACCCACGACAAACAGTTTCGAGTCGTGTCTAACTGATCCTGCCAGTTCCACGCGTGAAACGTAGACTACAAGATGGCAGCTACGCCTTCAGTTACCAAAGAGACGCAGTTGTAGCCTTGACCGCGGCTCTGGAATACCTGTGGCTGAAATAATGGAAATTTCATCAGCAAAAGCTCTTGGAGAGGAAAGGCCGCGTCACTCCTCGGCACATTATGTTGGCCCTCGAAGAAGACCTTGATTTGAAGTCATTGTTCAAGGGCATAACCATCGCTTCCAGTGGTGTAAGGCCTAAATTAATAACATATCCGAAGGAAAAGAAGAGCGCAAAAAACAATAGTTACTTATGATGGTTTTAGTTTAAATTCAACGTTTTCAAATATAATTGTTTAATCTTAAGTTTTATTAGGCCTATTTTTTATAGTTTTTGGAAACATTTTTAAAATTTTATTTTAAAAGGTAATAAAATGGTTTACGTACATTTGGTGTTATAAATTACTCTATTCCATTCTTGACCTACGATATATATCGTACTTAGATGAATCGAGGCATTAGAGGGGAGTTAACATGGACCGGAGCCTCCGAGAAATATAGGCCCATGCATGTAGCGAAGCGAGAATATTATTTTACTAATTTAGTTCGCCGTGTTTTCCCGCTTGGTGGCGCTTTCAGCACCGTAAAATAAACAAATTCAGCCTTATGACCCCGTCGAGTGCTACAATATTAGGGCAAGGTATAGACGTAGAGCGGTGAAACCGAGGTCGCGGAGAGTTAAAAAATGTTTTTGAAAATTTCCGAAGACCTTTACTAAACAATCATTCCAAAGAAGTAAAGGATAAAAATGTTAAGGTTAAAAAAATGAAAGGTTTTGAAGGGGTAAAAAATCCTCTAATGGTATATGAGCACTGTGAATTAGCAACACAAAGGTTGAAAATATTTCCTCTATGAAACTGGATATTTCCCCACGTAAAATCAACATGCATGGGCCAAGATATCTCGGAGGCTCTGATTTCGCTCATATTTAGTACAATGGGTCCAATACTCTTTAGACGGGTTTTCAGGCATTTGGTATTCAATTTTCCGCCATCTTTTGAAATGGCGAACAGAAATATGAGAAACCATCTTTATGGACATCACTTAAATTTATTTTACTATTTCACTATGGCCATTGTTGGGCTCAATTTTCCGCCATCTTTTAAAATGGTGGGCTGAAAATCATCCCGATGGGCAACCCTTGGTTCTTTTAGATCTAGCTCATTGTATGTAGAAATCTTAGTCCTGGTTTTCAGAAGTGTAAGTACATTTGATCCCTATGAAAGAAGCTGTAGGTGCACACTGCGCGAGATTGAAAGCTAATTTGAGACGTCGATGCTGAGAGGGGTTGCACAGGGGAACGAAATTCATTTTAATAGCATTCCTGCTTATATTAAACGGCAGGGAACCGTGGTCGAAGCACCGATATAATATATTCCTTAGCGCTCGCTTTTACAATGAAAATTTTAATACTTTGATTTCACTCCCATTAAAAATGCAAGCAAAAAGCATTTCCAAAAACTTGTGACCATTTATCGATCAAATATTATAAAAATATTAAAATCTTTCTAACAAGACGACCCAATGGCTGGGATCGTAAGAGTAGCTACATCGTACCGTACTTAACACGCGTACAGAAAGTTTAGTGAATTGCCCCTCGATGAACTACCTTTAACTGTTTTAAAATTATTACTTATTTTATAATTATAATAGTGTGATGCGAACGGAAAACGTCAGTGAGTACCCCTACGATGCGCATCCTTTAACAGTAAAACGAAATACCCACGCATTAAAAGAAGTACTAAAGAGCCTCTTGATGCCCTAGCAAAAAACTATAACCCTTAATCCTTACCTCAATATTTTTATTTACGTTATAATTGTAATATCTGGGGCCACAAGCTAGTACTTTCTTTTAAAATTCTTCTCGATTTGAGGAGAAATACACGTAGATTCTAATAATAAACACCGTCTTAATACCATTCAAAATATAACGTCGGTAAATACTTGCTTTTGCTTGTTAAAAATTCCGCTCGATTTCTGTGAATTTTGAAATTAGGGAGCGGAATTGAAACGCGTGAAACCCTTATTGTCGACGGGTGACAGGAATTTTAAAGGGAGTATTAAACCTCCAATTTAAATTAAGGCAATACCATAATCCTCTCTCTCACTTTAAATATATCGAGCAAACGTAAAACACAATTTGCAATGCTTAACCTTACTAGTAAAATTAAATGAAAGGCTTAAACTTACTATTATAATCCCCATCCCTTTGAAACACACGAACGAAAAACATCCCCTTACCACAATTCTCTCACATTCACTCTCCCTTCAATGACGAACGAAAAATTTTATACTGCCTAATGCGGTTCTCCTTCACGACGCCATCACCACCACCACCTTCAACAACAGGCCAGGTCAAACTAAGACCCACATCGAAGATGTTCATCATAAGATGTTATGGCGAGCCAAAGCGGACAAAATTCGAAATTCGCTCTCCCTCCTTAGATATTTCGCGCTCTCCCTCCTTATAATACCCTCGCTCCCTCTCTTTAAACCTCGCTCCCTCCCTTCAAAACCTTCTCTCTCTTTCAAAACCTCGCTCTCCCTCTTTTTAATACCCTCGCTCCCTCTCTTTAAACCTCGCTCCCTCCCTTCAAAACCTTCCCTCTCTTTCTAAACCTCGCTCTCCCTCCTTATAATACCCTCGCTCCCTCTCTTTAAACCTCGCACCCTCCCTTCAAAACCTTCCCTCTCTTTCAAAACCTCGCTCCCTCCCTTCAAAACCTTCCCTCTCTTTCAAAACCTCGCTCCCTCCCTTCAAAACCTTCCCTCTCTTTCTAAACCTCGCTCTCCCTCCTTATAATACCCTCGCTCCCTCTCTTTAAACCTCGCTCCCTCCCTTCAAAACCTTCTCTCTCTTTCAAAACCTCGCTCTCCCTCTTTTTAATACCCTCGCTCCCTCTCTTTAAACCTCGCTCCCTCCCTTCAAAACCTTCCCTCTCTTTCTAAACCTCGCTCTCCCTCCTTATAATACCCTCGCTCCCTCTCTTTAAACCTCGCACCCTCCCTTCAAAACCTTCCCTCTCTTTCAAAACCTCGCTCCCTCCCTTCAAAACCTTCCCTCTCTTTCAAAACCTCGCTCCCTCCCTTCAAAACCTTCCCTCTCTTTCTAAACCTCGCTCCCTCTCTTTAAACCTCGCTCCCTCCCTTCAAAACCTTCCCTCTCTTTCCAAACCTCGCTCTCCCTCCTTATAATACCCTCGCTCCCTCTCTTTTAACCTCGCACCCTCCCTTCAAAACCTTCCCTCTCTTTCAAAACCTCGCTCAATCCCTTCAAAACCTTCCCTCTCTTTCAAAACCTCGCTCAATCCCTTCAAAACCTTCCCTCTCTTTCAAAACCTCGCTCCCTCCCTTCAAAACCTTCCTTCTCTTTCTAAACCTCGCTCTCCCTCCTTATAATACCCTCGCTCCCTCTCTTCAAACCTCGCTCCCTCCCTTCAAAACCTTCCCTCTCTTTCTAAACCTCACTCTCCCTCCTTATAATACCCTCGCTCCCTCTCTTTAAACCTCGCTCCCTCTCTTTAAACCTCGCACCCTCCCTTCAAAACCTTCCCTCTCTTTCAAAACCTCGCTCAATCCCTTCAAAACCTTCCCTCTCTTTCAAAACCTCGCTCTCCCTCTTTTTAATACCCTCGCTCCCTCTCTTTAAACCTCGCTCCCTCCCTTCAAAACCTTCCCTCTCTTTCTAAACCTCGCTCTCCCTCCTTATAATACCCTCGCTCCCTCTCTTTACACCTCGCTCTCTCCCTGCAAAACCTTCCCTCTCTTTCTTAAACTCGCTCCCTCTCTTTAAACCTCGCTCCCTCCCTTCAAAAGCTTCCCTCTCTTTCTAAACCTCGTTCTCCCTCCTTATAATACCCTCGCTCTCCCTCCTTATAATACCCTCGCTCCCTCTCTTTAAACCTCGCTCCCTCTCCTTATAAAAGCCTCGCTCTCCTTCCTTATAATACCCTCGCTCCCTCTCCATATAAAAGCCTCGCTCCCTCTCCTTATAAAAGCCTCGCTCTCCCTCCTTATAATACCCTCGCTCCCTCTCCTTATAAAAACTTCGCTCCCTCTCCTTATAAAAGCCTCGATCCCCCTCTTCATAATAGACTTGCTCCCCCTCTTTATAATAGAGTCGCTCCCCCTCTTTATAATAGACTCGCTCCCCCTCTTTATAATAGACTCGCTCCCCCCTCTATATAATAGACTCGCTCCCCCCTCTATATAATAGACTCGCTCCCCCTCTTTACAATAGCCGCGCTCTCTCCTCAGAAAAAACGGTCGCTCTCTCCCCTCAGGAAAACGGTCGCTCTCTTCCCTCAAGGTAGCGTCCGGGCTTGCTTGTTTTTTATCGTTGCCTTCCACAGTACATTTTTTTGTTGGGATGCGCTATTTTGCAAAGCCATACAGTTGCGGTGAAGATATTCAAACAGCTCGTGCTACTTTGCAGACCGTAGTTCAGGAGACTCATATGCAGACTCTGTATAGGTTGGAATTATATACAAATTATTACGGATAATTACAGATAATTATAAAATAAAGTGCAAAATAAACTAAAATCTTATTATCCATATTTTTTTCATGTAATACCATGCCAATTTTCTGGGTAATTTTAAAATAAAGTGACGTAGCTTATGTTTAAAAAGGCAAAGCTCTGGTGCTTAACTATGCAAACGTTAGCTCACACGATTGTCAGATATTGAAGAGGTAATTTCGGAATTTACTCGGGTACAAGCATGCTTGTTGTAGTGTTTTTCGACAGTCATTTAGGCGGTCCAAAACAGTCCGAAAATTAGTGAGTGCACTTTTCGGCAAATTTCAAAATGAATTAATTAATCTTCATTAACAAATTTATTCTAATATCAATTTTGTCTGTAAGTTGTACTCAAGCATTTATTGTGCAACTTTAGAAATAATTGCTTTTGTGTTATGAATTTAATTAACTTTAAGGTATGTTTCCGTTTCTCCCAATCTCAGATTGGTGGTTGCCCATTTCCGCAGAGTTTTATTTTTCACACCTTAAAAACCCATAGCCCGTTTCCGCACAATTTTTCATAACCCATTTCCGCACAGTTTAATAAAAAAAAACAATTTTTACTTTCTTTTAGAAACCTTAAGCTTGGGCTGCTGACTCATTGGAACGAAAATAGGAAAAATATGAGGTTTTATGATTATAAAATTTTCGATACTATTTAACGATAGATTTAATTTTGATACAGATTTTACAAACGGTATTTAAAAAATGCTCCTTTTACTTCTTTTTTTTAACAAAAACACACTTAATTAAATGCTAACGTCTATCAATACACTTTTCTTTATAGATAGTGATATTGCAATGGTCAAATCACAAGTTTAATAGGATACCTCTATTGTAGCATGACCTAACTGAACCAAACCGAACCCGAACCAAACCTAATCTAACCCTAACCGAACCCGAACCAAACCTAACCCTAAGCGAACCTAACCTAATCAAAACTAAACCGAACCGAAGCCGAACCAAACCGAATCCAACCCTAAACGAACCGAACCGAACCTAACCTAGCCAAAACCTAACCGAACCAAACAGAACCTAACTGAGTGGGAATGTTATGGTAAAAAATGGTGAACTAAAATTTTAATGTAGAAATGGGTTATAAAAAGTGTGCGGAATTGGGCTATGATTCTCGAAAATTGTGCGGAAATGGGCATCCTCGCTCAGATTTCCCAATCGGATTTTTTCTCCCAATTTTTCAGATTCCCATTTTCCCCGAAACCACGTTCCTCCCGAAGCTCTTAGATACAGAATTTAGTAAGGTGGAATTGATTAGGTTCGTTCATAAGTTTATAAGATATGTTCCATAAGTATGTCACTACCCATACTTCGTAATGTTAGAGGCTTAATTAGAGCTAGTTCAAGAATGACGTGAGAATTGACTACACTCGGTTTTGCAGTCCATCCTCCTCTTTAGTCTGTACTAAGCCTTTGACAGCGCCTCACTAGGCGCCGCTTTACGAGAATCTATGACGTTTCACCTACGTCACTTCATGACAAGCTTTCATTAACGACTGACACACTTATGGTTCGTTGCAGTTGTAATTGATTACTTTAGGTTATGTTTGGTTGTAATTGATTAAATTAGGTTAGATTTGGTCGGAATTGATTAAATTTGAAAAGGTTGGATTTGGTTGGCATTGATTAAAGTAGATTTGGTTATGTTTGGTTGGAATTGCACAAATTAGATTAGTATTGGTTTGATTTGGCTGGATTTGATTTATTGAAGTAATGTTTCACTGGGTTTGAATAAATAAATTCAGGTTAGGTTTGGTTGAAATTGATTAAATTAGGTTAGGTCAGGTTTTTTTTAAATTGATTAAATTCGGTTAGGCCAGGTTTGGTGGTAAGTGAATAAATAAGGTTAGATTTGGTTGGAATTCATTATTAAATTTGGTTAGGTTAGGTCGAGGGGGCTGACACTTCAGGAACTCGGTGTACAAGTGGAAATGAACTCGCAAGAACTCTCACGAATTCGTCAGAACTCCGAGATCTCTTGATTGAGAACTCCTGGAAACTAGCTAGAAATCTCTAGAATTCAGAATAAACTCGCTAGAATTCTCTCGAATTCAGAAGAACTCGCGAGAACTCTCACAAATTCAGAAGAACTCGCACAAACTTTCCCGAATTCAGAAGAACTCGCACGAACTTTCCCGAATTCAGAAGAACTCAGAAACTCTTTCTAATTCGCCATATGTCTAATCAGCGCCACTAGCGGAGGGTCTGAAAACTACTCCCATTGAGTCTAGGGCGCCATACACGGGTTCGCAGAATTTCCGTCAGATGGCGCGGCGCTCGAGCCCTGGCGGTGATTCTGCAAACCCGTGTATGGCGCCCTAGACTCAATGGAAGTAGTTTTCAGACCGTCCGCAAGTGGCGCGGATTAGAACTCGCAAGAAACTCTTTGGAATTCAATAGAACACGCAAGAAACTCTTTGGAATTCAATAGAACTCGCAAGAAACTCTTTGGAATTCAATAAAACTCGCAAGAAAAACTCTTTGGAATTCAATAGAACTCGCAAGAAAAACTCTTTGGAATTCAATAGAACTCGCAAGAAACTCTTCCGATTTCAATAGAACTCTCTCGTATTCAGAAGATCTCTTGCGAACTCAGCAAAATTCGAACTCAGGGTTACACAAAAAAATGAAGTGTCTACACCCTCGCAATTAAGATTGTACGAACTGTACTTTTTCTCCTAATATCTTTATACTTTTGGTAATACCATAAGTTAATTATCCTCCTCTAAGTACACAAAACGCTATGCTTCCTATGGCAATAGTGTCTGTTTGGATTCCATTACAAAGACCCTATACCCTATCCGTAACATGTATCAACTCAACATTAATACAAAATTGTGCTGTATGAGCTAGCGCTTCCTACATATTCTTTACTACGCTTTAGGCCTGAAACCTGCTTCGAACTCGCCAGAGAGAAGAATTTTTGGGTTCGGTTTGAAAAATACTTTCCACCCAATACCCTACGCGAGAGATAAAAATACGAAGTTTTGAGATAGCGGGAGGGAAGGTTCACCTGCCAGCTTGACTACTAACAGAAATACTACTAGTGATTATATAGTGAACTCTCCCAAAATATTCGCAAACGCCACTGAATAGGGTGCCACCTTGCGGCATTCTATGGAACCTGGGAGAGAAGGATACCTAGCAGACGACGTTAGTGGGAATTGTTGTGGTTTAGCAAATTGGCTATTTATTTAATAATTATGCCTCAACCAAGCAATGTTTATTGCTCTGTTCCTCAGTGCAATTCATCTAAAAAAAGATGTATACCTGGTTTAAGTATGCACGCCTTCCCCAAAGATAAAAAACAGCGGTCTTTGTGGCAAATGAAACTCAAAATCGGTAAAAACATAACAAATTCGATGCGAGTCTGTAGCCTACATTTCCTACGGTCAGACTACTTCTTCCCAGGTTAGTACTATTTTGGTTGTGGTATTTAATTTTAAATTAATTAATATTTTTCATAGATTTACCTAGTGAGAAAAAAAGATTAAAGAGAGGAGTTATACCCTCCAGATGCTTGCCAGTTAGTCAATTGGAAGTTAATGGAATTATTAAACGGAAAATTCCCCGGAAAAGTCCTCGCAAAAGCCCCAGAAAGAGCCCCTTTAAGAAGAGAAATGAAAATTTAAATGAAGCTGGGATTCAGGTAGAAGAAACAAGTCACATCCGAGAATGCACTCTACGGGAAGCTGATGTTCAATGTGACAGTTGTGAAATGGCAGATGTTTCTGTGCAAGTTAACACGCTGACAATAGAGAAATTTAGCCTTCTTAATCTCATTAAGACTGATAAAGATCTAAATACGATGTGCGGTCTTCCATCTTTTGAGTGTTTTCGAACAATTGTAAACTGCATGGAAGACATTATCACAGTGAAAACCTTACTGCCCGTTGAAGGTCTCGTAACTTTGGTTCTTACAAAAATGAAGCTCAATTTGACATACAGTGTGCTCTCAACTATGTTTAAAATTCCCGAAACTAGTTGTAGACGATATTTTCAAGGAGCAGTGTTAGCGTTAGCGGATGTTTTGAGAGATACAGTAGAATGGCCATCAAAGGATGAAATACAGAAAAATATACCACAATGTTTCGAGAATTTCAAAAACATGGTGGTAGTTTTAGACTGTAGTGAAATACCTATTGAGAAGCCAAAGTGTCTGAGGTGTAGTTTGTTGACATACTCATTCTACAAGGGAGTTAACACAGCTAAGTTTTTAGTTGGTGTTTCTCCCGCAGGGCACTTAACATTTTTCAGTGACGCTTATGGTGGTAGAGCCTCGGACAAATTCATCACGTCAGACACTAAAATTCTTGACCGATTAATACCTTACGTAGATGGGGTCATGGTAGACAAAGGCTTTTACATAGAGCAAGAATGTTACGACAGAGGGATTGAACTTATAAGGCCTCCGTACCTTGGGAAGAAGAAACAATTAACAGCTCAAGAGGCTCGACAAAATGTAGCGATAGCAAAGGCAAGGGTACACGTTGAGAGAGCGATTCAACGCTTTAAAATCTTTGCCATTTTTAACCAAAAGCTTGAATGGGAGATGTTACCATATCTAAATGCAATGAAAGACATAGGAGCTTCTATCGTCAACTTATCCCGACCTATATTAAGCGATAAAAGATTCTAATATCATTAAACAAATAAATTCAAACAGATTAAATTGAAAATTTAAGAATTGGACTTTTTTATTTCCATCATTCTACTGCAATTTTTGGAAGCAAATATTTAAAATACACGGTTTTTAATTTCATTAAATACTTGTCAAGAAATGCTAAGTCACGATAAACATGAATGATAAATATTTCATTTAATTTTTGACCAAACACGATGAAATGGCAAACGTTTAAGTTGGTTAAAGCCATCCCAAGTTGAATCTGGCCATAATATTTGTGTTTCTTTTTTAGGGCATAAACCCCATTGGTTTTAGTCAAATATTTAATTTTTTTGCTGTCAAATATTTTATCGAGAGAATCATTTTGGGCTTCAAAGGAGCATTTAACTTCAATTAGGGCTACTGGTATGCCTCCTTCAAAAACTATTCCATCTGGGCTATAGCCTAGCCACGGCAATAAATAATTAATAATAAGGCCTATAGATACAACAGTTGAGCCCGTTACTTCTTGGTATTTCCTAATTGCGTTTAATTCGTTGGCCTGACCAAATTTTGTATACTTATTTCCCTTGAACTCAATGTTTTTTAAATGATTTGTTATTTTTTTCACCCAATCCCCATTATACGTAAATAAGGCATAGCTGGTTGATCCTGTAATTCGAACTCTCCTGAGTTGTACCCAAATTTCTTTACAGTCGGAGCCATCACCACCCTGCTTTTCAGTCTCGATAGCGATTTTTAAAGCTTCTTCTTCAGTGATAACAATTCTTTCGCGGTAAAAGTTTTGCTGTTCCAGCTTTTCTATTTCCATCTGAGGTGCACTAATGCTGTCTATTACACAATTTTTATCTGAAGCGTGCTTCAACAAAACCCTACATGATTCTTTATTTGTGTCCAAAGTGCTATCCAAATTAGCTTCATTCTGAAATTGATTAAAATTCCCATTAACAGATGGGTTAGGTTCAGAAATAGCAAGCTCAGAAGCATGATTGAGACTAATTGGTAGGTTTGGTTCGGAGGTGACTAGGTTAGATTGCAGGTTGGGTTCGGTGGTGACTAGATTTGATTGCAGGTTGGGTTCAGTGGTGACTAGATTAGGTTGCAGATTGGGTTTGTTGGTGACTAGGTTAGTACTGCGTACTCTACCTTTCTTGTGTAAAGAAATTGCAGAGTCCGGCGCACACTCAAGCAATTTGCGTTTGAAATGCTGTTTCTCATCAGCTGACGGCTCCCGATGAAATCCCACAATTTTTTTCACGTGGCACATTTCAGTTAATGGTACTGGATCATACATTGACTTAGCGTCACTTTTCCTTTTGCCCCATTGTTGCGTTATATCGGTGCAGCTTAAATCATCTCAGGAACAGAAGTAACGCCACACAATGTTTACATTTCTCTAGAAGGCCTGATTTGCAAGAGCAAACAACCGAGAAGTCGCCTTTAACATTTAATGAACAATTTAATTCGAGGGGTTCGCCTTTTAAATCACTCGTTTTCAAGCAAAGTGCGACAATCTTCAAATTATGTTCTTCTCTTTTCTGTATTCCACAACATACCAAATGTTTACTTTTCAAAACTTCTTCTCCCTCTACAAGGCACCGTTTTCTTTCTCCTTGATAATCAATATATTGTAGAATAGACTCGATAGAAACCGAAAATTTCACTTCCTCCATGTTCTAATAAATGTAACTTACATGAAAATAGTTTTTAAACTACTAATTTTAAGAGTAAGCGCGATAAAAAGTGCTAAACTGTCTATACACCGACAAGCGCTATCCTTCTCTCGTCCGCCATTTTGAAATTCCGTAGCACCCCCTATATTCAGTGGCGTTTGCGAATAGCTCCACATATTTAGTAACCGTCTCGGCCGTTCGGTGGCTGCACCTCGACAGAATTTTCTCTCTTTCGATCTTAGAGCCATACAAGTTCTGACGTCAAGCTACCCTGCCGAAGATACCCAGCCGAAACCCCGCATTTGTGTACTTAGAGGAGGATAATTAACTTATGGTAATACACAGGTTTTTTCTTCGTACTCGTAGAATCTTTTTATATCCAACTATGTTTAGTTACCTTTTCGTCGGTATTTGAAAATTTTGGGGAAAAATGTAACGGAAATATACCGGTAAATTAAGTTTTTTAGGATACGGCCCGCCAAAATGATCTGCTCTATGGGACTTTAACATTAGACATAAAGTAGTTGGCTCGGCCCTTATTGAAAGTGTTTTCTTCGGATTCAACGGTTCAAATATCTTGAAAATTTACAGAGACGTGAAATGAAGGTTTCTAAATTGTCGTCCAAAGTTTCAAAGTTTAAAACCAATAGTTATTTTTCCCAAAATTCCTAAAAATTTGGTTTTTGAGTGAGCGCAACATTATTAATTGTTTCAATTCCAACCTAACGAAACCTGCCCTATAAAAGAAGCAGTATTTTGCTAAAGAAGATGTATTCGACCAAAATAAAGACTTTCCAAATATAGTTAAAAACGTATAGAAAACATTTCCAATAAGAAAGCGGCCTAACCTAACCTATTTTTTCAATTCCAAACTAAATTAATTAATTAACCTTATTAACTATAATACAACCAAACCTAACGTAATTTAATCAATTCCAATTAAACGTAACCAAGCCAAATTTAATCAATGACAACCAAATCCAACCTTTTTAAATTTAATCAATGACAACCAAATCCAACCTTTTTAAATTTAATCAATTCCAACCAAACCTAACCTAATGTAATCAATTGCAACTGCAACGAACCTAATCAATTCCACCTTACTAAATTCTGTATCTAAGAGCTTTGGGAGGAACGTGATTTTGGGGAAAATGGGAGTCTGAAAAATTGGGAGAAATAATCCGATTGGGAGAAATGGAAATCTTAAAAATTGGGAGAAAAAATCCGATTATTAAATCTGAGATGGGGAGAAATGGAAACATACCTTAAAGTGAATTAAATTCATAACACTAAAGCAATTATTTCTAAAGTTGCACAATAAATGCTTGAGTACAACTTACAGACAAAATTGATATTAGAATAAATTTGTTAATAAAGATTAATTAATTCATTTTGCAATTTGCCGAAAAGTGCACTCACTAATTTTCGGACTGTTTTGGACCGCCTAAATGACTGTCGAAAAACACTACAACAAGCATGCTTGTACCCGAGTAAATACCGAAATTACCTCTTCAATATCTGACAATCGTGTGAGCTAACGTTTGCATAGTTAAGCACCAGAGCTTTGTCTTTTTAACCATAAGCTACGTCACTTTATTTTAAAATTACCCAGAAAATTGGCATGGTATTACATGAAAAAAATATGGATAATAAGATTTTAGTTTATTTTGCACTTTATTTTATAATTATCTGTAATTATCCGTAATAATTTGTATATAATTCCAACCTATACAGAGTCTGCATATGAGTCTCCTGAACTACGGTCTGCAAAGTAGCACGAGCTGTTTGAAAATCTTCACCGCAACTGTATGGCTTTGCAAAATAGCGCATCCCAACAAAAAAATGTACTGTGGAAGGCACCGATAGAAAACAAGCAAGCCCGGACGCTATCTTGAGGGGAGAGAGCGACCGTTTTTTCTTAGGAGAGAGCGCGGCTATTGTATAGACGGGGAGCGAGTCTATTATAAAGAGGGGGAGCGAGTCTATTATGAAGAGGAGGATCGAGGCTTTTATAAAGAGAGGAAGCGAAGCTTTTATAAGGAGAGGGAGCGAAGCTTTTATAAGGAGAGGGAGCGAGGGTATTATAAGGAGGGAGAGCGAGGCTTTTATAAGGAGAGGGAGCGAGGCTTTTATATGGAGAGGGAGCGAGGGTATTATAAGGAGGGAGAGCGAGGCTTTTATAAGGAGAGGGAGCGAGGCTTTTATATGGAGAGGGAGCGAGGGTATTATAAGGAAGGAGAGCGAGGCTTTTATAAGGAGAGGGAGCGAGGCTTTTATAAGGAGAGGGAGTGAGGTTTAAAGAGAGGGAGCGAGGGTATTATAAGGAGGTAGAGCGAGGTTTAGAAAGAGAGGGAAGGTTTTGAAGGGAGGGAGCAGGGTTTAAAGAGAGGGAGCGAGTTTTAGAAAGAGAGGGAAGGTTTTGCAGGGAGAGAGCGAGGTTTAAAGAGAGGGAGCGAGGGTATTATAAGGAGGGAGCGAGGGTATTATAAGGAGGGAGAGCGAGGTTTAGAAAGAGAGGGAAGGTTTTGAAGGGAGGGAGCGAGGTTTAAAGAGAGGGAAGGTTTTGAAGGGAGGGAGCGAGGTTTTGAAAGAGAGGGAAGGTTTTGAATGGAGGGTGCGAGGTTTAAAGAGAGGGAGCGAGGGTATTATAAGGAGGGAGAGCGCGAAATATCTAAGGAGGGAGAGCGAATTTCGAATTTTGTCCGCTTTGGCTCGCCATAATATGTGGCTAAAAATCAAGAATAATAATTGATGTACCAAACCGCTCTGACAAAGGTATACTTAAATGAACGAAATTTTAAATGCAACCCAGATGTCAGGCGTGAGTTACCAATAGCATTTTCTAATGTGGATCTTATGATAAAACTTTCCCCTGACTCTTGACCCTCCGTCGCGAATTAGTGAAAGAAAAAATAACTATACTATAAGCTTCATCTCTGAAGGAATATTCACCCTAAACCAGCGGCTATTTTTCAAATTGTTCCTTTAAGAGGTTTGGGTTTTGGAGTCTTGCCCTGTTTGCCACAGCTAACCGACAGCGCCACATGCTATTACCATGAATCAATAAATAGATTCGTGCTATTTCACTTAGTTAACCTCAGCAAGTTTTGATAGTCTCATTTAAAATTTTAAAACGATAAATAAAATTGCAGTTGAAAAGCGTATAATTGTTTCGCCAAGATTGGATTGTCCTGTAATCGGATACACTTTTCAAAAATAGAAGTTGCCATTTTACGATCTGATTAAGCTAGTTTTCCATTCCTATTGGTCTGTGTTCTCCGCGTTAACACATGTACATATTAATGCTTTGAAATCGCAATATATCTTCTATTTTAAATTTGTACGGGAAACACGGAATCACGATCTTTAAGCCTAAATTAATTAGAAATTTAGAAAATCCTATCGGATAATAATAATTTTTCGTTTGGGATGCTACGTCGAATGTAATGGAAAATTAAATGAAGCCATCTCTCCTCGCTTTAATCTAATTGGCCATTCCCCAATCGTTTACGGATAGACATAAGTGGCATTGAAGCAATAAGTAAGAAACGCACCCAACGTTTAAAATTAATGTATGTTAATTTCCGATTAAAATTGATATCCATTAAACTCAATTTGATATTTTTTGTCAATGAAGACCAGCTTAAATTAAAGAAGAAATCAAGCCTTGAGGGTAATGTGGGCGAGCCAATGGGTATTTAGCAAAAATTCAATGGGAAGTTCATATCCTACTTAATGCTACTATGTCACTTGGGAAAAGAGGACTAAGCGAGGTCAGGGTGGGAAAGTATGAGGAGACCTGGATGCTTTCGAAGCTGAAACGTTTCAATGAAAATCAAATAATTGAATATCAATAATTATTTTCTGGGCCAATCTGCCTAGTCAATTATAATGGAACTTTTTCGCCCTGTACCAATTCGCGCCATAAACGGCGGCAACTTTCGCCCTTAGTTAGCCTTTGTATCTCATTTAACTGATCCAGATATGGATGCTACAAAATAACCAGTGGATCTTCTACACTGCACTGAGACACCTTTACACAAGAAAATTGTAAATCGTTTTCATAAAATTATCTATTCAAAAATATCGAATCCTGTAGAATAATTTTATGTTAAGTTATAATTTTAGTTGGCCAAAAAATGAATATGATTTTTTTGTATATGATATCGACATTAGTTTTTTATGCTTCCCTTTTAACGATATATAAAGAAACTGTAAATGCAATAAGTTAACCACACTCTAGTAACAACCTCGAATGTAACATTTGTTTGACGCGCTAATAAAGCAAACTCTTTTAATTTAAACCACGACTTTAAGATTATTATATGGTGCCGAAAATCCGGGAGTTAATTTGAGAGTATCGGAGACGAAGTTAAAAGTTTAAATACACGATTTAGAGTTTAAATTACGCGAAAAGTATTCGGGATGGCGGACAAATTAGAAAAGTTACGGAGAAAACGCGGTAACGTGAAAGCGCAAGCGACGCAAGTCATGAAGGCAATAGAGTCGGAGTTGATGGCTACAGTTACTGACACCGAGCATTTGTCAGTACTTATCCGACAGCTGAGCAAAAAGGAAGAAATCCTGCTGAAGCTCAACGACGAAGTATTCAACGAAATTACTGATGTTAAAGAATTAGACAAGGAGGATCAATTAACGGGAGATTATCACGATGCACTAACCGAATGGGCAGAGAAGGCTACTTATCGTATATCTCAAATGGGAGCCGGAGGTCAGACAGCAGCAAGCAATACGCCAACGGGGTCAGTAAACTCTTTAAATCTGGGAGGAAATATAAATCAAGGTCAAGCAACAGTGAAATTACCCAAATACGTAATCAAGAATTTCAAGGGAGACATTACTCTTTGGAGGACATTTTGGAGCCAGTACAGCAATGCAGTACACGATAACCCTGACATGCCAAAGGTAGCCAAGTTTACCTACCTAAAATCATATCTGGAAGGTTTAGCAGCACAAGCGATCGCAGGATTGGCGGTCACGGACGAAAATTACGATGAAGCCATCGATATTTTGGTGAAAAGATTTGGGAATACGGAGGCAATCACACACACGCACATCAGGAAGTTGATGAGCATACCTGAAGTCAAACGGTCTACGGATACAACAGGTCTACGGGAACTCCACGATGCATGCGAAGTAGAAGTACGGAGCCTCAAGGCGTTGAACCTTGATACAGACGACTACAGCAAATTCCTCTGTCCAGTAATTCTTGGAAGACTGCCTCATGAATTATCATTGGAGTTCACACGCACAACTAAACAAGAAGATTGGAAGGTCTCAGAATTATTGCAGTTTCTTTGTCAAGAAGTCCGAAGTCGAGAACGTATGTCTGCCATAAATTCAGTGGAACCGTCTAGCGCAAGTGGAAGTCGGACATCGGAGGATCGAGAAATTACAAGGCAACATTACAACGGAGCAAAGAACTACGGTAATACGTCACGGAAAAGACCGGTATCAGCCTCAGCATTGGGGGTCGGAGCAGAACCAGTCACTTGCGTATTCTGCAAGACCGCAGATCACGAGTCAGAAGGTTGCCAATCTCTATCAGTCAAGGAAAAACGGGATGTCATCCACAGAGAAGGACGATGTTTCCTCTGCACAAAGCCTTACCATAACGCTCGAGTCTGTAGAAGTCGAAATAAACTTTCATGTAAACACTGCGGGAGGAAACACCATTCAGCCTTATGCGAATCAGAGTCGAAGACACTGGTACAAGGGAAGACTATGGAAGACAAGGAACATACCAAAAAGGATCAAGGAACTTCAGCAATATTAACAGCTACAGCCATCACGCCAAGTCCTAGTGGGAAGACTATATTACTACAAACGGCACAAGTACACGTTTCTAATGGCGGAAGTAGCACCAAACGAGTCCGTTGCATAATGGATAGCGGATCCCATCGAACGTTCATATGTGAAGATCTTTCGAGAGAACTTGAACTACATGAAATTGGATACGAAAATCTGGATATCTTCGCCTTCAATAATGCAAACCCGGAGAGAGTACGACAACGAAGAGTGAAGGTTATTTTGGAAAATCCCATGGTACTTGGTAAGAAGATAGAAATAGAAGCCCTAGAAACTAAGAGCATCTGTAGTGCCATGATATCGGTTCCTGGAGAGGAAGTTACTAAAACGTTACGCCAGAGAGGATTGCAAATAGCAGACGATCAACAAGACCCGGAAGCTGTAAAGGGGCCTCCAGGAATCCTTCTTGGTTCTGACTACTATTGGACGGTGGTGATTGGGAAAACCGTGAGATTGGGAGCTTCTCTCGTTGCACTAGAAACCAAATTCGGCTGGGCTCTACAAGGACCAACTAACGTATCTTCACTATCCATTGGAGTAAACATGATTGCCACAAACACAAATCCAGACATGGAGAAGGAAATAGCGGAGACGATAAAGGCATTCTGGAGTCTTGATTCTATGGGGATTACGGAGAACCAAGGAAGGTCGGCGACAGATCAAGAAACGCTTGAAGAATTCCGGAAGTCAATCACCTACAAGGATAACCGTTACGAAGTAGCACTGCCATGGACAGAAGATAAACACGCACTCGGATCAAATTACAACTTGGCAAGATGTCGCACTGAAAACCTAAGAAAGAGGTTTTGCAAGGATCCTTTTTTGTTTGCCCAGTTCCGAGAGGTCATTCAAGAGCAAGAGAGACTTGGGATCATAGAAGAAGTTCCAGAGTTAGAAGAAGATTATGGAAACCCTAAGTACTACTTACCTTACCATGGAGTCTTCCGATCGCAAGCCACAACAACAAAACTCCGAATTGTCAACGATGCCTCAAGTCACGAAAATGGAGTACCGTCATTGAACGATTGTTTAAGACAAGGTCCGAACTTAAACCCTGAAGTCTTGGATGTCCTAATTCGCTTCCGGACACATACGATTGCCTTTACATCAGACATCGAGAAGGCGTTTCTACAGATATCACTAAAGCCTGCCGATCGAGACTGCGTACGCTTTCTTTGGTGCAACGATCCCAGTCCGACTGAAAAACTGAAGACCTACAGAATCACAAGAGTACCCTTTGGGGTTAAGTCCAGTCCTTTCCTGCTATCGGCCACAATTGGATATCACCTTGATCAGCATAAGGAGGAGCATGAAGATATCTGCGCACGTCTACGAAGAGATATCTACGTTGATGATTTTGTGTCTGGAGGCGACGGAAGAGCTCAGGTGGAGACCATCTACCATGATTCAAATGCAATACTCAAGTCAGCCGGAATGAAGCTAAGAAAATGGAGGACTAACGACATGGAGCTCCAAACTCAATGGAATCACGAGCAAGACATTCATGACGATAGCAAACGAATCCAATGCAAAGACACCATTTCTCATGAAAAGGTTCTTGGCCTGATCTGGAACTCTGAAACTGACAGCTGGGTCTTCGACTTGACAAGCCTCTTGCCATACCTTGCGAACTGCACAACGACCAAACGGAGTGTACTTCAAGCTGTCGCACGGATATTCGATCCCATTGGATTTCTAACGCCTTTCATAATTACCGTAAAAATGCTCTTTCAACGAATATGGGAGCTTGGATTAAACTGGGATGATGCCTTACCCGAAGCCATGGCCAATCAATTCGAACAATGGCGAGACGAGTTACCAAGCCTGAATCTGATTTCAATTTCACGTCATTATTTCGGAGGTCACCCAGAGACTGAATTGGATAAAGTAGATCTGCACATCTTCTGCGACGCTAGCGAGAAGGCCTATGCCACCGTAGCATATGTCCGTTATACCACCACAGAAGGGAAAATTGGAGTATCTCTGGTGGCTTCCAAATCAAAGGTCGCACCCCTAAAACGACTAACACTTCCACGACTGGAATTGATGGGTGCAATCCTGGCGGCACGATTGGTCACTTACCTCAAACCGAATTTCCTAAAGAAACTCAATGACATCAGATTATGGACAGACTCTTCTATTGCGTTGCACTGGATCAAGGGTTCTGCCGTGCAGTGGAAACCATTCATCTCAAATAGAGTGACGGAAGTGCAATCGCTTACGGAACCAAGAATGTGGGGCCACGTTAGAGGAAGAGAAAATCCCGCTGACCTTCCAACACGAGGAGCGAATATTGATACCTTGGCAAGCAGCAGTATTTGGTGGCATGGACCGGATTGGCTCAGACAAGAAGAAAAATTATGGCCGAAGCCGACTGTTGAAACTCCTTGCAACATCACAATCAAGACAGAAAAACGAACGAAATACCAGGACGTAGCACAAGGATCCTGTATCGTATCGCCAAGAGAAACCCTACTAGATCTAAAAACGTGTAGCTCCTACCGAAGGATTTTAAGGATATCAGCATGGGTCTGGAGATTCGTTACAAACTGTCGAAAGGCGAAAACTGACAGAATTCAAGGAGCTCTCTCGGCCGAGGAACTCAACAAAGCGGAGATGACCTGGGTACAACAAGCCCAAAGCGAAGACTTCGGCAAGGAAATTCAGCTGCTGAAGAATGGACAATCACTACAAGAGAACTCTAAAATACGTGACCTCAATCCACTACTAGACGAAAATGGACTTATATGCGTAGGAGGAAGGTTGGACAAAGGGGCATTCACGTATCGAGAAAAACATCCCTGGGTGTTGTCAAAGGATAATCACTTAACGAAGTTATTAGTGATGCATTATCATGAACGGAACGGACACGCGGGACTCAGTTTAACTATCTCGGACATCAGAGAACGATTTTGGATACCTCGTGGACGCCAGGAAGTCAAATCAATAATTAAGAGATGTGTTTTCTGTAAACAATTCAACGTCCAGGCAGGCCAAATGCAAGCAGCACCACTTCCAGCCGACAGGATAACCGAGACTCCACCATTTGAAACCTCTGGCGTTGATTTCGCCGGACCTTTATACGTTCGAAACGGAAAGAAACTGGAGAAGACATACATCACCCTTTTCACCTGTGCTGTTACGAGGGCCCTACATCTAGAGCTGGTCACCAACCTTTCCACGGAGAAGTTTCTACTTGCGTTCAGTAGATTCATAGCAAGACGCGGTATACCCAAAATTATGTACTCCGATAATGCACGTACTTTCAAGCGAGCTGACCGAGATGTCCAGGAATTATGGCAAAAACTAAGAAGTCCGGAAGTGAAGGAGTTCATTGGCAACAAGGGTATTACTTGGAAATACATAACAGAAAGAGCGGCATGGCACGGAGGCTTCTGGGAACGTTTAGTACGCACAACGAAAGGCTGCTTGAAAAGAATCCTGGGGCGAGCCACTTTGGGATACGAAGAGCTGGAGACAACACTCATGGAAGTAGAGGCGATCGTCAATTCCAGGCCTATTTCCTTCGTATATAACGAGCCTGGTGAACCATCTCCCTTGACCCCTGGACACTTTCTCATTGGACAGAGACTCATGGCCTTACCCTCCAGAACGTTCCCGATCTCAGAGCCGATTCCTACTACTAGACAACACTTGATGAAAAGACTGCGTTATCGCCAAAATCTCCTCGACCGCTATTGGGCAAGATGGAAATCGGAGTATTTGTTCGAACTTCGCTCAGCGCACCATGTGAACCAGCCAAGGAGGGAAACTATCCTAAAGATCGGAGACGTAGTCCTCGTACATGAGGACAAAACCCCAAGACTATCCTGGAAAATGGGAGTAATCGAAGAAACATTCAAGGGGAGAGACAACAACATTCGATCATGTATGGTTAGAGTAAATGGTGGTCAACGCCTGCGTCGCCCTCTTCAACTACTCTATCCCTTGGAGATAAATTAGTCATATGTAAATAACAAAAATAGTTAGAATATGGATGAGCTTCACTCATCGGCGGGCAGTGTAGAATAATTTTATGTTAAGTTATAATTTTAGTTGGCCAAAAAATGAATATGATTTTTTTGTATATGATATCGACATTAGTTTTTTATGCTTCCCTTTTAACGATATATAAAGAAACTGTAAATGCAATAAGTTAACCACACTCTAGTAACAACCTCGAATGTAACATTTGTTTGACGCGCTAATAAAGCAAACTCTTTTAATTTAAACCACGACTTTAAGATTATTATAAATCCATTTTAGTATATGAAAACACGTCAAAACACAAATCTCATTAAAATTTCAGGTAGTTTGGATCAGTAGCACAGAGGGTCTGGCCAAAATACCTATCATCTCCCTTAGAACTTAATGCAAATTTTGGTTTCATAGTGGCAATTAAGCTCCTCGCCGCCTAACCTGACTGTTGCGCACACTTGCGATGCATGGTGAGGCTGCGGTCGAGAAACTCTACTCATCACCGCTTTCTTCGAGTTATTTGATGACCAAAGTTGACGCCTGTAACAACGATATACATTGTGGGGTGTGCGAATACCTTTTTTTGGGTATTGAACCAGATACCGAATACCAAAAAATTTTCTTTATCAAATACCGAATCCAATAGTATATTCCAAATCGAATACCGAACAGTTAGGCCTTGGTAAATTTTTAACTAACCAATTAATCGGGAATTGTTAAACCAAGTATTCGCGAATAGTTAAACCAAGTATTCGCGAATAGTTAAACCAAGTATTCGCGAACAGTTAAACCTAGTATTCGCGAACAGTTAAACCTAGTATTCGCGAATAGTTAAACCTAGTATTCGCGAATAGTTAAGCCTAGTATTCGCGAACAGTTAAGCCTAGTATTCGCGAATAGTTAAGCCTAGTATTCGCGAACAGTTAAGCCTAGTATTCGCGAACAGTTAAGCCTAGTATTCGCGAACAGTTAAGCCTAGTATTCGCGAACAGTTAAGCCTAGTATTCGCGAACAGTTAAGCCTAGTATTCGCGAACAGTTAAGCCTAGTATTCGCGAACAGTTAAGCCTAGTATTCGCGAACAGTTAAGCCTAGTATTCGCGAACAGTTAAGCCTAGTATTCGCGAACAGTTAAGCCTAGTATTCGCGAATATTTAAGCCTAGTATTCGCGAATATTTAAGCCTAATATTCGCAAATAGTTAAGCCTAGTTCAATTGAAACGGTTAACCGCACACCTCAGTATGTAAAGTTTGTAAAGTGTCCAATGAATTATTAAAATACAAAGTTATACTTTATTTAGCATAAATTACTAATAAAATAGGGCTTACCTTAATGAACTTCCATTCCCGAGTCACGTTATCGTGAAACAGTAAACTAACCCTAAAAAATGTGGAAAAAATAGTCTGGTATTTGAAGGATCACGAAACAGATGGCGTACACCTAAACATTTAGGTTAAAAGTTATTGCACTGACCTATGACAATAATTGACTAACAATCTGCCACCATGGATTAATATTTAGGGAGACCAAACTGCAATGCAGTGCAATTTAAAGGAAAGCTTGATTCTCACTCCAATAACAATAATGTAATATGCTTTGTAACGACTATTGAAATTAAAAAGTTTTTTATTTTGGAATTTTTTATATTATTTTTTATTTGTTTTTTGGAATAATTATTTTAAGCTATGAATCACGTGAACGACGGTATTCTTGACTTCTTCCATATAATCTCTCTTGGTTAAACGATATAAAAGGCAAAGTTTTTCGAACGAAATATGCAAATCAGATTTCAAGTCTCTTATCCATAGTCAGCACTGGTGATATTGAGTAATGGCTCGCACTAAAACAGGACCGAAGGATATGCGCAATGTTACAATTAGGAAGAGGAAAGTCGATAAACCGGAAATTCCAAGATCGATTGACCATGGTAAATATGTAGAATAATCTGGGCTATACCGTCTTATTTCCACAGAAAAGAAACTGTATTTGAAATACAGATCTTTGGGGTTTCTCTTCCAATCGCCCGCCTTACATTGATCACTTTGAAGTTTCTATTGACCTTGATAGGCTAGAATCCTAGTTAACCTCTCCTCATGCACGCCACTCACGTAGTTGTTAAGACCCAGGTTCTAACAGACTGGCACGTCTAAGAATAGAACATACTTTAATTCTTGATAATTTTATGCGTCATTTGATCTTCTCGGGTCAATCGTGGCTTGAAAATAAAGATAGCACGTGTGATAATTTAATGGGGCGTATTTTCAAGGAATTTGTTTGAAAGTTGAAATTAACGTTTCTCATTTTAACTTGAATGTTTACTCGGAAATGAACTGTGACTGTGCATGAAGAAGAGGTCTAAAATTTGCTTATCAACTACAAATGACTACAAAAGTGATGTTTTTATTTATAGCAATTGTGAAGAAAAGTAGGCACCCACGACAAACAGTTTCGAGTCGTGCCGAACTGATCCTGCCAGTTCCACGCGTGAAACGTAGACAACAAGATGGCAGCTACGCTTTCAGTTACCGAAAAGACGCGGTTGTAGCCTTGACCGCGGCTCTGAAATAATGGAAATTTCCTCTGCGAAAGCTCGCGAGGAGAAGAAAGGCCGCATCACTCCTCGGCACATTATGTTGGCCCTCGAAGAAGACCATGATTTGAAAGCATGGCACAACCATCGCTTCCAGTGGTGTATGGCCTAAATTAATAACATATCCGAAGGAAAAGAAGAGCGCATAAAAAAAACAATAGTTACTTATTTTGGTTTTAGTTTAAATTCAACGTTTTCAAATATAATTGTTTAATCTTACATTTTATTAGGTCTATTTGGTTTATAGTTTTTGGAAAAAATTTAAAAATTTTATTTTAAACGGTAATAAAATTTTTTACGTACATTTAGTGTTATAAATTTCTCTATTCCATTCTTGACCTACGAAATATATCGTGATTTAGATGAATCGAGGCATTAGAGGGGAGTTTACATGGTCAATAAGCTATTATGAAGTACTACTATTTTAAATAATCTTTTAAAACTGACGCAATAAGTTTCAATTCCAGACATCAGTCCGTGAAATAACTTATTAGTTTTATTATCTTTTAAAGAAAATAGATTAGAAATTCATTTTGAATAAAATGACATTTAAATTAATCATTAAAATACTTCAAATTAAATATGAGCTAAAACTCTTATAAATTTCCAAACACGGTGAGAGTAAGGACGGCCCTATAACTCCAAAAATTTAACCGCCCTTCCTTCCCCCTTTGGGGGTGGCGGGGTAAAATTTTTGGCGTTATAGGGCCGTCCCGGGAACAGGGAATTGATGACGTCACGTATCACGTGACGTTGTTAGCGGGAAATTTGAAAAGTTGCGCCATATTCATTAATATCTCAACAATTTACTGTAAAATGTTTATTTACCCTTATTTCAATATAAATATATCTTTTTAAGCATCATTTTACAATAATATTAAAGAATATGTTACTGATTATGGCCTTTTTCACCATTCTTTTATATTCATATAAGTTATTCCCTTGATATCGGAGAAAAATTAGCAATAAACACTTCCACAAAGTGCCGTCTTTTGACGCTACTTTCAGCTTTCGGAAAGCCACGATTGGTGTGGAAGTCGAATGGGAATTCGGACCAAGGGCAGGGAAAAACATGACGATCTGAAGAAACATTTATTCGACAGCGAAGATCTGGTTTACAAGCAAAGCTTTAATAGTTTCATCTAACACAATTAGGGCCATTACAATAATATCAGGATTGCATGGAGGGGCTGGAAAAGCTAAGGGGCTCTCGTTGTACCCTTGATGGTGGAAACATAAGGCGAGTCCTTTTAAATTTTTTTTTTAAAATTGAGAAGTGTAGCTCCTCCCCCTACGTCTGTTTAGCTGTCTACCGAAGGCGGAAAATGTCATGACTCGTTAAAAAAGGCATGGCAGAAGTGACCTTTTAGATTTTAAATGCGCTGATTCGCCGCCGTTCGCGTTCATATTCGATTCTGTAAGCCTAGGCAGAGGACCTAGGGTAGAGGGTGGAGAATTATAGCAAACAAGTTTTTTTGGCAGCCAATGAATGAATAAAAATGTTTTAAGTGGTAAATTTGATTTTTACGTCAGGCCATGACGTCACTAGCGTAAATTAAGCCACAGTTGTTTCCAAGAACATTTCACACCGATTAGGATTTGACATTAGCCATTCCAACCCCTCCATACATTCCTGATAATATACTAAGCCGAATGTAAACCATTCTTTTGGTTTTTAGCCACATCGTACATTGATATACGATGAGGCTATTAGTTTGTCCCGCGAGCCTGTGGTGGGTGTGGTGGTGGTGGTAGCAAAAGTATATAGATCTATAAAAACAAAAAGTACAGTTCATGAGCAATTCCCTGCCTTTGGCTGTAGACGGCATGTAAACTGAGAAGCTAACGGTCCTCCTCTCAACCCCAACACGAACTAACCAATCGGAGAAGCGGTTTTTGACGTCATAGGTTTATCGATTTTTTTTCTGAAAATAGTACATCACGCTGACGCCCCAAACGTTAATTCTTTGTACTAGTCTAGTAGCGTCTGCTATCGTTTCTGCTAGAATATAACAGTCAAAAATGGAAAACGACGTATCTGTCGACTTAATTTTAAAAGACTTTGAAAATAATGATTTTTTTACAACGGACCCGTCGGAAAAGAGGAAAAAACAGATTATGTTTATGAAGGATTCTGGCTCTTTAAAGGGAACTGTAGAAAATATGAATATACAATATAATTTACTCTATTCAAAACATGAAGGAGATCGCGGAGGTTATTCGGCTTTTTTATATTCATGGTGCAAGTGGGTTCACAATTTAGTCTTTTCTGAAACTGGAACAGATCCAGTAATCTTATGTGATGACGAATGTGAAAGTGAATTACTAAATGTTATTCAGTGGGTGGGTTGGCGGTTCATTGATCTTAAGGCCAGTGACAAACAAATCAATGATGTTCTACCACAAAAGCGGTCTTATGACCAAACATTTATAGAATACGAGGAAGACATAATCGCTGCAAAAACATCTAAATTGAGACATTTAAAAACCGACAGGCTTTATACAATAAATAGGCTGGTTGGTGGAGTTATGGGAGAGATCTGGTCTGTTAACAAAGAAGGGATGCAAATTCTTAAAAAAATTAAAAAGGGCAAAAAACCTTTAAGTGCAAAGCAAAGGGATAAGGCACACTTGTTGTATAGAATTGCTTTATCAATAAGAAATACTGAACAACTAGTCTCAGAAATTCCATCAGTTATAAGAATGATCAACAGAGGCGGATTATTTATTGCGCATCCAACATTGATACCGTTTGTATCTCGCTTATGCAAAATGGTTGTGGACCTATATAGATATTGGTCAACTACTCCAACCCCCGGGAAAACAATTAGTAAGTAATTTTAGTCCTTTTGGTAAGCTTTTATATCCCTGATTTTGAAACCTTTACTATTGCAGAGGAGACCACAAAAATTATAAGAGAGGATGAATCTTTGAAAGCACAATTTCACGCAATAGTGTCGGAAATTCCTGAAGTTCAGGAACATGGATTTACAACTAGTCAGTTGGAAGACTTCAGAATAATATTTCAAAGGAAATTGGTCCACGCCAAGTTGGCTGACCTCATAAGAGGTGCAACACGTCGGAGAAACGAAAGGAGGGGTAATCGAGGTGTAGGAGGGCAAAATTTACGGTGTATGCTGTATGGGACTAAGAAAAAAACTGTGATTAACAAAAAGGTTGTGATTAACAAAAAAAATGTGATTAGCAAAAAAAATGTGATTAGCAAAATAAATGTAATTAAGAAAAAAAAGGTGATTAACAAAAAAGAGATAAACAAACAAAATGTGATAAACAAACAAAATGTGATAGACAAACAAAATGTGATAGACAAACAAAATGTGATAAACAAAAAAAAATTTGATAAACAAAATAAGTCTCAAAAACAAAAAAGTCCTTATGAAGATGAAAACTGCCATAAACAAAACATCTTGGATCCTGATCTTCCAAATCAAGACACAGACTGCAGCAACACTCAAATAATAAGCCCAACTAGGCCAATCAAGTCAAGTTCTTTCAGAGCACCTAGAAAATTAAGAGACATTGAAGATAACTTACTCTCGGAGAACACTCAAATTAACAGCATAAACAATGATTCAACTACGCCAAACAAATTAATAGAAGCTGAAAAAACGTCAAAAAATAGATTAATAGCAGGGGAAAGCGAGTGCAGCAACAAAGGCATAGTAAGCCCAACGCCATCAACTTCTGGGTTTACTATCGAAGGACATGTAGGGGAAATAACGAGATCAAGATCAGGGAGACATATTAAAAAGAAACAATTAAAAGACTTTTGTTACCATTAAAATTTTATGGTACTATTTTAAAATGTGTAATTGTCACCAAGCGTATATAGATCAAGTATAGTTGTTGACGTTTTGATGGTTGTTATATAGTTTGGTTATATAAGTTCCTGTTCTTATAATTTTATTGAATGTTATGACACCTTAGTTCCTATTATAATTTTAACTGAATGTTAAAAGTTAAAATACCTAAATAGATTGTTAAATACAAAATAAGAACATATATTGAATGTTAAAAGTTATAACACCTTAGTTCCTATTTTTATAATTTTAACTGAATGTTAAAAGTTAAAATACCTAAATAGATTGTTAAATACAAAATAAGAACATATCTTATTTTGACTCTTACGATGCAATTTGAAAATATGTCAAATAGAAAATATTGCTGATAATAAGTCGAGAACAATGAAATTTTTTTAAAAACTTTTCTAAAACCTTTATTACTTTTATAAAGTTGTATAGTTTTCCGAAAATGCAACTACATTGGGAATGAAAGGAGATACGAAAATTCAATTCCTATTTTTCACAAATATCCAAGCCAACTTTGCGGTAAGATGCCTCTGCATTTTGAGAGGTTTTTGTGCACCCCTTAATCAATAAGGCTCGTCGCGCGTTGCTATAGTTTAAACTTGTTAATTTACCGGCTGTTACATATTTCATTTGGCTGAATAGAGTTTCTACCGCAGAGCCGTTTAACCGAAGAGGATAAATGTATTTTGAAGGATGGCGCGTCGTGAAATCTTGCAAGTAGTCAATGAAACCATAAATAGATATTCGAAGAAGCTCAAATGTTTGCCATGCAAGAAACTTGGGGTTATTTGTCATTTTCTTACTATCAGTCATTCGTTCAATCGCCCAATTTTCAAAATACTTTAGTCCATTTAACATGGATCTTATGGGTGGCGACTCTAGGCTATAAACTCGTTCCTTAGAGAGCAGGCCTTCTTCAAATATGTCATGACACGCTTTTAAAAAGTCATAGCAAGCCATCACATTTTCCCTGTCATTTGGGACGTCTTCAAACGTTGGATTGGCATAATTGTAAAGTTCTCCCATCACTTCCATTTGTTGCAAGATTCTAGCTGGGGTAACATTTAGTTTCGTCCAGGAATCACGGTCAATATGGGATTGCAGAAGACGCTTGACCTGAACCAATTCGCCACTGTCCCTTCTGTCATCTTCTCGCTTTTTCATTTCAGCAATTTGTTTCCACCCAAATCTTACACCTTGTTTTGTGAAATCTCTAGTTCCTTCATCTTGGGAATGATTTAAGGCATTTATCATATTCTTTAGTTGGTGGCTTGGGCACACCATCCAATAAATCCATCTCTCCTGGACACACCAATTTCTTATTTTTGTGCTGAACCGGAAATTTAATGATCCATCTTCATTCGCAGAAGGTTCGAGGGCTTTGCTGATACCTAAACTTTGTCTTAGGGAAGAAATGTTGCTGCTCCCTCCATCGCAAACGAAAACTCCTACCTCCAACCCTACAGAATGGAATGCGAAAACAGTCTTCAACAGTGTGCTAGTTATAGCTGCATGAGTGACTGGCTTCGAAAACATGAAATAGGGGCCTATAATGTCAAAAGATGTAGTGGTGCAGCGCCAAAGATATTGAAGAGCATATTCAGCTTCCAAAACTTCCGAGAGGTTTCTGACTTTGTATAAATCTTCTAAAGACGCATATTCATTGGGATCCATTGCAGCCCCCATGAATTCACCATTCGTTGAATTCCACATTAATTTTCCAATGATTTTGACCTCATCAAAAATCAATGCGCCTTCCTTGACAGGATTATAATATTCGGGGTGATCTCCAACGAACTCATCAAACCTTTTGGATTCCTTCTTGAGGTGAACAAGATCGATTCCTGGCTTACTTTCAATCTGTCTCACTTTGGCCTTTAAGGTGTGAGTACTTGGTAATTGCAAAACGTCAAATGATGCAAGAGCCTCGTACGCTGCAGGTGAACGAGAATAGACACTGAGCGCAATTCTATAAGTAAGTGGACTCCATCTGTTCCCTTGCGATCCTTTTCTACATTTTTCCTGATCATTCAAAAAGTCATTTTTTGTTGAGGGTTGACTGTTTAGCTCCCATGCTTTTCTTAATGCCAATCCAATAGTCTTGTTTTTTTTCATGGCTTCACTAAATATTTGATCCAAATCGTTACGTCCTTTCATGTTAATTTCAGCAACGATTTTTTTCATTTCCCCATCGTGTTCTTGGTTTAGTTCCAAGGAGGTCGCTATAAGTTTGCTTTCTAGATCCTTTACTTTTCGAACTAGTGATGATCGTTTGCGTTTACTTTGCAACAACCTTTTTCGCTTGGACTTGGGAGTCAAAATGGTAATCCTGCATCGTGAATCAACAGACTGCCTCTTTAGTTTGGATCTCGGGGTGACTTGTTCTTTTTTCTTTTTGCAATCCGTCATGTACCTGAAAGTAATGTGTTATGTTATTCCCAAGTCAAATTCAAGCTCCACAGCTTGGTGGATTGTAAGCTTTTACCAGTTAAGGCTACGACAATTTGTACATTGGTACAGCCTTTCCCGAATTTTTTCTTTAGCAGCATTGGGTGGAGGTACAAACCATACAAAACAATCAGTAGCTTGATAACGCTCAAATGGATAAACATGTTTTTGAAGCATTTTGGTACATTCCATCCCCATTGCTTCATCCTATTGGAGAGATCCATTGTTTTTTAAGTATTAAGTCACATTTAACAATGACAACATTAGAGTTCATCATACCTTCCTTATTCCAGTACAAAAAACGTATTTTTTATCCAGTGACGCCATGGCATTGGTGACTATTTCCACATTTAGGGTTTGAGTTTCAAAATTGTAGTACTTAATTTGTTCTACACCTTTGAAAAGTGTCAATATTGACAAGGTTCCATCACAAGAAAACAACAAGCGTCGCGGAGCATCATAATAATTTGCTACAGCCAGTAACCCATTCTCCTGGTAAATCTCAAGGTATTCCACAAGTCCATTATGGTCTTTTAAAATTCTAATAGAAGCTCCTGCTAAGCATATAATATGTCCAATTATTCATCAATTATTATTATTGCGAGGTAAACAAAAGGATTTACATACCTTGACTTAAACTCTCTGTAAATGTTTTTAAAGCTAATATGGCTGGAGAAATAAGTTCTAATTCATTGAACGTCGTATCAAACGCAGTGGCTTCTGTTGAAATTGATAGAGCTCGTCTTCGTTTGGGTCCAAAACTGTCATCGGCTGTGCAAGTCTCTTTATCCAAATATAACTTTCGTTTACGACTATTTTCAACTAGGTTTAAACTATTAAAGCAATTTATTTCTTCCCATTTCTGAGATGGTACGTTAAATCCAAAAATCTCCGTTTGAGTTTCAACATTTCTTATGTTTAAACCAAAGTCTGTCTGGATTTCAGCGCTAACTTTCACTAAGCCTTTGCTCTTTAACTCACTGGCGCTGGTTTCATACGTTTGTACACCAACATCTTCTTTAAATACTACATAAAAGTTACACTGAGTTTGCTGGTTTTTGGAAGTTATTGCATCCAATTGCGCTTGGCTTTTCTTCCGTGGCATTATTTGCTTTATTAATTGTCTTATTATGTCAAAAGATTGTAGAAACCGTTACCGGACTCACTGTAAAAACAAATGCAAGAGCCAAGAACCCGATATTATGACCCATAGCCCATTCGATCCGCGCTCCCGGTCCCGGACGCTGCGCTGCTCGCGCTATAGCGCTATAGCGCGAGCAGCGCAGCGTCGTGATGCGCGTAATCGAGTGGGCTATGTATGACCACAGACGCGATGCTTAACTAGATGACCAAGTTTTCTTGGCTCTACTTTGTGAGAGCCTTTTTACGCATGTACCTGTGCTACGGTCGTGAATGTAATCATACGCGGAGGGGGGTCGGCACTATTTTGAAATGAAGCGGGGATTCTCATATTACACGGCGCGAGGAAGAACCTATGAACTGTACTTTTTGTTTTTATAGATCTATATACTTTTGGTGGTAGTAGTAGTTTGGAATGTGGTCAGAGTTACCCAAAGAAATGGTTATATCAGAGCTAGCCGAAGAAATGGTTATTTTATGCCTTTGGCAGCATAAATTTTTCCTTTGTCATTGAAGGGAGAGTGAATGTGAGAGAATTGTGGTGAGGTGATATTTTTCGTTTTTGTACTTTAAAAGGATGGGAATTATAATAGTAAGTTTAAGCATTGCATTTAATTGTACTAGTAAGATTAATAATTTTGAATTGTGTTTTACGTTTGCCCGATATAGTTAAAGCGAGAGAGAGGATTATGGTATTGCCTTAATTTAAATTGGAGGTTTAATGCTCCCTTTAAAATCCCTGTCACCCGTCAACAATAAGGGTTTCACGCTTTGGGTGTACCCCATATGAGCAGTTCCCTGTAGAGCAGTTCTCGAAATAGCAACCGCGATTCCATAAAAACAGCTTAGTTTTTCAAAACTGCTGTTTTAGAAATAGCGGCTGCTATTTTGAGAAATAGCAGTGTTTGTCTTGAGTTTCGAGCATGTCTTAACAATACAGTTATATTCAATGGTTTCAAATACTACCTTTTCCGTGATCATTTAATCATTAATGTGACCTACTAACCTAACCTAACCTAACCTAACCTGACCTCACCTGACCTAATACTATTTAGTTGAAATAATCAACTTTAACCTAACCAAATTATCCATATCTGACCTAGTTCTTTTTGAGTTCTTATAACCCAGCTGGGCCAGCTTACACCATAATAAACAACTATAGTTTTTCGCATATCTGTTTATCCGCTCTTTAGAGAACTGCTGTAACGGTACGCCGCGTTTACGAGAACCGCTGTATCGGTAATTGCTGTAATGGGTAAACTGCCATTTCGGGAACCGCTATTTAGAGAACTGTTGTTATGAGGACCGCTATTATGAAATCCTCTCATATGGGAACTGCTCATATGAAGGCTTCCCTCACGCTTTCAATTCCGCTCCCCTATTTCAAAACTCAAAGAAATCGAGGGGATTTTTTAAAAGCAAAAGGAACTATATACCGACGTTACATTTGGAATGGTTTTAAGGCGGTGTTTATTATTAGAAGTTACGTTTATTTCTCCATAAATTGAGAAGAGTTTTAAAAGAAGGTACTAGCTTATCTTATAGGTACAGATATTACAATTATAACGTAAGTAAATTTATTGAAGTAAGGATTAGGGGGTTATAATTTTTTGTTAGGGCATCGAGGGGCTATTCACTGTGATTATCTGTACTTCATATAATGGGTATTTCGTTTTGCCACTGTTAAAGGTTGCGCATCGAGGGGAAATTCACTCAAATTTTCGGTGCTCCTGTTAAGTATGGTACGATGTGGCTGCTATTACGAGCCCTTGAGTCGTCTTGTTAAATTTGTGATAGTACGAAAATGGTTTATGTTCGTACTATTGCGATTATTTAACAGTATTTAATGGTTTAAGCTACATAAACCAGTGGTTTTAACATAAACCATTGAAATCCAAACCAAAATTATCTAAAATGAAAAAGTTCTTCAATTAATCCATTAGATTTCAAAATGGTTTTAATTTAAACCTTCCAGGGTTTGAGTTTTGGACAAAAAGTAAACACACATTTATGGTTTAAATTGAAACCTGTATTTTTCACAGTGTATAAAAGAATATTAGGTCTTTCTTCTAACAGTAGAACATAATGGATTTGATCTAAAATCAGAACATTGAGGCTAAGTGGACTAGAATTACAACATGATGGGGTTTGTGTCTAAAATTAGAATGTTTTTATTTCTAATATTAGAATACAATTGTTTTCTTTTTAACTTCTAATATCAGAACAGTGAAGTTTTATTTTCTAATATCAGAACAGTAAAATATTGAGTTCTAATACTAGAACATTTAAACTTTACCTCTATTATTAGTATTATTAGAACATTAGCAGAATATGGTCTAAAGACGGATAATTAACGACATATGGTTTAAAATCGGAACATTTCTGAATCATTCTGAAAACAGAACATTAGTTCAAGGGTCGGATACTAGAACATAACGGTTTCATGTCAAATTTCAGAACATCGTCGGTTTAATCTAGGTTTATGGACAAACCATTCATGGTTAATTTTGACTGATACCATTTTCAAATCGTAAAACACCTAAATTTAAAATATTACAGGTATGATGTTTCAGTTTTAATAATGTAGAGACCATTTTAGACCCCTAGTTTTTACGGTGTGCCTTTTTGGGAATGTCAGACCTCTCGGGGAGCACTCACATTGAAAACTTAACAATGGTTTTACGGTAATTTAATTACATCTTTAAAAGACGAGTTATTCGAGTTAAAAATCGATCCTAATTTTAGGTATGCCTTTTGCTACAACACATATTTGCCACCTTTGATTTGCAAAGTTTGCTTTTAGTTCACGGGGAACTTTATTTTGTACACGACAGTTCATACCACGACTATTTGACGAGCACTAAAGAATGATTGGTTGTACTGATAATGTACAAAAAACTGATGGCAAACTTTAAAATAAAGGGTATTTAGAGTATGTTGGCATCTTTGGCCAAGTCGTAGAACATTGATTTCTCATTCTTCAAAAGAGCATGTGGAGAATCGAATTCCGCAATTCTACCCTGATCGAGAACCATCACCCTACGAATAGATAAAGGACAAAACGTTAGACGCATAATGCCTTTTCAATTGCTACATGAACTAACTTGTCGTAGTCCAAAATGGTGTTTATTCTGTGTGCGATGGTGATGATGGTGGAGTTTGCGAATTCCTTCCTGATGGTCTCTTGAATGAGATCGTCGGTGTCCATGTCGACCGAGGCAGTCGCTTCATCCAAGATGAGGATCTTTGTGTTCCTTAACAGGGCACGAGCCAAGCAGACCAACTGACGCTGACCGACGCTCAGATTGTTACCTCCTTCAGCCACGGGGTGATCCAGTCCCTGCTCGAGTGACGCCACGAAGGACTTCAGGTGCGAGTGTTCGAGGGCGGCCCACAGTCGCTGGTCGTCTTGTTGCCCGAAGGGATCCAGATTGAGTCTCAGCGTGCCCGAGAAGAGGACGGGCTCTTGGGGGATGATGGTCAGCCGCGATCTCAAATCGGACAAGCCCAATCCCTCCACGTTCACTCCGTCTATGACTATCTGACCCCGCACTCCTTCGATCAGTCGGAAGAGCGCCAGCGTCAACGATGACTTTCCCGCGCCTGTCCGCCCCACCACGCCCACCTTCTCTCCGGCTTCGATCCTGACATCTATGTCCTTCAAGACCAAATCCAAGCCTTCTCGGTATTTGGTACTGTAGTCCTGGAATATGATTTGTCCTAGTTGAGGCCAGTCAGATGGAGGCTGAGATTCTGGTTTCTCCCACTCGGCCTCAGACTCCAAACGACAGTATTCGTCAACTCTTTCTATAGAGACTAAATTTGATTCCAAACCCGTAGTGGCCGAAATAAGGAGTTTCAGAAAATGCAGAACCTACGATTTATAAATATTAAATTTGTACCTAATTTGCTTAAATTAACTATACACACTTAAAACTCATGGGTTGAATGAGTTGGGCTATTTGAATTTTAACTACAATTTGGTTAAAAAATAGCCCAGTAGCAGTTGAATAAACATTCCCTGGTAGTTTGGGATGGGGTTGTTTCAAAGCCAAAAAATATGGTTATTGCAGTAACCCAAATTGGGTCATTTGCAATTTTAGGCCAACCAAGCATTCAAATACATGAAATTGTACACTAGATGTATGTTTAGAGAACTTTGCAATACCAGTTATTTAAGTAATATGTAAAGTTACTCTTTCTGTATTAATTTTGAGTTGATAAACAAGATTATCGTAAATATAAAAATAAATAGTTAATTTTATACATTTTCTTCGATAAAAATTAACTATTGAACATTAATGAGATACTAGACTAATATTGACGTATTAAATGAAGCATACGCCTGTTGATTTGTCTTACTCAAATCGGTACATAAGACTTCGAATCTTAGTAATGGATCAGAACAGCGCAATTGCATCAACCTTTGGTGGAAGTCCCACCATTGGTAGGTTAGACGTCACGTTTCTCGTAACCCTAGCCGATCGCCGCGTACATCTTAACTTAATGATGATGGAGTAGAAGCAAGAAGTTATATCAGTATCTCTGAGATACTAGATATAACTTCTTGGTAGAAGCCAGTAAGTACAGATTGGTGTCCATTTGGGATGGAAAAAGACCAGACGATGATGGTGTATAGTAGCCAGTATTTACAGACTCGAGTCCATGTGGGATGGACATTCAAGTAGAGGATGGTGGTGTTAGGCAGACAATGGGGTAATAACCATAAGTGGAATACAATGTTCCAAATTTCCCGGACCTGTAAATGCAGTCTGGAAATTGAGAGCGCATTTGCTCCGATTTTTCAACTGCGAACGCGGTGGCTCGGGTTGTAAAAACAGACATACACGTCAAAATTAGAACCTCTTCGTGACAAACTTCAGGTAAAACTAATCAGCGATCTTACAATATCGTGGAAGCTGAAACATGTAATAAATAGCAATTTGGGTTCTGTTTTGAGAAGTTTTAATCAACACAAATTAGGCTTCATTTCAACCCAAAAGTATGTAAGAATTTTATCCAATTTGTGGCTACCTTTTATCCCAAAGTTGCGTCAAAATTACAATTAACCCTTGCTAGGGTATTTTTTTACCCAAATATGATTTTACAATTTAACAAGTAATGTGGTTACTGGTTAGCCGAAATCTGAGTTATAGTTTACGTTGACTCAATATTGGGTTAAATAAAACACCAATTCTAGGGTCAAGGATCAACAACCCAAAAATTGGGTCGGTTAAATACTGACCCAGCAAAGAGTTGAAAAATTACCCACTTTGGGTCAAAAACAACCCAACATTTTTAAGAGTGATAATTGTTCAACGTCATCGAAAATTCTGCACAAACTCTGGTGAAAATGCAGGGGAAACTCATATTAGCCAATTAGATAAAATAATATAATAACCTTCATAGAAGAGACCTAATAACGAATTTAATGCAAGTATTACAGTATTTCTCCAAAAGTATATAAATTGAAGCAAATAGTCTCAGTCAAGCACGTTATACCTTTCCCCAATTTCGAATGACCTTTTTCAGCAATACTATTTCGAGTCGCAGGAATTGGATACAATTACGAGATCTAATAAGGTTATGTTCCTGCAGTTTCTATTATTTTCACTATTTTGCATGTACTGACGACGAAAGCGGAAACATCGTTCGCTGAATTGTTGTAAAAGATAGATCGAAAAAGTAATTGTCTCATTATTAAATTATTCTAAATCTAACAATGACGGCTTGTTATTTTTTAGAGTTGATTGGTTTTATAAACAGAAGTTACGTTTCGCGTTTACTTTCAATTAGTTACGAAACCATTTAAGAAAAAAGTTCTCCAAAAAAATTGTTTACACATAAACTTCAATTTCGCTCAGACTACGCCGACAGTAACTATAATGAGCAAAAAGTTGGGAAACCAAAATAAACCTCTGCGAGTCTAGACGAGTTCTATCTACCTACATTAGCGACGCTTCGCTATAAATCTAAGAAAAGCCTTCCGTATCAAGAAATAATGGAAAACCAACAGAGATTTTAGGTTTTGGTAAGGTTATTATTTACTAGCTTCGACTTCATTTGTAGCGCTTACCCGATCAACATTCGCCAATATCATTCCGACAAAATTAGTTGACAAAGTTCCTTTGCTCAAAATTATGAAAACTGCGGTGCATAACATCAAGCAATTGCCCAAGATATTGTAGCGTACTGTCAGCCATCTGGAAAGAAATAGGAATTTATTGAATTGAGCAAAAGAGTTGCCACTTGGAATACCCGTTTTGCATCAACAGAGCATTTCAAATCGAAGGTAAAAATTTAGTGTATATGCTATAAAATTTAGTGAATGAGATACCTTTGCGCCATATTCATCATATAATTAGCAGCAGTGCATTCGTCGATCAATTTCAGGAAGTGTCCTTCGAAGTTCTCTACGGCGTCGCATGCCCTGATGACAGTGCTGCCAGCCACTGATCCTCCCACGTGCGAAAACAAGAAGGAATTTCTCAAGCTTGTTATCCGCTTGAATTGACGATTGCTCGACATCAAGAAGCGCTGCAAAGATATTGGATAATCTTCAGTTTTAATGAGTTATTAAGTAATTCTCCCCGGAGTGGGCGAAAGGACGCCTGGAGTAAAATGCGCGTGTTTTCTTCAACATTTTGCAATAAAATATAAGTGTGAACACACTCTAAGTGCATGGTTCAATATTTCAAAGATTTGTTGCTATTTTAAATTAGCGTGGAAAGTGTTGGGTGGAGAAGTTCCAATTTGGCACCAAGACCTCTTCCAAATCGGGTTTTCGTTGAGTGCAGTCGCAACATTTTTCTCTCTCTCTGATTATCGTTATCTAACTTATCTTATCAATATGACGAAACGCGGTACCGGTCTCTTCGGAGTGTGTATTGCGTTAATGTTTATTTTACCGTTTTTTTGCCTCAAAGGCTCAGTTAATTCTCTTGCGTGTGAACGTGCTATTCCTGCGTTTCGCATTTCGGCTACGTCGCATTGTTTTGATGTCGTTACTTTCAATGGCCATCAATTTGTTAAGAGTAAACCTTTGACTATTAAGCCTCTATGCAGCCGGTGCAGTAAGTTAACTTTTGTCTCCATTATTCTGATTTTATCGGGTGATATTGAGGTGAATCCGGGACCTACTCTTAAGAGTCGTTGTAAAGTCTGCCTCAAGTCTTTTCGTAAGTCTCAGAAACGTTTTCGCTGCAGTGTGTGTGATCTTGACTTTCACGTCAAGTGTGTTTATTCGAATGTTTTAAAAAAATCTCTTCATCTTGAGGACTCTGGCTTCGTGTGTTTAAATTGTGGTTTACCTAGTTTGAATGATTCTTTTTTCACTGAATTTACCTCTGGCGATAAAGATAAGAGGTCTCTCAATATTAACGCTGACAGAAGTACAAAGAGATCAAGATCGCTGATCTCTTTTCATGTGGCGAATGTAAGAAGTTTAAAAAATAAATTTCTCGACTTATCAGTTTTTGTGGAACGGAACTTACCCGATGTTATTGGACTTACTGAGACATGGCTTAGTGCGGATATTTCTAGTACTGAGTTCTTTACTGAAGACTATGTAGTGTTTCGTAATGATCGTGAAACTAGGGGTGGTGGAGTTCTTTTGGCTATTAGCCAAAATCTCTCGCCTGTCGAGACTGTCATTGATAATGAACTATATAAGACTGCCTCTGGCAAACGTCTTGAAGTAGTTTTTTCGTCCGCTAAATGCGACTCAAGATCAATTCTCTTTGGTTGCGTTTATGTCCCCCCTCCGGTTACCCAAGACTACATATTGAGTTTATGTTCTCTACTCAGTGAGATAACAGATATTATTAACAGTCATGATATCTTTGTCTTGTTCGGTGACTTCAACATGGCATGCCTTGGTGTTAATAGACCTGTCCCTGATAGTCTACCTTCGTTGGACTTTTATGAATGCGTATCCAATCTCGGTCTAACCCAAGTTGTCTCTGATAGCACTAGACTTGGCAATACTCTTGACTTGGTTTACATTAATGAACGTCGCTTCATTAAGGAAGTTAAAACAATCGATAATCTTCCTGGTTGCGATCATGATGCGGTGACAGGTCTAATCGCTTGTGAACGTGCAACGCCAAGAAGCTCAACCACGGAAGTTCTACAGTTGAGTCGCGCTGATGTGAAGGGCTTGAAAGGCCTGATAGATTATGCTCCGTGGCATTTAGCGTTTAGCGAGGACATTAATCTAACATGGGACTTTTGGTTACAATTGTTTTGGTCTTGTTTTAAAGACAGTGTTCCTTCAAGGACGGTATACTCAAAGAGATTTCGGCAGCCATGGATTTCTGGTGATATTGTTCACCTTGCTAATGTCAAAAGAACTTTATACAAACTTTTTAAGTCTAAGCCAACTGAGGCTAACAGAGCTAAATACAGACGGTCCTGTAATTTGATAAAAGCTAAAACTCGCTCTAAATTTAATGATTACGTGAATGACTTGTCCTCTAAGATTAAGGACAAACCGGATAAGTTTTGGAAGTTTGTCGCTCGCAAAACTAGAATACCTATACCGAACTTTATGAATATTGATAATACCCCTGTCACTGACGCTTCTTCGATTGCATCAATGTTTAACTCTTTTTTTCAATCTTGCTTCAATAAGTCTGACTCAATCCCTCTTGATGTTGCTTCATTGCCTAATCCGACTAGGGACCCAGATCTTGTTTTTACTCCCGGTTCCGTTGCTGCTGCTATAGCACGCTTAAAGTCCAGTTCTTCGTCTGGGCCCGATGGGGTTTCTACTAAAATGATTAAACTGTGCGCTACGAGCATATCTAAACCCTTGTCAGAATTTTTTAACTACTCTTATAGATTAGGTAAACTACCTGATGCCTGGAAGAAGGTCAATGTAGTACCCCTTTATAAAGGTGGTTCTTTGAGTCGTTCAGAGCTGGAATCTTATCGACCAATATCACTTTCTTCCGTCTTTTGTAAAGTAATGGAATCTATTATATGTGAGAATCTCCTCGTGTTTTGCTCAAAAAATAATGTTCTTCCCGAGCGTCAGTTTGGTTTTCGTAAAGGATTTAGCTGTACAACTCAGCTTGTACAAGCTTTCCACTCTTGGGCTCTCACCCTTGACACCATTAATCCTCCTGACGTACACGTAGTAATTTTTGATTGGAAGAAAGCCTTTGACTCTGTACCCCATGATCGTCTCGTCTCTAAGTTGCAGGCTCTAGGTATCGGTGGTAATTCCTTGCTCTGGGTCTCGGATTTTTTGAGGGATAGATTGCAGAGGGTTGTCTATCAGGGTCAATCCTCGAGTTTTCTTCCTGTTACTTCTGGGGTACCTCAGGGCTCTATTTTGGGACCACTACTTTTCAACTTATACGCTCATGATCTTCCGATGAGCATATCTGCACAAAGCACTCTCTGGCAATATGCAGATGATTCCTTTTTATCTCGTGCTATTAGGACACTGCAGGATTCCGTAACTCTTCAGAGTGACATTGACGCAATCTTTGAATGGGGTTTGCTTAATTTGCTTAATTTAAATATTAAAAAGTGTTCTTTCATAATTTTTACGAGGCGTCGCAATGTACTAAATTATGATTATAAGATTAATGATTTTTCTTTGCCTCGTGTTTTCAAGTGTAAATTGCTTGGTATAATATTCTCAAGTGACCTTAAGTGGTCTAACCATGTTATTTATATAACCGCTAAGGCCCGTCGCATAGCTGGTTTGATTCGTAGAACGTTTGGACGTTCGAAAGCGTCGCTTATATCTTTTAATGCTCTGGTTATTCCATTGCTACAATATGGTGTAGAGGTCTGGTCACCTTATTTAAAGAAAGATATAGATTCTATCGAGAGGGTTTTGCGTTATTTTACATCCTTTTACCTTGGTCAACCTTATATAAATTTTCCCATGAATCGCAATCGTGTAAGATTGGATTATAGTACTCGTTTGAAACAATTGAATTTTTTGCCAATGTATTTGTTAAGTCAAAAAGCTGGTTTAATTTTTTTGTTTAGAATCATTAACGGATGCTATTATTTTCCCCTTTTAGACTATATTAGTATTAACGAGAGGCATGAATGCTTAACTTTTTATATTTCTAAATGTAGATGTGATGCTTTTTTACACTCTTTTTTTAATCGTGTTATTAGACAATGGAATGCGCTTCCTTTTAACATTAGATGTTCTATGACAATTTATACTTTTAAAAATGACCTTGATTGTTATCTCAAACAACAGCGATACCATGTTTAAAAATTGTTCTTTTTGTTTTAATTTAATTTATTCTAATTTAATTTTTGTATGTCTGTCTTGGCAACCAGTGCGATAATGGGACTTGTCCTTAATCTGGTTGCCTTCAGTGGAATTTATTTTTTACTGAAAAATAAACATTATTATTATTATTATTATTATTAACGCTTGATAAAACTTTTTAAAAGCCGATAATAATCTTGACTATTTTTATTGTTAATTGGAATGTTTTCTATTTTTCAATAGCACCATTTGTAGCGCTACAAGTTCAATTCCCTTATTATTAAAGATTAATAGAAGCAATCTATCCCTCGGCACGAATTCAGTGCGTTCATCCAGGACAATTAATAATTGAGAAAGATACTGACAGGAGACTGAAATCTAGTTCATACCTGAAGTAAAAAGTATCCAACGACAACAATGATGCAGGGAATTATGAATAATGGTAAAAATATTGCAATTCCTAACGTGAAAACAACAAAAAATATCAATCCTCTATTGGTTAGCGATAGTACTGGAGGTAATTGCTGGTCGAGGGCGTCGATGTCTTGGGAGAAACGATTGAGTATCCTTCCAACGGGGGTAGTGTCGAAGAAGGACATGGGAGAACGAGATACGCTGTCAAGCATTGTCCCATGTAGACAGTGTGCCGCTCGAAGACAGCGAAAGACGTTCATGATTATAATGCTAAATCCAGAAATGGCTTGGCTTAGACCAATAACTACTGAGACTGCTATGCGGATTGCCTTTAGGTCAGGGTTCGCTTTAATATCTTCTTTGGAGTCCGCGCACCAAAGAGACAGCCAGTACACGGAGACCACATTTAAGACTGCCGAATTGGTGGTCATTACTTCGATGATCGCAAACCATGTTATGCCATAGGTTTTAAAATATTGCTTGTATTGTGATACGGAAATCTGCGAACGACCAATAACATTATAATGAGGAAAGTGGTGTGAAGAAAAGTCAAAACTCTCCTCGTATATTAAAGAATATATACATTTCCTTCCTTGAGAGTCTCTTTAGTCACGAGTTTTCCCTCATCTTCATTTGAGACTTTTCCTTGGGATGCAAGATGAATTTTCTCAACTTTGGTATTTAACGTACTTTAAAAAAATACTTATTTCAGCAAAGCGTTTTCAAATTTAAAGAATCAATTCAAACATGTTGGGAAACCAAATTGAACCTTTCCGAGTGGAGCCGTTTTTCTTAAATAATTTTAATCAGTATTAACATGAATGTATTTATTAACATGAATATATATGTGTATCATTAGCCTTTCTATCATGTTATTCAGGGATGGGAGGGACCTTTCTATTACATACGCGTTTAACGTCATCGTGGTAGCCAATCAAAATCGAGACACCTGGAAGTTCGAACAGCAGACGACCAGTTTAACAAAATTGTATGGGGGATACAATTTTCGGTTAGGTTCACCAAACTGCGTCAACTGAATATTAAAAATGATCGCCGATACGTGAATAAATATCTCAACACGATGTCCGAAAGTGATATTGATCTTTTAAACGAAATTATAATAAGTGCCTGCAACGTTTTTCCTAATCTAAAACTGAAAACTGTTGGTAAAGTGCTAAGCCTTGGCCATTATGAAAATTAATGTAACGGTTGAAAGTAAACTACTAACATTTTAAATCGTGAGAATTGATGAAGCTGGTTTTTCCCTGCTGTTGGAGTTAAATAATGCGGTAATTGATCAATTTACAAGCATAATTAGCCTTCCGCGTGACAAGAGCTTTAGCTTTAAAAACAAACCGCGAGAAATTCTCTGACGTCACTCAAACTAAGCCCCTCCCATCCCTGAATATGTAGTTTAACTAGTCAATGCAGATATATATTCATGTTAATAAATAAATTCATGGTATTAATCATTTTAATCGCCATTAACCTTAATTTTAGTTACACCGATTAATAATTTAAAAATAGCTATTGTTGACGTTTGAATTCGAGCACATGCCTCTTTAACAATTTTAGGAAATTTAGGGTATTTAAGGCGATTTTATTCCCAATAAAAGATAAGAAAACCCGCAATAGCGTGAGCCTTCGGTGGAAGTCACACCATTGGGTGGCTTGACGTTTTTCGTAACCCTAACCGATCACCGCGTACTTCTTCTTAACCCTAACGATCATAATGGAGCAGAAGCCAACATTGCCTTCTGCGAACACGTTTACTTCAATTTGCCAACTGCGAACGCTATGACAGACAAACACACCCACACACGCCCAGTCTTGGTGAAGTCATCGTCACTCGGAGAGGTAAAAATTTAAATTAAGGGCTGTCTCTACAAACAGTAAGAGCCACATGGAGGTTGTTCGCAAAGAATTTATCTATGAATTTTCACTTTTCGGCTACTTACTGGAGGTAGAAACTAAATATTTCATATAGGTCCACACAGGAATACATAGATTTAGTACTTGGAATCTTTAAGAGGCCATAGATCCCACACAAATATCTGATTGACTGTGAGGGGAAGCGCCAAAACTTTTAAACGACCTGCTCCTCCTTCCTCGCGTCTCATTGGTTATGCGAATGTGTGGGAGTGGGACAGATCGAGATCATGACCTTTTAAGCTGTCGTCTGCATCAGTTTCGGCTCCGAAATGGTCGGAAAGTGCGAGAACTCGGAACAGTTTGACGTTAACGACATTTCTGAGGCGGAACTTTCTCTAACTGTAACTAAAGTCGACGATTTGGAAGTTAGTCTAGCTCGAAATTCAGTATTGAAAGCGAATGCTATAATATTTTCGAGAAAAGATGACGTTACCTCCCCTTAAACCCTAAGCCTTTGCATAGGGATACTGATGTTTTGTTTTTGTATAACTTTGGTGTGGAAGGAATTAAATTTTTACTCCACCCTGTGAGAATAGTAAGATCGAGTTTTTAACGGAAAGCAAGTCTCGCCTTTTTTTTTAGAAACGTAATCCTTGGTCTACTTGTTCAGACGACGTATCATGTCTACATTCGGGTTCACCGCGCATAGGTCGCGGGAGTCGCGGCGCAGGTCGCAAAATACGTCAAATAAATTATGCATGACGTCAACGGTGACGGTTTCTACACCGCCTCCCCTTTCAGTCAGACACCCAGGCCCATAAAATGGCCTCTTAAGGATTCCAAGTAGTAAATCTATGTATTCCTGGTCCACACTAGAGATATATTTCAGTTTCGCACGCCAGTTACGCGCGTCGTACACACACGAAATATTTGCTTCGCCCGCGAGATCGCTCTGTACGCAGCACCAAGGAAATCTGTTTGAAATTTCAAACATTTTCGCGTCGTACGCGCTAACGCAGCCAATCAGGAGAGGCCATGAATCACGTGGTCTTTTTAAGATGGCGCCGAACTGTGAAACACACGGCAAACAGTTTTTAGAAATGAATAATCTCGTGATATTTTCTCTAGTTTAATTAGGGCACCGATACTCGGGGTTCCCCGATAGTATCGGATCGGTTGGTTAATATGATACCAAATGTGGATGAGAGGGAAAGTATGACAATGGCCACAGAGCCTGTGTTAAAAACGCGGACATCAAAGTTTCACCAATAACTATTTAGTTTACTAGTGACTGATGGACTTGCAAACTCGCGACTGAAAGTAGTTCAGACTATTATGCTCCTTGGTTTAACCATAGCCCACTCGCTCACGCGCATCACGACGCAAGCTGCTCGCGCAATAGCTAAATTACCGAGATTTGTTTTAAACGTATCTAGTTTTATGTGCTCTTCTATTGCTTCGATAACCTTACTTAAATCCATATTATACCTTCAAATACCTTTTAAAACATTACCAGCTACTCTGTCCTGACTACAAACACAAATCGAGGAAGTTCTAGCATACACAATAGCAGACGACAGTAACCGCGTAACCGCGAATTAACACAAGACCTATTTTAAGGGAGTGAACAGGCCCAGTAAAGCTACGCCAATAGAACGGTCAACTACGGCGAAACTCTGATGACTCGCGACTTTTGGCCATTTTCATACTTTTCCTCTCATTTACTTTTGATGATACTTAACCGATATTCGTTTAAAATGCGTTACATGCCGCTACATGACATGATTTTTAGGTCTTTCTGTAATGTATTGATGGTGATATCTTATTTCTATGAATGTCAATCCGGATGATTTCTCATTTACATAAAAAGTACCTGAATTTAGTTTACCTAATAACTAAGTTTAATTGAAGTTAAAGGATAAAAAGGCCTCTCAGCATATACTAGCTAAAAAAGACAAGCCGTGATATTATTTTGAAAATACTTCTAAACATTGTAGTTTAATTCACGAAATTACTCTTTAAATTATTTCCTAATAATTTTAATAGATATGTAAATGGCACTAAAAAGATCGATATCGGTTGAAGTATCGGGTTTTGGGTCATAGTGAGTAAATATCGGTATCGGTTCATGTTTGCATCGGTATCGGATTAAGCCTGGTATCGGCCATCAGTATCTCTAGTTTTAATAAATCGTAGAAATAAAATGAAAAAGAAAAGAAGAATATGGATTTTAGGAAGTATTCGCTGACCGAGAGAAAGACGGAAATTTTCATAATTTAGTCCCAAAATTTAGGATGTACATAACAGAATGCAGAAAGGCAAAGTAGCAGACTGGACTTCGAAGTTCCGGTATTTCCTATTGGTTAAAACCAGGAATGTATAGATATTGGAATGGCTAAAGGGGTGTCCGGTGTTCCCTTGATGGTGGAAACATATGGCGACGCCTGATTTATTATTATTATTTTTTTTTTGAAAAGTGTATTTCCTCCATCATCGTCGGCTTAGCCATCTCCTGAAGGCGGTAAATGTCTAGTCATTTCAAACTAGGGACCGAGCGGATAGAGGGTGGAGTTAGCAGAAGAATTTTCACTTTTTGGCAGCCAATGAAAATATTTAAGCGGGAAATAATCTTATTTCGTCAGTTTATGACGTCGCTAACATAAAATAAGCCACACCAGATTTTTCCAAAATCATTTCACGCCTAATATGATTTGACCTTAGCCATTCCAACTCACCTCCATTCATTCCTGGTCGAAACAAATAGACGTGGCGTTTTCCCTCGATACATTGGAAAATAAACTTCGTGTGTGAACGAGATGCGAGCTAGCGATCGGCCAACGCATGCGAGGCGTGCGAAATATCTGTAGTGTGGATGGACCTTAACAGACTCACGATGGGTCTTCTTTATTCTCGTCGCTCATGTGCTGCGCGAAATAATCATTGGCCATTCCCTGTCGGCTCATGATTTCATCATAGGTTCCGTTCTCGATGATTCGTCCGTTGTTCATAAAGAAGATCTCGTCCACTTCTCGGAGGAAGCTCAAGTTGTGCGTCACCAAAACTCTCGTCTGTAGCAAATAAAATTTGAAGAGCGTGCTATTAAGTTCCTAACATAAGGAACTTTCAAAAGCGAGCAACTCACAGTAGCGGCGCGAGGATACTCTTTGGTGTAGGCTAAATGCTTTTTGAAACTATGGGACCCCTTTAATTATTGTTAAGGATATTTAAGTACTTAATGTTTTAATTGTTTTCTTTGTATTATATTTCTTATCTTAAAGGGATAGAATCGGCTTTATCTGAGTTGGTCACACTAATATTGGTTTTCTATTAATTAACCACCCCTAAAAACATGGGGGTCAGTAGAAATCGCGAGAAAAATTTATTAATTAAAATAAACGTGAATAAAAATTAAAATTTTGAACGCCAGATTTAAAATCGGCCACCATTTCCAACCCATTACCTACGTAGGTAAAGTTCGGCCTCTGATTGGTTGGTAGTAGTTGGAATGAAAACGGTCGTTTAAGGAGTAAAAAGTAGTAGGAACGAGAATCTAGGTCAGCTTGCCTGGTGAATCGTCGTCTGCTTATATGCTTAAGAATGTCAGACGAGAAAGTATTTCTGATCATTCCGGTCCTGAATCTGAGGATGAAAGTTCGAACTCTGATTCTTTGGATTCAGAAAATTCGGAACAATTTATAATAAATGAATCTGAGGGTAGTTCTTCTGAAGTAGAAGAATTTGGTGTGCAGCCATACCAATTCCCGTCAATCTGTATCATACTGCGCTCACAGAATGAATCCCCCTACCAGTAGGAAAAACACTACGGAGCCTTAGAGACTTATGACGTCGAAATTGGTAGAGACGAACTAGTAACGTTTTTCGGTGGTTCGGCTCTGTGTCACCAGGTGCCCTCGTGATCGCAAAACAAGAGCATTTTGGATCTTTTAATCGTAATTTAAAAATCATTAATTAAACTAAAATATAAAAACATCTATATTTTCAGAATCCTTATTTGTCTATCTATCGAAATAAATTAACCTTATAGGGATTTATTGCAATGAAATTAAAAGAAAGTATCCCTTTAACTCAAAGCCGACAATTACGATGACAACGAAAGTTTTTAAAGCCACAATTTTTATAACTGGCCATAAACTACTTCACGAAAAAGAAAGCATGGTCACGTTTTTTCAGACCCACTCCCCTAAAAACCACGTCCCATTTTTAACCCCCCCCCTAACGCACTATGACTTGTCTTAATTTACAAATCTAATTTGATTAATTTGAAAAGATAATCTTTTTTTCTTTAGTGTTATGGCGTTCCACTCAGATATTTTTGTCAGCTTGTAATTCAAAAGTTCTCTTCCGTTTAGCCCCTGACGGAGCTTCAGAACTTTAATGTCAGATGTGATTTTCTATAAGCTTCAAAACATTTTCCATAAAACTTAGTTAATGGGGCTCACTTTATAGGTTTCGACATTGCTACGCGAAAACCTTAGTCTTATCGAGATTGGGATTAAGATTTCAGATATTAGCGAAAGAAACGGAACCATTTCAATCCGAGGGGGTGGGGGGGGTCCGATTCATCCTCGCTAATGCAAGCGAGGAATAAACAGTGACATTAAAGAGGTTAGGCTGACACTACTCGTACTCTTTATTTATTTTACTTTAAGAGACCCTTACTGGGCCCCTAACGTGGCTGTAAAAAACAAATGGTTTTAATAATTTCCCTTCTCAAGGTTCGTGGTCTAGCGCAACTATTTTATATTAAAAGGCCCTTGCAGGGCCTTACTCGGCCACTAATGGCTTTTATAGGCCCTCAAAGTGAAACGAAAAGTAGGCTATAGCCTGTGTCGCCCACCACTAACGCCGCTACTGGCGACTCAAAGGTTTTATTTGCGTTAACTGTAGAGAATTACAGCATCAATACATTTTGAACTCTTTTTGAGCCGCTATTACTGAAGTTGCGAGGATTTGAATCAAAAACTACGCAGCTTAAATAATTACGTATGTATTTGACAGTAAAGACACTGACTACTTTCTGGGCCGCCATAATCAAGTACAATCGGAATTTAAACGAAAGGGCACGTCGACATCTCATTTAGATTATTGGATGTTAAGCACTTACATAGAAAATATGAGAATAGCGTTAATTACTTTATTTCGCAGTAATCCCTTTGGTCCGATGACTTCGTTAAAGAGATGTTTGGCCACGTGCGAGTCAACCGCCCCCAACGGGTCATCGAAGAGATAAACATCGTCATTGCGGTAAATTGCTCTTGCCACGTTGACCCTTTGCTTCTGACCACCACTCAAATTGATACCCTATGTATAATTAATATACTAACACTTTACTGAAGAAAGCAACCATCTATGAAATTATGAATATAACGTCGTTACGCCAGGTTTTTCAAGTACAGCGCCGTATATATATTTTCAGTATATTTCTAGATTAACCCGAGAAACAGACCTTTTGCGTAAGACGTAGGGCCACTCTTCCATGTTATGTGCGCGGAAGTGACACACCACTCATGATTCTTAGCGTATCCAACTTTCAATATCAAATTAAATAATGCATATTCATTCCCCTCCGCGCAGGAGAATGAATATGCTTTCTCTAACTTTTAAGGCGCTCTTGTACTTTACTACTTCGAAAATGAAAATTTTCTTCATAATTCAGTTTTTTTCCTCAAAAGGTTTTGCGTTTCAATGATACATACTCTTTCTCCAATCTCCGTTTCGTCGTCAGCGGGTAGTTGGTCGAGGTCTGGTTGTAGGGCGCATGCGCGTATGACGTTGTCGTATCTTTCCAGGTCCATATCGTCGACGAAGAGTATATTCTGTCTGAGTGAGGTGTTTTGGATCCAGGGTTGTTGAGTGACGTATCCAACTCTCCCGGCCACTCTCACCTCCCCCTTTATCTTCTGCATCTCCGAAAGAAGAGCGGACAAGAGAGAGGACTTGCCACAACCCACCGGACCCACCACTGCCACCAAAGAACCATGAGACACTTTCAAATTGATGTCCTGAAAAGACTCCGCTGTCGTCTCTTCCAGGTTCCATTTAAACGTTCCGTTCTTAATCTCAATTGCTAGAATTTTCATAGAAAAAATTATGTTAACGCTGGTAAAATATGACCAATTGTGAGAAGCTAGAGTAAAAATATCTGGAAATAATCTAAAATAACGCCAGGTCTTACCATTCTCTATAAATACGATATGTGTTTTGGATTTTTTTAGAAATAAGATTATCAAAGGAGCTAATAGGGGATTGTAAAAAAGATTAGGAGGGGAAACAAAAATGGGGGGAAGGCACTAAAAAGTGTTTCGTCACGTGGTGCAGCTGCTTTGAACCTTCGAGCAGACGCTCCTTTAGTTGGACCTTTATTTATAAAAAAATGAACATCAATGTAATGCAAACGTACTTCATATTGCACGTAGTAAAAGAAAAACTCGCCTTCAGTTTTAAATTAAAACGTTTAATTATCTGCAGCGAACAAATCCACAAAATAAAGTTTTCAGTTAGGCCTTGTCCCACCAAAAAAAAAAAAAAAAAAAAACATTATGGGCGGGGGAGGGGGTGTAGTAGGACGTTTTAAATATGTCCAGCCTTCTTTTTAAAGTTATCTGGCAGTACTGAAAACACTTTCACGTGACCTCTTTCTTTTTTACAATCCCCTATTGAGTCTTTGCGGGTTTTTTTTCTATACTTTATTATTATGCTTAAAACGTTTTTTCAATTGTCTCTTTTCCATGCTCAAGTTCGCGGTTCACTCTTAACCACAATTAATTTCGAGCTTAAGTTCATCTGCTTGTGAAGGACGAGCCATAATAATAATTTGACACACCATATTGGGCGTTGCTAGCCATCTGCTCCACGTAATTCTTGGTTTCTCCCTGACACAACATGATTGCAATTCTTCTTACCGAGACATGAGCCTATAGAAAACTAGTTAGTGGTTTTGTGTTATTTTGAGACGTTTTAACAAAAGAGAAGGTCAACGTAACAATCCTGTACGCATCTTTTACTATAAACAATGCTCATTTCATGGGAAAATGTTTTGTACCAAATGTTTTAACATGGCATAAGTTGCCGTTATTTAATTTCGCCAGCAATAATTTCAAAACTTTCTTTTACAGCAGTATATGATGATAATACAATGATACATAATGTCAAAAGTTTATATATTGAAAGTAAAAGCCTCGGTCAAGTAGGTGGAAAGTGTCAGGCTATCCCCGTTTCTCAAATTTCCAACCCCATTTTATGGCGTAATATTTCAAAACGCAGCACTCGGAATAAAGCGCTAGAGCTATGCCTATTCCTATTTATTGCACCCGCGATTTCTTAAATTTTGGGCGTCCGGACGGCCAAAGCGGTGGTATTGTTCGCTTAATTGTGATGACAGAGTGAAAAAAATCGTCTTCTAATTAAAACGCTTTAACTAAAAGATCAACTCTAAGAAAAAAAGTTTTTTAGAGTTGATTGGTTTTCTAAACAGAAGGTGTTGTTTAAGTTTCCGTCGTTTAAGAATTACCAGAAGTCCATTAAATTAGCCTAGGAAGTAAACAATTACAATAGCTGGCATAGCGTACGTCTCTGATGGGGAAAGAACTCCTTCTAACTCCATGGATAGGGGGTTAAATTTTTCCCCCTTTCCTAACGCTGTTAGAATTCTCGAACTCCTCTCTTGGAAGTCTTTCTTGACGTGAGCGGGGCGTGACTTCTTCAGCACATGAACGCTGGATCTCTAAAGGGTAGATTGTTTGCTTTATAAAAAATTAAAAAAGGAACGGGCACGGTCGTTAAATATTTTTTTCAATAGGTTTATGAAGAGTCATAAAAAACTGAATGACCTTGACTGTTCCAGAATCCATCTCCCCCAACCCTGTTCATTTTCAGCCAATAGTTTTTTCTCTCTCAATAGGGAAAATTTTGGCGTACGAGTCGCACCTAAACCGGAGATCTGAGAAAAATTATCGCGAGGTGGCGAATGTGTCGCCCTTCTTCAGTATTACTACACAAGAGAGGGGAGTCCTAAACCCCGCTTTTGGTTACTTCCTAGGCTAATTTAATGGACTTCTGGAATTACGAATGAAGAACAGAACGGCAAATAGATATAGGTAAACTCAGAAGTTTAAGACTTCTTATCCTGGGAAGTATTGGACTCTAACCATATCCGGAACCATCTCTGTTAGCCAACTTCTTATTAGGTCCGATCACCGCGCCACCTACGGCATTTCTCTCATTTTGAGTTGTCAGGCTGATTTGTGCGCCAGCAGCGGGCAAGAAACGAAACTTTAAGGTGTGTCCTGTGGTTCGAGGTAACGAATCAGAAACGGTGACAAGAACAGCTGTTTTAATAGACTGCTAGAAATTCCGGTTAAACTAGTGTGGGGTCCTAGGCCCACGGATTGTAATGGATTTTCATAGAGTTCTAGCCAGACGGCTTTTCAACGATTGGTGCTGAAAAAGTTTTGAACACGCCCCACAGTTTGAGTGCCACAGCCTCTCGGTGTGGGATTTTTTTCAGTACATTAGATAGTTTTCCTAGTGGGGAGGAAACTTTCGACCCTCTTTTACGATTGCCATAGGCAATTTTGACTTGCAGGGATGGATACTATCATAAGGAGATTATCTCTCTCTCTAAGGGCCCAAGCGCCTCTATTAGCAAAAACATCTAGTTCTGCTAGATGTGACGTAGATTTTGTATAGGGGCTCCTTCCGAATTTTTCGTCAAATTCGCGGGAGAGAAAAATAATTTTCAAAATCAGCCACGACCGATATCCTAAGCCGGTCGTGGTCTAGAGGCGAGCTCTGAGATAACGCTCCCAAGCGGTTGGGAATCAAACTAAAACAGGCGGGGAGGCGAGTGGCGAGACACGAGAGAGGAAGGACTGAGGGGAAAAAATAAGTAAGAGAATTTCCAGAACCCCCCAGCTCTCTGAGACACAAGAGGTAAATTCGCGCTTAGTAAAAATCACGAAGAATTGTCGTGAGAAATCTTTGAAGGAGGGAAAAATGTTCAATATCGGGTTACTCTGCAGCGAATGCGCTCGGCCTCTGTTTAGGCTATACAATTATTAAACCACTTGAGATGAGACGGATGGCTGACCAAATCGGACATACATACATTTCAACCGTAACATAGAATCTTGGGCCCTTAGAGAGAGAGATAATGTCCTTATGATACTATATAATGCCTTAGTGTCCAATACTTCCCAGGATAAGAAGTTATCAACTTCTGGTAAACTAGGGTCTATTTTTTTTTCTTTTTTTTTTAAAGACGTTGGACTGACCGTGATTTGAGCCGCGTTTAACGGGTGTGACCCAAAATCCCCCCAGACTAAATGACCCCGGACAAAATCCCCCCAAATCATAAGTAACGGACAAAATCCCCCCAAAACTCCTACTAGATGGACAAAATCCCCCCAAAATTCCTACTTGATGGACAAAATCCTCCCAAAATCATATTTAATGGACAAAAGCCCCCAAATCATATTTAATCTACAAAATCCCTCCAAATTATATTTAACGGTTAGGTTAGGTCAGGTTTGGTTAGGTTTGGTTAGGTTTGGTTAGGTTTGGTTAGGTTAGGTTAGTTTAGGTTTGGTTTGGTTTGGTTTGGTTCCAATAATTCGTTGTCACCTTTTCCAAAATATGCTCCTTTTAATTAGCTACCACCTTTTCCAAAATATTCTCCCTTTAAATAGCTACCACCTTTTCCAAAGCATTCTCCTATTAATTAGCTGCCACCTTTTCCAAAAGATTTTCCTATTAATTAGCTAACACCTTTTCCAAAATATTCTCCTTTTAATTAGCTAACACCTTTTCCAAAACATTCTCCTACTAATTAGCTGCCACATTTTCCAAAATATTCTCCTTTTAATTAGCTACCACCTTTTCCAAAATATTCTCCTTTTAATTAGCTAACACCTTTTCCAAAACATTCTCCTATTAATTAGCTGCCACCTTTTCAAAGTATTCTCCTATTAATTAGCTGCAACCTTTTCCAAAACATTCTCCTACTAATTAGCTGCCACATTTTCCAAAATATTCTCCTTTTAATTAGCTACCACCTTTTCTAAAATATTCTCCTATTAATTAGCTGCCACCTTTTCCAAAAGATTTTCCTATTAATTAGAAATATATTTAATGCAAAACCACACAGTATGTCTTCTTCCAGTTCAATAGAATTTTGGTCTTTTATTGAGGGTTTACGCTTGGACGTTGCTATTGCCTTGGGTCTGTTACATGACGAACAAAATGGCGTTGAAATTAAAGCCAAAAATTGTAAAAAATATTTCGAAAAGCAAAAAATTCTAAAAAATATGTGCGTGAAATATGATAAAGGGCTTGTAAGTTTGCAAAATTTTCTAAGCTGTGTCGCCAAAAAATGTGAAATGTGAAATAAACCAAACTACTTATATTTGAAACTTCTGTTATATATTTCTCAGAGGATTTTCGTTGGGGATTTTGTCTTCTTATAATGATTTGGGGGGATTTTGTCTTGTTATAATGATTTGGGGGGATTTTGTCTTGTTATAATGATTTGGGGGGATTTTGTCTTGTTATAATGATTTGGGGGGATTTTGTCTTGTTATAATGATTTGGGGGATTTTGTCTTGTCATAATGATTTGGGGGGATTTTGTCTTGTTATAATGATTTGGGGGGGTTTTGTCTTGTTATAATGATTTGGGGGGATTTTGTCCTACATTTGGGGGATTTTGTCGCATTGGGTTAAATGGGGGGATTTTGGTATACAATCGCGTTTAACAGAGCTCAGTGCTACCAGAAGTTCATTAAATTAGCCTAGGAAGTAACCAAAAGCGGGGTTTAGGACTCCCCTCTCTTGTGTAGTAATACTGAAGAAGGGCGACACATTCGCCACCTCGCGATAATTTTTCTCAGATCTCCGGTTTAGGTGCGACTCGTACGCCAAAATTTTCCCTATTGAGAGAGAAAAAACTATTGGCTGAAAATGAACAGGGTTGGGGGGAGGTGGATTTTGGAACAGTCAAGGTCATTCAGTTTTTTATGACTCTTCATAAACCTATTGAAAAAAATATTTAACGACCGTGCCCGTTCCTTTTTTAATTTTTTATAAAGCAAACAATCTACCCTTTAGAGATCCAGCGTTCATGTGCTGAAGAAGTCACGCCCCGCTCACGTCAAGAAAGACTTCCAAGAGAGGAGCTTGAGAATTCTAACAGCGTTAGGAAAGGGGGGAAAATTTAACCCCCTATCCATGGAGTTAGAAGGAGTTCTTTCCCCATCAGAGACGTACGCTATGCCAGCTATTGTAATTGTTTACTTCCTAGGCTAAGTTAATGGACTTCTGGTGCTACTGAACGGGTTTTTGTTTTTGGATTTTGACGCCACGCTGCTGAGCGCGGTCCTTAAGAAAATAGTCGGTTTTGGATAGCGTGACGTAAAACGCGTACTTCTCAGCTCGGTGAAAAAATGGTGAAATTATTATAAATAGCTTTTGCTGATTGTGATGGGACTACCTATTTCATTGCCGTGAAACCAGCTGATCACGTGAGAATTTTAAGAGATATGTTAGTCTTTCTAATTTTAATTATCAAAATTCTTCTTATTTATATCAATATGTTTTCATACAAGTTTTGTTAAGCCTTGATACCTTACACGCTTTGTTGCGCTACCGTCATTTTTAAAACACCGATGACTGGGGAAAAGTGTTCAGCAAAGCTGACGTCATTATGACTACATAGCTAACCGGTAAAAGTTTTCTAAAATCCGCTGTTTTGCTTGGTGAGCTCTGCTGAACGCAGCCTAAGATAGAGCTCATCAACTCAACGCATTGTCTGCTACGTTAAAAAAGGTGCCAAGTTGGCAACCACAATACAAGTATGCGTGAAAGACAGTTTCAAGTCTGATCTAAGAGAGCTGGGAAACCAAAACGTTTTGTTATATCATGTATAGTACGTTGGATAATATTCAAATTTTTTTGCTTAGAAACTTCAAATAAAACAAACTTTCGAATATTTGATAATCGGAAAACAGATAATGCATTTAGTAGAAGAAGCGTATAGTAAATTTTTCTTTTGACCCTTCCTTCAATGCGTTCTTACCAAAACTAGGGTATTTATTAAATCCGGAAACGTCAGCATTGACGTCCCTAATAATCGAACCAACTGAAACGAGACGAATGCTTTCCTCGCGGTGAGAACGTTATCGTCATCAATTAATACGTACATAGCGAAACACGGTGTCGTAATCTGGATATTTAGAAAATATCTGTAAGAACTTAAACGCAGTATGAAGGTAAAATATTATGTTAGCCCTGAAAATATATAGTTAAATAGAAAGATATGACAACCAAGAGTAAAACCAGGTTCACCCTGTGTTCATATTCCATTGCCGGAATGTGGCATTATCGCCTTTCTTGAGCTGGCGAAAGCCTTTTCAGCGATTATGCCTTTTTTACCCATGCAAGAACGCTTGGATAAGAAACTATTACGGAGCTGAAATCGTTACACCTCTAAGTCCCCCTGTCATCATTAGTTCGTAAGATATATTCCAAAAGTTTGTCACTGGTTACTGGTCACTAAATAGGAAGACGAACTGCAAAAGCGAGTGTAGTCAATTTTGGCGTCCTTCTCGAACTAGCTCTCAGTAAGTCTCAAGTATTACGAGGTATACTCAAGGAACATATCTTATAAACTAATGCTGTCATTGATATTAATAATCCACTTTTTGTAAATTTTTTCTAATTCGTACCAAAACCGTTATGAGGGCAGTTATAAATATGTTTATTCCTTTGAAGAGGCCTTGCTTCTTCAATAGTGCAATTTCCTTTTTCCTGATTTCAAGAACGATTCTGTGGAATGATCTCTCCCAGGCGTACAACTTCAGGACACGGATTCCATTCAAGATTTCACTCATCATTTTCATTCTCTTGTCCTTCAGTTTCATCAGCTCAATCTAATAAGCGAGATAATTAAAGAAACCATTGAGAGAAACTCTGCTGGTAGCGATATTGTTATGAAGCTCGTCAAGTTAACTGTCGTAATTCAACCCGCGATTTTCAAAGTATTTACAAGAAACCTTGCGGCGTACGATCTGCTCGTCACGATTTTAGGTACAAGAGTAAAAGCACGCTACCGCTAAACCATCCGCGTTTGCTGTACAGACTGTTAAAAAAGTCTTTGCGCGTTGCGTTTTTCGCACATAGTTTACTATATTTCAAAAACTATTCAAGCTAGCGCTCTGGAATAAAGTGCGTTATAAAAGTTTTGCATTTCTCTTTCATATTTTACCCGTTCCAAAGTTGTCCTTTGCATACTTATACCGGAAACCGGAAATGTCAAAATTATCAACTTTGAAAATATTGGATTCTCGAGGATATAAATGCGATTTTCGGAATCCTTGGGGTCGATTCATATTTGAAAAGTGTTCACCAAATTCAATTCGGATGAATAGGTCACGAGTAATCAGCCTTTATTCAAAATCTGGCAAACTTGGTTAGATTGGCGATAATTCATAATCGAGTATCGAATCTTTGTCGTAATAATGCTTGTTAGATGTTATGACACTTTATGCATATATATATGATTGGTCTTTTGGCGCAATACTTTGAAACAAATCAGACGTTCATTAAAGGGATGGTGAAGTGGAAAATAAAGTCATTTTTTATTAATTCTTCTATAAGACCAATCTGCATCGTGAAACATCCAGGAAATAACACCGAACGATTTTTAAACGACAATTAGTTTGAAATTTCATGGATAATTTTAAATAGGGATCTCCGACCAATCGCGTAGCGCCCCGCCTTTTTATCAACAATTTTCTCTTGGCACGCTCCGTGTTGAATAAATTTATCGCGAGACTTGAAAAAATTTGCACTATGTGACAATTGTGGCGCGAGACATGGAGTGTGCCACGAAAATTTTGTTAACGAAAAGGCACGGCGTTACGGGATTGGTCGGAGTTCCTTTTTTGAAATTATTCTTAAAATCTTAACCTAATTTGAATATTAAAATCAATGGGAGGTATTTCCTGAATTTTTCATTATGCATACTGGTAATCAATAAAAAAATCACTTTATTTTCCACTTCCCACTCCCTTTAAGAGAAAACTCGCGTCTTTTGAAGAGGAGAAGCGGTTTGAAAATTTTGTTATTTGGGCCATGATATCATAATATTTAGAACTCATATTAATTACGTCTAGGTCTTCAGCCCGATTCATTGCAGCCTAGAGAAAATCTCACTCGTGATGGCGTATGCGCTTCACGAGATCCCTTCAAATAGACATATTCGACTATTCCAAATAAGAAACAACTTCAGAGGAGAGGGCTTCTATGCTAGGAATGTTCGCTACGCGATTGAGCTTCGCTAAACGGAGCCTGAGGTTGGCTATAGCCTCCCCCGTTTAGCGCAAATTTGAGGCCAGGGATAGATTTAATTTTAGAAGTGGGAATAGAGAATAGAGTAATCTAGGAACGCGTCAAATTCCCGGACCCCCTTCCACGGAAAGGAGGGGTATGAAAGAAGAGGCGTGTCAAAGCGACAAAGGTAAAAAGGAACAACGTATTTTTTGCCGATCCCGTCAGTAACGTCAGCAAAACGTAGTTTAATTGAGCAATACGAAAATTTAAACTTTTCATCACGCGTTAGAGGAAGGGCTCTATACTGGGCAATGAGTCGGACTGAATTAAACACTAACCGTTCTCGAATCCTGCTTCTAAAATTAAATATATCTCTATTGAGGCTTAATAATAAAGCCGACCACAACCAAAGCATGGGCAAAGGCGTATTTCACAACTGACGTTCAAAGCTACCGATGGAAAAACCTAAAAATTAAATGAAAAAAAAAATTAATGCCGGTAAGAATGATCACAACTGAAAATAACAGCTAAAACGAACCCGAACTTGAAGTTGGCCTCTCTGCGCTGCTGGTCTGCTACTCCTTTCGTTTATTTTCTATGGCAAAAATACTAACTTTGGGAGGTATTGGGATATTAGGCCATTTGTGTTTTAAGACTTTTATTGTGAAGGAAAGATAACTAGCTTTTTAAAGAAATTTTGGATAACTATTAATATCATTATTGATAACTAGTTAAAAGTTGAAAAATATTTATAAAATTTGGACGAAAATTTTCAAATAACAAGACTTCCTTCGAGTTTCAAATTGAAGAATGCTCGTGTGCTTTATTGAACTATTTTATACAAACAAGACAGTCACTTTCAGCTTGAATTGTTGCTTGATATTTTAGTGGACATCCCCTAGCCCTTAAAGGGAGGATGAAGAGGACAATAAAGTGATTTTTTTTATCGATTCTTCTTCTAATTATAAGACCATTTTGCATAGTGAAACATCCAGGAAATACCGTCTGCGTTCTTGAACTATCTATTACAAACAAGACTGTCACTTTCAGTTTCAATTGTAGCTTAATATTTTACTTAACCTCCCGTAGCCCTTAAACACATTTTTAATCTTTTATTAAATGACAGAAATAAACGCTAAATCGGGTTCAAGTCGGGCCAATCCAAAGCGTTAATTCATTCGTTCTCCAAAAATATTGCAACGAGTCGGGACGTATGGGTTGGACAATTGTCCTGCTGAGCCTGAAACCATACACTAAAACAATGTTTTAAGTTAGTCAAGAATAACTATCAGGTGATTAATATTAATACCGGTCATGACGTGGGCTGGTTACTCATACGGAGAAAAAATACCAGCGAACAGGGCGCATCTCTATTTTTAATATTACAATGCTTTACCTCCTAATTTCATTAGAGTTTATGTCTGTCTTTTAGAATACGATTAAGAATGTGTTTAATGGGAGGGTGAAATGAAAAATCAAATAATTTTTTATCGATTCTTTTACTAATTTTAACACCATTCTGCATAGTGAAACATCCATAAAATATCTCCGAATGGTTTTGAAACTCCAATTAGGTTAAGATTTTACGGAAAATTTGAAAAAATGACCTCCGACCCATCGCGTAACGCCCTGCCTTCCTATTGACAAAATTCTCGGGCCGCTTCATGCCGAATGAAATTTATCGCGAGATTTAATAAAAGTTGCTTGCGATGTGACTATCGTGGCGCGAGATATAGAGCGTGGAACGGAAATTTTGTTAACAGGAAGGCAGGGCGTTAAGCTATTAGTCAGTGGTGCTTACTTCAAATTATCTTTAAATTCTGAACCTAATTTGAATTTTAAAATCATTCGGAGACTGTATTTCCTGGATGTTTCACTGTGCATATAATGGTCTCATAATAAGAAAAATCGATCAAAAAATCACTTTATTTTTCATCTTCATCCTTCCTTTAACGACTAGGGGATGTCCAATAAAGGCAACAATTGAAACTGAAAGTGACTGTCTTTTTTGTAAAAAATAGTTCAATAAAGCACTCGAACATTCAATTTGAAACTCAAAGGAAGTCTTGCTATTTAAATATTTTCGTCCAAATTTTATAAAAAAATTTCAACTTTTAACTAAATATTAAAATTTATTAAACAGGGTCGTTTTTTCTTTCCTACACAATAAAAGTCTTAAAAAGTTAAAACACAAATGGCCTAATATCCCAATATTTCCCAAAGTTAGTATTTTTGCCATAGAAAATAAAAGAAAGGAGTAGCAGACCAGCAGCGCAGAGAGGCCAACTTCAAGTGTTTACCGTTCGGGTTCGTTTTAGCTGTTAGCTGTTATTTTCAGTTGTGATCATTCTTACCGGCATTCATTTTTTTTTTCATTTAATTTTTAGGTTTTTCCATCGGTAGCTTTGAACGTCAGTTGTGAAATACGCCTTTGCCCATGCTTTGGTTGTGGTCGGCTTTATTATTAAGCCTCAATAGAGATATATTTAATTTTAGAAGCAGGATTCGAGAACGGTTAGTGTTTAATTCAGTCCGACTCATTGCCCAGTATAGAGCCCTTCCTCTAACGCGTGATGAAAAGTTTAAATTTTCGTATTGCTCAATTAAACTACGTTTTGCTGACGTTACTGACGGCATCGGCAAAAAATACGTTGTTCCTTTTTACCTTTGTCGCTTTGACACGCCTCTTCTTTCATACCCCTCCTTTCCGTGGAAGGGGGTCCGGGAATTTGACGCGTTCCTAGATTACTCTATTCTCTATTCCCACTTCTAAAATTAAATCTATCCCTGGCCTCACATTTGCGCTAAACGCGGGAGGCTATAGCCAACCTCAGGCTCCGTTTAGCGAAGCTCAATCGCGTAGCGAACATTCCTAGCATAGAAGCCCTCTCCTCTGAAGTTGTTTCTTATTTGGAATAGTCGAATATGTCTATTTGAAGGGATCTCGTGAAGCACATACGCCATCACGAATGAGATTTTCTCTAGGCTGCAATGAATCGGGCTGAAGACCTAGACGTAATTAATATGAGTTCTAAATATTATGATATCATGGCCCAAATAACAAAACTTTCAAACCGCTTCTCCTCTTCAAAAGACGCGAGTTTTCTCTTAAAGGGAGTAGGAAGTGGAAAATAAAGTGATTTTTTATTGATTCTTCTACCAGTATGCATAATGAAAAATTCAGGAAATACCTCCCATTGATTTTAATATTCAAATTAGGTTAAGATTTTAAGAATAATTTCAAAAAAGGAACTCCGACCAATCCCGTAACGCCGTGCCTTTTCGTTAACAAAATTTTCGTGGCACACTCCACGTCTCGCGCCACAATTGTCACATAGTGCAAATTTTTTCAAGTCTCGCGATAAATTTATTCAACACGGAGCGTGCCAAGAGAAAATTGTTGATAAAAAGGCGGGGCGCTACGCGATTGGTCGGAGATCCCTATTTAAAATTATCCATGAAATTTCAAACTAATTGTCGTTTAAAAATCGTTCGGTGTTATTTCCTGGATGTTTCACGATGCAGATTGGTCTTATAGAAGAATTAATAAAAAATGACTTTATTTTCCACTTCACCATCCCTTTAATGAACGTCTGATTTGTTTCAAAGTATTGCGCCAAAAGACCAATCATATATATATGCATAAAGTGTCATAACATCTAACAAGCATTATTACGACAAAGATTCGATACTCGATTATGAATTATCGCCAATCTAACCAAGTTTGCCAGATTTTGAATAAAGGCTGATTACTCGTGACCTATTCATCCGAATTGAATTTGGTGAACACTTTTCAAATATGAATCGACCCCAAGGATTCCGAAAATCGCATTTATATCCTCGAGAATCCAATATTTTCAAAGTTGATAATTTTGACATTTCCGGTTTCCGGTATAAGTATGCAAAGGACAACTTTGGAACGGGTAAAATATGAAAGAGAAATGCAAAACTTTTATAACGCACTTTATTCCAGAGCGCTAACTTGAATAGTTTTTGAAATATAGTAAAATATGTGCGAAAAACGCAACGCGCAAAGACTTTTTTAACAGTCTGTACCGGGAAGAAGTGGAAAAGGAGAGGTATTGTTCGGGCTTATTTGACTGATAAGTGTAAATCCTAATTCCCACATCTAGAGGAAAGGAAAAATTGGTTATCGTTTATCACTCGACCACTTGAGGCGTCAGATTTCAAACTACGAATCCTTTGACTGTTGCTCAATCAGTACTATGACTTTTTAAAATTAATACACTCAGTATTGGAGAGAGGGCCCAAATAAATCTGAATAAGCAAACCGTAATCTACGTGACAAAAAGGAATAAAATTAACCCCCTCTCTCTCTCAGTTTCGGATCGCGCTGTTAAATACTATAGTTTACCCCACGTACAATAACTCTCTTTATCTACTCCTCCCTGGCTGTTGAAACCAAGTTTTCTTTCCCTACTGTAGGGAGTGAGGGGAGAATCTAAAACAAAACGATTTCGAGCCTATAAATGAGTTTATTCGAATGCTCGTAAAAACCTCTATAGTGTCTTGGGATTTTTCTGGCTTCTCGTGTCATAATCCACCATCATAGAAACATTTCAAAGTCCTTCGTCCTCTATACAAAATCCCCTACTCTTTGGACAAAAAACCGACAGTCTGGACAAAATCTCCCCTCTCTCTGGAAAAAAACCTAGTCTCTAGATAAAAGCCCTCACTTTCTGGACAAAATTTCCCCACTCTCTAGATAAATCCCAGGCTATAACTCCCATCAAAGAGAAGGTAAAATAGTGGGTAAAACATCAATGTAACCTAAGGCATCAGCGATCCGGTGGTGTAATCGAGAAGGCTTTGAATTGCGGAGAGAAGGATGGTGAGTTCAGATCCCCGAAAGTGCGTTGAATAAATTTGTCGTATTTTTAAGTTTTTCGTTCAGTATCACTATAGTTTCAAGTGGTATGAGTGGGCTGAAATTTTAATGAGTGATAAGCGTAAATAATGCAAAAAAAATTCTATCATCTATTTGTATTGACGTAATTTCAGGTGGGATATTCTATGGATATGTTTCACAATGCTATAGAACTTAAAATTACCCGAAAATTTCAATAAAAATCCATTTATTTTGCTTCTTCCCATCCCTTTAAGAATTCATAATTTTTAAACATTTGTCGCAAACACATTTTTGGGGGAATTTGTCCCGTGGCTTGTGGTTTTTTATCCCAGACATCTCTTTCGTGTGATATTGTCTGGGTCTTGTGGACCATATGAGAGGAGATTATGTCCTATTTTTCGCTCTGAGGATTATGTGCTCCATTCTTATAATTTAATTTCCAAAGAGTGGCGCGTGCAGGTACGGAAGGAAAGAATCTTCCATCTCGTGTTTTTATTTTTGCACATAACATCTAGATGGCGTTTGCAAAAATGTTACTCTTACCCCTCGAGCACCATCGGGTGGTCAACCTGGTGGTGCAGAGCAAAAGGCCTTGTCGTGGCGGAGGGGACCCGAGTTCGGTGTGCCGGTTAGGATGGTTCCTTGGGTTCGCCCTTGTTCGGGCCTTTCCCTGCCCCGTTCCGCGAACGTTTATCTCGGCCCGCCCGGATGTTGCTATGGCTCATCCCCAGCTTTTGGCAACCCTCTGGAGGTCGCGGATACACTTTCAGACCGTATGGGACTGCTGTGCTCGGAGGGAAATCCTCCGTCCCCTCGAGCCTTCTGCTGCCTTAGTCCATCTCTGTCGCCGACCACCTCCTGGCTGGGCTCGCCGCTGACGGTGTCCTGCCTCAGTCACCTGCTCAAGAGGCGTTGCCGGGCCCACTGGCCGCACCCGTGTGCCTTGACGGCGGTTCCGCAGGTACATAAGGGAATATGATGGACGACAATTGTGGGGGGGGCGCTGATAAGGCCCCCCAGCTAGGTGCAGCGCCTAATCAAATGTTCTGGCTTTATACGGAAAATTTGACGAGGGAAAAACCACTCTGTAATAAAGTCTTTCTGAGGGTGTACGATGGGAAGCGTATTACGCGGTATAACGCGGAAATACACTCGGGAAAACTTTTTACAGTTTCTATGGCAATATTAGAACGGATTGTAGGCATATCGCCCGAATTTACGGCATTAAAACCTCCAAAGAGCTATAACCGGGGGAATACGCTAGTGCCTGATCCCTGGAAAGACGTGCGGTGCTCGCGACATGCGGTTTTGCTGACGCTCGCCTAGGCGCCTCGCTATTATGTATTTTCAGCTTGAGAGGTTACTGAGAACCAACGAAGGAGATATCGCCGCTCTAACCCCCCCCCCCCCACCCCCGCTGCTAGGGGAATCATATATTATGTACGTAGGGAACCTAGTATTTTCAGCTTAAGATGATCCTGAGAATAAAGGAAGGGGAGATTGCCGCTCTAAGCAGCGCTCGCTAACATGGGAACATTTACTATGTACGAAGAACCTTGTATTTTCATTGCCGATTGAATAGCGGTGAGCGGCCTCAGTGTGGTTTAGTTAGCAAAGGCTTAAAGCCGATCGAATGATCGGGGATTCGTGCCGGGAACTTATCATGAGAAATTTAAATTAAAGAATAACTTAATATATTTTCCAGTTGATAATTGTTTCACATTTATATTTTAGTTTCATTGATTTAAAAAAAATGGTATTGGCATCGGTTAATTTAAGATATTGGCCAATTGATCATCACCATAAGCATATCATACCACCCGTAAGCGTGAATCCGATGGAATTTAGCCACAGGCATTATCTGGGTAAAATTCGCGACACGGGTCTTCCTGGTGGCACAAAAAGGAAACGTTTTTCAAATGGCGCAAGGGATGCTACCGGAACTTCCGGAAGCTTGGACACAAATACAAGGATTAATATATATCTTATTCTTACCTATTATATGCTCTACCTACATTAATACTTGTAATCATAACAAACATTTCAAACCGTGGATTTCTATGTTCACGTCATCGCTTATGATCGGGAAGGGGGAGGCATGCAAAGTTAATGTTTATTTAAATTTTATTTATTCATCTATTTATTCGGATGGGAGATTACACCGAATTTTTATAACAGTTTAAGTGGCCAATATAAAACTTCTTCCAAAGGCTTAGCGCGAAATTGAGGCATGCGGTAACCTACTCTTTTATCCTATTCTTCCGAAACCATATGTACTGTGTAAACTTATCCCTATCATTTTTATTTTGCACACGACATCTAGATGGCGTTTTCAAAATATTACTCTATACGGAAAATTTGACGAGGGAGAAGCCACTCTGTAATAAAGTCTTTCTGAGGGTGTAAGATGGGAAGCGTATAACGCCATTTCACGCGGAAATACACTCGGGATTACTTTTTACAGTTTTTATTTCAATATTAGAACGGATTAAAGGCATATCGCCCGAATTTACGGCATTAAAACTTCCAAAGAGGTAATACCGGGGGAATACGCCAGTGGCTGATCCCTCGGACGAGGTTGTTCGCTTTTCAACTCTTTCGAGCGATGTTCGGGGCTCGCGAAGTTCGCCTAGGCGCCTCGCTATCACGGCGATTCGATATTATCAGAAGTCCATTAAATTAGCCTAGGAAGTAAACAATTACAATAGCTGGCATAGCGTACGTCTCTGATGGGGAAAGAACTCCTTCTAACTCCATGGATAGGGGGTTAAATTTTTCCCCCTTTCCTAACGCTGTTAGAATTCTCGAACTCCTCTCTTGGAAGTCTTTCTTGACGTGAGCGGGGCGTGACTTCTTCAGCACATGAACGCTGGATCTCTAAAGGGTAGATTGTTTGCTTTATAAAAAATTAAAAAAGGAACGGGCACGGTCGTTAAATATTTTTTTCAATAGGTTTATGAAGAGTCATAAAAAACTGAATGACCTTGACTGTTCCAGAATCCACCTCCCCCAACCCTGTTCATTTTCAGCCAATAGTTTTTTCTCTCTCAATAGGGAAAATTTTGGCGTACGAGTCGCACCTAAACCGGAGATCTGAGAAAAATTATCGCGAGGTGGCGAATGTGTCGCCCTTCTTCAGTATTACTACACAAGAGAGGGGAGTCCTAAACCCCGCTTTTGGTTACTTCCTAGGCTAATTTAATGGACTTCTGATATTATGCACGTAGGTAACCTCGTATTTTAAGCTTAAGATGATACTGAGTGGAGATTGCAGCTGTGAAGAACCGCGCGCTATTAGGGGCAGTGATGGGCACTATCATATCTTTTTTGAATCTGATACTTTATTTGATAGTTGGAAAAAAATCTAGCTATCATTTGACCGATTTTGATAGTGATAGATCAACCTAAATGATAGGCATGAAAAAATTGAGTTTGAAAGTTCCGATTCGTAAGGAATTTTTTTTGATACTTTTCCTGATTCATTAGTTTTTAAGAATATTTAATTTGATTTAAATTTGATAGGTATCGCTACCTATTAAAAATATTTGAAAGCAAAAATTATATTTCTAATATATTTAATAAAATTTTAGTGAATTCCTTCCTTCCCTCTTCCCGGTATACAGCAGCAGTAGGTCGAGGGCAAGGCTGAACTAGAATTGGGTTTCTCCCTTCTACGGAGAGCTTTAACACCTCACCCTCGCATATTTTACAATGAGCTCGTCCAGTTCAGTAGTTTTCTAACTCTCATCACCCCTCGGTCTGGTCCCCTCCCACGGTCCCACCCTCCCGGTGTGAACGAAAGTTTCAAGCGATGGACAATATGCCGAAGGAATGAAAGGCTGTAACTCCTCAGTTATTTTGAAGCTGTCCCTTTTCGCGGTATTTCTCCCTCCGAAGCTGGCCTGCAGATTCATTGGATTGTTTCCGCGAATCGGCTTATTTATTCTAGTGATCAGTGAAAAGAAATTACACATAAAATTAATCGGAAATTTCGCGGTAGTAACTAAGCTCCTTCTGTTATCTATTTCATCACGGGAACTTGTAAAAACCTATCCTTTTAGTCATCGGCTTGGCTTGAACACGTGACTTTTTTTAAGTTGCGTTTGATTCTTTAATGTGTTTAGTATGATATTGAGACGGTGAGAGTTCGCCATTTGACAGGTATAAAAATTGATTGGTGCAAAACTAAAATATTTTTATAGGTATAAAAATTGATAGGTGCAAAATCCAAAATATTTTGATAGGTAAAAAATTGATAGGTGCGAAATCCAAAATATTTCGATAGGAAAAAAATTGATAGGGGCGAAATCCAAAATATTTTGATAGGTAAAAAATTGATAGGGGCGAAAACCAAAATATTTTGATAGGTAAAAAATTGATAGGGGCGAAAACCAAAATATTTTGATAGGTAAAAAATTGATAGGGGCGAAAACCAAAATATTTTGATAGGTAAAAAATTGATAGGGGCGAAAACAAAAATATTTTGATAGGTAAAAAATTGATAGGGGCGAAAGCAAAAATATTTTGATAGGTAAAAAGATATATCGAAATAAATGTGCCCAACACTGATTAGGGGCGCCTCAGCAGCAGCTTTATCGGGAGACGGGAGTCTATAGTAATGTACGCGGGAAGCTAATATTTTCAGTCGGCAGCTCTAAGCCTTTGCTTAACTGAATTTTCTACTTTGATTTAAATATTAATTTTTTAAGCTAAGTATAATTTTTGTGATCTAAGTGAGACCATTTTTGTTCGTAATATATTCTTTTACTAATAGCTCAAGTGTTGTTTATTTACTACTTGAAGTTCCGATATAATTTTATAAACAGATTAGCATCATTAGCCGAGCCGATATTGTATATTAACGGATGTCAATCTCCCTAGATACACCTCTCATTAAATTTTTGGACATTTAAGTATAATTTTTGTGGTCTAAGTGAGACCATTTTTGTTCGTAATATATTATTTTACTAATAGCTCCTTAGAAGATTGCGTTTAGTGAGGAATTTTAGCTTGACCATTGCAAGCAAAACTCTGAGGCCATTGCCCAACGTTCAGTGAGCCGCTTCGTCACATTATCTTATTACAATATCACATATAATGATAAGTTTAAGCACGGATATCCTGTTGAGATTGTTTTAAAGTTCCTAACTCTCGATTTTGAAGTTATATACGGTCTAGTGACACTTGAAGTTCCGATTTAATGTTATAAACAGACTAGGATCGTTAGCCGATATCGTAAATTAATCGATGTCAATATCAAAGCTTAACTGAAACACGGATACCAATTTTTTTAACTCATTAATCTAAAATAAAAATATAATCTTTCATATTTAAAAAAATATTCAGGTAGTATTTATAAAATATTAATTAAAAGACGTAGTAATTGTCTAGATTAGTAAAATCCATTATCGGTAAGTGTACTCATACAAATGGCCATTTGATTAAAGTTCCTTTATAGAAACTAGTTCAAAAGAAACGAAAATTATATTTATATTTCTCCTTTATTATCACAAAACGTTAACCTTTCTATTTTGGAATAGAAAAACTTCGGGAATTATGCAAAGAAGCTGCCAATTTTGGTGTCAGAAAATAATAAAATTCATCATCTTTTGAAACTTAACCTGAGAAATTTAAATTAAAGAATAGCTTGATATCTTTTCCAGTGGGTAATTGTTTGATATTGATATTTTCGTTTCATTGATTTTAAATAAATTGGTATTGACATCGGTTAATTTACGATATTGGCCAATTGATCATGACTAATAGTTTAAATAATTTCAATTAAACGGTTCAAAACCTTCAGGAAAAGCTTAGTTTTATAATGAATAAAATTCTAATTTTAAAGTAATAAATTAATTTATCGTAGGTAATTAATTTACTGCCTTAGTGTTATTTATGCTGAAATAAAATTATGCAATGAAAGAGGAAGTGACGTACATTTGCGTGTTTCGCGGGAGATTCAAATGTCGAATTGGTTTAAAGAAATAAGAGAATAATTTGAGATGGTGAAATGTTTGGCGGGAGATTCAAATGTCGATTTGGATTAAAGAAATAAGAGAATAATTTGAGATGGTGAAATGTTTGGCGGGAGATTCAAATGTCGATTTGGATTTGGGTTAGAGAATAAGGTTTTAAGCTCTCTTTCCTTATGAAACCAAACCTAATGTTTACATTTGGATTTGGGTATTTAATCATTGAAATTTTTAGAGAATAGTGTCCCTGGATACATTTCAAGTGTTCTGCTTATTTCCGCTCTCGCGAATTTCCAGGAGGCTCAAAGTATTTGACTTATTTCCGCCCCTTTTCAACCTTGTCTTGCTGTGATTTATTTCGTCGGTTTTATTTTAAGCAGGGACAGAAGTAAGATAACTTTGAGACACTTATAGGGGTCACTGCCTCACTGGACCAATGTCCTATAAATTGATTGGGTGTGCAAAATGTTCTGGTTGCTGGACCAGCTTGTTTTCTATTTTGAACAAAAATTCAAGATTATTTACGCTTAATAAACTTATAATAACAACTATACTCCGAATACCGCCGCCATCCAGACGAGTCGAGACGACTGTTTAGATTGCCAAGTTAAAAGATAGTAGGGGCCCAGTAGGGGGATACTGGAATTGCTTCGATTCCCCTCGAGGTGGCGTAGGACCTCAAATCTCTCTCTGGCGCTATTGTACAATGGTGATTAACCGTGGTCGTGTTGTGAACTCACGCTTACGGGTGGTATGATATGCTTATGCCATCACTAATAGTTTAAATCATTTCAATTAAACTTTTTCAAAACCCTTAGGAGCGCCTAGTTTTGAAATGAGTAAAATTCTAATTTTAAATTTATAAATTAATTTATCGTAGATAATTATTTTATTGCCATAGTGTAATTCATGCTGAAATAAAATTACGAAATGAAAGAGGAAGTGATGTACATTTGGGATAGGTAAATGTTTGGCGGGAGATTCAAATGCCAATTTGGATTTGGGTTAGAGAAATAAGAGAATACGGTTTTAAGCACCATCTCCATATGGAACCAACCCTATTGATTAGATTTGGATTTGGGGTCCTAATCATATAAATTTTTAGAGAATAGTGTCCCTGGAAACCTTGGAAGTGTTTTGCTTATTTCCGCTCTCACGGATTTAATGGAGGCTGGAAGTATTTGGCTTATTGCCGCCCCTTATCGCCTTTTTCTAACTTTGAGTTATTATGTCGGTTATCTTTCAAGCAGGAACAGAAATTATATTACTTTGAAACACCTATAGCTAGGGAGGGTCACTGCCTCAATGGTCCAATGTCCTATAAATTGATTAGGTGTGCCCGGACCAACCTTGTTTTTCCCCGCCTGCTTTTCTGAATTGGCTTATAATAACTCGCTGTTAACATTTCTTTGAAGTGTTCTGCTAGAGATGGTTGATCATTTATGCATGTGGCCCCGATTACGGTCTAGTGGTGTTTTAGTTGGATAACATTTACCTGCAATTCCTTGTATTTCTTGGTGCTGAGATAGTTCAGTGGAAGAAGAACGAGAATAGGTACGACGCCAGCAAAGGCTGAATATCCCAGTTCTCGATACATGAAGGCGAAACACAGTACTGTTTGTACTGGGACCGACCACAAGAGGCCCAGTTGCGGCGACAGAATTTGGAATCTGTTCGTGTCGACGTACATCGTGTTCAGTATTTCGCCCATGGTCAGGTTTCGCCGATCGCTGCTTGTCAAGCGAAATGTCTGTTTCGACGAATCTCATTAATGAACTGGCGTCCCATTATCACGACAAACATTAACTTACTTTTTTGTACAGAACGTGCATGGTGGCGGATTTGAGTCTCAGTCCTAATTTGGTGTGAAAAATGGCGCTGCCTTCTTGCAACAGAGTTTGTGTAAGACTGGCCACACCGTAAAGGCAAGCGTAAAAGATCCCCTTCCACAAAGGATCATGACTCGTCGAGTAATCAATGATGGAACTGAAAACATAAGTATAAACTGGTTAAATCGTTCCAAAAATTCATTACAGCGCGACCAGCCATTTGCAATCTCAACGTCTGCTTAAATCAGTTTTGAATAATTTTCAGAGGATTGAAAATATTCCGTTTAAGACATCTGACCAGAAGTTTATGACTTCTTATCCTGGGAAGTATTGGACTCTAACCATATCCGGAACCATCTCTGTTAGCCAAGTTCTTATTAGGTCCGATCACCGTGCCACCTACGGCGCTTCTTTCATTTTGAGCTGGCAGGCTGATTTGCGCGCCAGTAGCGGGAAAGTAACGAAACTTTAAGGTGTGTCCTGTGGTTTGAGGTAACGAATCAGAAACGGTCACAAGAACAGCTGTTAATAGAGTTTGCTAGAAATTCCGGTCAAACTAGTGTGGGGTCCTAGGCCCACGGATTGTAATGGATTTTCATAGAGTTCTAGACAGACGGCTTTTCAACGATTGGCGCTGAAGAAGTTTTGAACACGCCCCACAGTTTGAGTGCCACAGCCTCTCGGCGTGGGATTTTTTCAGTAGATTAGATAGTTTTCCTCGTGGGGAGGAAACTTTCGACCCACTTTTACAATGGCCATAGGCAATTTTGACTAGCAGGGATGGATACTATATAAAGCCTTAGTGTCCAATACTTCCCAGGATAAGAAGTCATTAACTTCTGATCTGACCCACAGAAAATGTTTCTGCTCAGTTAGAGCTTCAATATGAGCAAAGAATCAAAGGAACTTCATTTTACGCTTATGGTGTACAGCATGTACAATATTGAATTTTTATTTTATTTTAATGTTATCTTTTGATTTCCCAGAATTTATCACTTATGATATTATGACGTTTATTAATGGTTTAAAAAATGAAACTTTTTACCCAGTCAAAAGGGCAGGACCGATAGACACTACGTCGGACAGAACTTGTAAGACCACTCCAGCAATCATGCAAGGCCCGACTGTCCTCAACAATGGCCAAGCGATTGACTCGCTTTGACATTTCGTTCCGTTTTGTACTTTCGAAAATATTTTCATTTCCATTTCATTGTCGTCACTTTTGGTCTTAGCTTGGGGCTTCCAGTGTTTTTCGAAAATGCGCGAGACTGTCAGCGCCCTCTCCGAGTCATTCAAGTCGTACACATCCGATGGCTGCAGATTATTCTTCCAACCTTTCCATAGGGCACTACAATTCGTTAACAATTGACAAGAAAACTTGAAAGTTAGCATTGAAATAAAATAAGCTGCCCAGAAATAACTTCTTCAAGCAATGGTAATATATAAGAACAGGAACAGAGTTACCTGGTAAGCCATGAATGAACCACGCGTGAACAAAACGATGCATCATCTTCCCTTGATTTCTTAATGTTTTAAAATAATTAAAATTTTGTTAAAGAAATTTAAAAGAAAAATGAAGTTTATGTGTTCCATAAGTATGACACTAAAGCGTTACCTACAGCTAAATGGAGATCGACAAGCAAGAAGGCAAAATCAACTAGAGCTCCTAATGACCAGTGTCGAACTTATCTATATCTATATAAATCAAAATCCTGACTGACTGACTGACAGACTGACTAATAATCAACGCTCAGCCCAAACCACTTGCCCTAGAAGGTTGAAAATTTGCAGGAATGTTTCTTATAAGTAGTAGGCGCGTACTAAGAAAAATCTTTCCAATCCGTCGCCATCTTAATAAATGGCGCCCAGAAATGTAAAACAATCTTCGCTATGCAACAAAGTCCGCGCATTTCAACCAATTTTGCAAATACTTAGTATACTAGTTTCCATTAACCTATAGACGGACTAGATGGTCTTTTGGGTTCAATTTCTTGCCAACTTTTTAAAGGGAGGCCAAAAATTTAAAAACTGTGCTTTATGGAATAATGTCCGCGTGAAAAGTAATAAAAAAATGTCCCGACGGGTTGATGGGCAACGCCGAGTGCCTTCACTCCTAAGGTGCTACAAAAATATTAGTCATCAGTAAAATCTACCGAGCATTCTTTATATCATTTTGATGGCAGTTCTAATTACACGCGAGCAACGCCGCGGGTAACAGCTAGTATTACATAAACGACTTACAACAGAAATGATTGGAATATTACCATTTTGACTTCGATTGCTTTCGCATGTTTTTCGTAGTGCGGAGAGATGTCACTCAGTGTGTGTAATAAGAGAGTAGCTAAAACTATAGGGTAAATTACCGACTCAGTTACCAGGCCGAAATAGTCATCTTTGTCGTTCTGAAATATAACATGTTTTTATCTTTCCATAATACTATTTTTAAATGAAAACCTTCGCTTACTTGTAGATAATATTTGATAATGGTGGATCTCAGTGTGATAGTTTGCGTTAATGTTAATAGAAACCAAAATATTGTCAGGATTCCGGACAACACCGTGCCACCTCTTAGGCCGTATATTATGAGGAATAACGCCAAGATCTGCAACACGCGAGCTTAATTAATTCCATCAAAACTTTAGATATGGATTTTTTTTTAAATTTTCTTACATAGGTTCCAAATTGAAACACGACCGCCAAATTGCCAACGACTTCAAAATCGCTGTAGTACATTTGTTTTCCAAATTTTAAGACGCTAATTGCGGCCAGTAACAAAACCAAGAGCTGAAAACACAAAACAAAAGCTACGTTTTATGAACTTTTCTGACAAGACCGCGGTCATCCTGTGCATTTTGTGCCGTACATCGATGATCCTTGCTCAATAAGGACTTACGCTTTTCGTAATGGAAAGATGAGAACAATGGATGCCTCGCCGCTCCGACTTGGCGATCAAGGCAACTTCCAATGGTAGGAACAACCATAGTATGGCGCACGGCACCCAGACCAAGATGGTCTTTTGAAAACACGGAGTAAAATCCGGGTCATCCGTGTTCCATGTCAAATTGGCGTCCTTTCAAATACAATTACACTCTCCTAAACTCTCGCAAAACTCGTAATATTCGTACTTTAATTCAAAACTATGAATTTAGTAAATAAACATCACGTAACATACCCAAAATGGTGAATTACAAAAGTCATCCATTATGAAGGAACCCATTTAAAGGTGAATAAATCTAACTTTCAGCAATTTTTTTTACAGACTAGTCTAACTAATACTTTCAACGTTTCACAGTAAACCGTTCTGGTGATGTTTCAAACCCCTACACTAAAAGACCTTGATCGAGACTCGCTCGCAAAACGCAACTATACTATACTATTATATCGAATTCGTCTACATTAGACCTGAATATCAAAATACCAGACGTCAGGCGATAAAATTTATCTTTTGTGAACTGTAAATTTTGTATTTATAATAATCTTTCCACCACTGATTACAGACCATATTTCTAGAGCTATATCTATCCTTGTAAAAGATTGTGTAATCCTTAAGAATTCACTCAAATTTGACGTCACACACGATAGGTTTAAATCTCAAATTGCAAAGAAGAAAATCATGCCAAGGCTGTAACGAATGCGTAGCTCTTCTAAAACCAAATCTGAGGGAAGATAATCAGTCATAGATGTAACAATTAAGCTTATCGGAGGTGACTTATTTTTAACCCATACTTTGGGGGCCCCATTTTTGCGTTAGTCCGTCGGAACCTACTGCGGGCAAAGGCTAATTTACGCCTGTCCAGATAGCCTTTGTTAAATGATTTTTTGCGTTTGTATGATTTTTTGTAAAATAATGTTGAATAAGAAATCAATGTAACCTCTAAACTAAATTAATTTAAATGTATTTCTATTGAAACTTTACTTTAAAGTGTAACTGCATTACAATTTTATATTCCCTTACCTATAAAGATATTTTTTTTTACCTCTTTCAATACCAAGCAAAACGCCCCTCGGTACTTTCCCATCTTCTTGGAGGGTCCCATGGCTCATCGGTTAGTAGTGGAAAGTTTCTAAAAACACTTCGTGAAGCCTCTCTTCAGTCCTTTTCATGACCATATAAGGTAAATTTTGGAGGCACAAGAAGCTACTGACCAATGAGAAATGGGCCTCCCTTTTTTGAAAATATCTTGGAACTCTAGGAGAGAAATCCTCGTTTTAAAAGACGAGTAGTTGCAAACTTTCGCTAGATCTGTAAACTTCGGGAAACCTCTCTCTCTCCTCCCTCCTAAGGGACCTATCACGGGATGGGCGAATTTATAGAACCTTTTTTGTAACTCGTTGAAACTTTAATTACCTTAATAAACTTTTTATATTAATAAACTTAATATTTTTGTTTTTATTTAAACTCGAGTCCATGAACATTTCACAGTAAATTATACGCCCAATCGAACCACCGAAGTAGGTTTAGTTTCTCGAGAAATAGCAAGAATAATTTTTACCATAAAATATGTGGGATTAAGATATTTAGTACCAACTTTCAGGAATTTTATTATTATATGGTTAACTGAGTAACTGCTTATTAATTGTAATAAGTTTAGCTTTCACTAGAAGTAAATCAACGGAAGTTTGGAATAATTTTTATGCGGTCAAGGCTTTATAACGTTAAGAGAGTATAAATCAAAAATGAAATTATTTTATAGGGTTAAAGCTTCATAAATTGAGTATAAAGTAAATCAGACCATCTTTCCTAAGGCTAGAACGGTTTCACAATGTAAAAGCAAGTATGAAACAAATCAAAAATTAGATTAAGTTTTTATTAATTATTAAAAATAAATCAAATAGTTTAGTTGTTAAATTATTTTATTTGATATTAGAGAAGTGAGTACAAAGTGAATGTCTTTAATTCAAAGGTAAAGGGAAAAACGTTACATAATTTGACTCATAAATCCTATTTAAATGTTAGATGAACTGACTTGTCGTAGTCCAAAATTGTGTTTATTCTGTGCGCAATGGTGATGATGGTAGAGTCGGAAAATTCTTCCCTGACGGTCTCTTGAATGAGATCATCGGTGTGCATGTCGACCGAAGCCGTCGCTTCGTCCAAGATGAGGATCTTGGTGTTCTACAACAAGGAACGAGCCAAACAGACCAACTGACGCTGCACGACGCTCAGATTCTGGCTTCCTTCGGCCACGGGATGATTCAGTCCCTGTTCGAGTGACGCCACGAAGGACTTCAGGTGCGAGTGTTCCAAGGTGGCCTTGTTGCCCGTAGGGATCCAGGTTGAATCTCAGCGTGCCCGAAAAGAGGACGGGCTCTTGGGGGATTATGGTCAGACACGATCTCAAATCGGACAAGCCTAATCCCTTCACCTCCACTCCGTCTATCACGATCTGACCACGTACCCCTTCTATGACGCGTCAGTGACGACTTTCCAGCGCATATCTGCCCGACTACGCTCACCTTTTCTCCGGCTTCATTCCTGACATCTATATCTCTCAAGAGCAAATCCAATCCCTCTCGGTATTTGGTGCTGTAGCCATGAAATACGATTTCTCCTCGTTGAGGCCAGTCAGATGGAGGTTGAGATTCTGGTTTCTTTGACTCGGACTCGGACTCCAAACGACAGTATTCATCAACTCTTTCTATAGAGACCATATTCAATTCCAATCCCGTAGTGGCAGCGGTAAAGACTTTCAGAGTTTGCAGAAGCTGTGATTTCAATATATTAAATTGGTACTTTATTTGTAGAAAATAAATTATGTTAAACGTGACTGAAAAGACTGTATATTTTGTTTTATTTAGAGTAAACACCACAGAAAGGGAGGCCGAGTTTCGTGACCTCAGGCTACGTCCGTTGTTACCTCTTGGTGCGAAATAAATAACCTAGGATTCCGGTCTACCTCCTTTGTGTTTGCTTCCTAACGTTTAATTAATAGAATGTCTATAGTGCATACACGTGCTTTCATGGATACTGCAAATACGTGCTAATGGGAACTAAAATAGCGTCGAATTGCTACCTTTGGCAGTACAAATCTCGTGGCATAAGCACGCTTTGGGTTTCAGCATGAAGGTTTGGTTTTAGAAGAAGTTATGAATTTTGCCTTTATATCTATTGACATGTGCAAAAATATCATAAAATTTCGTACTCGTGATAGAGGATTTTTTAGCATTGTTTACCCGTCCTTATGAGGTTATTGAGCTGTTCCTGATTTCCCCCGAGACCACTTTTATCATGCTTCAAACCCGCGTCTTTGTGTGAGGAGGCAGATAGAGTTCCAGAAACAATTCGCTATGCTATTTCACTATAAACTAAGTTAGTACTACGCTACCAGGTTGTAGTGGCAAAGTAATTTGATGGACGGCTGTATCGAAGCGGAATTTTTGGAAAGCAGTATATATATATTGATATATTTTGTTTATAGACCCGTTTGTAGGGTTGGCGCGGAGGGATGGGGAATGTGGGCCCGGTAGCAAGAATGTGAGTTTCATTTTCATGAGAAAAGGACACTATGTATAAAGGCTAGGTTGCTGTTATTAATTTATAGTTGTAGTTCTTCTCCTGATCCTGCCATGTGAAATGAAGTCGTTAACGGTTTAATCAGTTTTACGTGGTTCAACAGGACAGGAAAAGTGTGTTTGTTGCGCCGTAAGTATTTTTTAGATTATTTCTCTGATTAATTAATTTGCAATTTTAATTGGATTGAAATATCGGGCGTCTTTTAGACGGTAATTATTTGTTTGTTCTAAAATCTTGGGGATGTTTGAGGATTTGGATAATGAGTGAAGGATAATTGATCAAATTCCGAGAAATGTTACGGGTATTGTAGTTTAAAGGTTATAAGGTTGGTTACTGAACTTTTAGGACATGGATCAATTGGAAAGTTGTTGAAATTAGCGTCTGTAGGTATGTTATCTACATCTTATCATGTACATCTACGATGTGGGTATTAGTTTGGCCTGCCCCGATGTTGGCGCCGTCGTGAAGAGTACCGCCTTTTGGCAGTATGAAATTTTTCGTTCGTCATTGAAGGGAGGGTGAATGGGAGAGGATTTTGGTGAGGTGATATTTTCGTTCGTGTATCTTAAAAGGATGGGGATTATAATAGTAAGTTTAAGCAGTGCATTTAATTGTACTAGTAAGGTTAAGCATTGTGAATTGTGTTTTACTTTTGCTCGATATACTTCATTATCAGCGTCAGATTTAAACTCGAGAAATCCCATCCTATTCCACCACCCTAAAATGACAGATTAACTTTAGACAAAGGTTTGGTGTTAAGAAACATCGATTTTCTCGAAAACCATAAATCTCGAACGATAAAAGAAACAAGGACCAACGTAGAACAGTTCGACAATGGACTGGATGCGTACACACTTCATTGAATAGGTTTAGGAAGACGAGGAACTAAACTGAATAAGAATACCAAGGACGTTTGCAAGTCTATACAACCGCCAGAAACATTGCCTTCATAAATACAACGTGGCCACGTGGGGATATTTTGGCGCGAAATCGTCTTATCCCATAAGAGATTTTCAATATAACCAAATTTACCGTTCTAACAGCCGATTTAAAGGGAATCGTTTGCCAATATGTTGAATTGGAATTAGTTGTTTATTTCTATAATAAACTATCTCGTTATACGACGTATCTTTGGCTTATTCCACGCCACTCTATTCTTATTTATCCTTTATTTCATCTTTTATGACATCGTATTTCCGCTCCATACTTAACCATCCTTGTTTCTGTGCAACGGGGTAGCATTAACGATCCATTGTCTACTTTTAAATTTTAAATAAAAAGTATTAATACTATATTTATTGCAATATTATTATAAGAAACATAACAATATTAAGTGTAACAGTCAAGTTTGTGTTTGTTTGCTATTCTTGAGTCATAATACTTTTTAAAATCTCAGAGACAATTCTTTTATTTTGCCTTAGTAACAAGAAATTCATTGTTGAAACTCTTTTTAATTGGATTATGTCGTTGCTATCTCACTATGATAAAACCCGTCTGTTATAGTCTTATCTTATTTTAACCTTTTAAGGTAAGTTTCACCGCGTAACTAATCTCGCCTGATGTTATTCCACAATGAAGTGAAATTTTACAAGCTGATAAGGACTTTGAAAGATTAAATTAGTTCAGTCGTGTCCATAGCCTTAATAATAACGGAAATAAACGCTAAATTCAGAATGTTTAGTTTAATTGCTTATAATTAATTGAAATAGATATAGATCGTTCAGTAAGAACATTGTAATTGTAGTTAAAAGTTATTTTTATGTGAGCTGTTCATTCGCTAATCTGAAAGCGTAATTTTCAAGATTCCGGATATTGTTCGTGAAAAGGCTTAGGAAGATGAAAAGGTAGGTTTTAATTTAAATATTTGAAGCATTGTTAAAACTAACGACGTCATGTTTATACCTAGTTCTTAACCAATAGAAATTGTACTCCGTTAATGTCGGATGAAGAATTTGGATAGAATTACGCCACGTCATGTGAGTGATCTCATTACTATTTTAAATAAGTACATGTTTTTTCACTTTTAGTTTAGTTTTCAATGAATTTACATGTTTTTTTCTTCTTTTTTGTTGTGTGAAATTATAGCATAAGCTTGCCGTGTTTGTTTTTTGAGTCTCTGGGAAAATTAAGATATTCTACAATGGCAGGGCGAGGTAGGATAATTTATAATACGCTCTGAATGTATTTTCATAGTCCTTTAAGGGTCATAGTGCGAAAACTGTTGCTTACAATGGTGAGGGTAGGAATATCTCTCCACTTTCATTTAAGCAGAAGGGGATAATAGAAGGATGACACTCTGTATCCTCTTATTATTCCACACCCCGAGTCCGAAGAAGACAATCGTATTTTCAGGGAATTCTTCCGTGTTGCTATGACCATCTAACTTAAATGACCATGGTTCTATTTTAAATATTTTGAATATTGAATCTGGTTTCCATAACAGGGACAGTTTCAAACGCGGAAAATGAAATTGATAATTTAGCTCTTGAAAATGTCTCAGACAAATTAGCTGTCGAGGATTGCTTAGAATTCAGCAACGGAAAACTTCTCAACGACCTCAAAACTAAAACACCAAAAGAAACAAGGGCTAAAGAAAAACAGGTACCATTTTCGAAAGAAGATCAAGTGGAGTTAATTGTTAAATATATGCAAAAACATTTCAATATCCTGAATTCAAAATTCCCGGAAACGTTTCAAGGTTTGAATGAATACGTCTCAACATCAATTGTCAATTTATCCAACTCTATAAAAGATAACGAAAGACAGTTCATGGGAGTCCCATTACAATGCAGATTATTGGCGTCATATATGCTTCGTAACATTTCAAATGAACAATTCGCAATGATAGACAACGTATCGTTAGTGGATTTATACGAAAATTATATTGAAAGCAAAGTTGGAATTTACGACAACGAAAAATGTTCCCCGACGGACGGTAACGTAGCTGCGAACCATGTTCAAAAAAGTATGAAATCACAAATACTTAAGAAATACAGACAATACGCTCTTCAACTTTTGCTGTCTGAAAACGTATATGAAGAATTGAATTTCCCCGAACTTGAGGACGAAGAAGGTCTACTTGAGGATTCACTTTTAAAGGCAGGAGTTTATACCGGAAATCTGACGTTTAAGCATCGAACCTTTGCTGAATATTTCGTTGTGGATTACCTTTTGCACCTAGCTAAAATTATGGAAAAAAACGCAGGTGCCTGGAATAAATTGTTAATTTTGGCTCGAGAAATAATGTTAAAAGCGGAATTTATAGTGATTCGAACCTTCCTCGATTGTCTCATTCGAAACGGCAGAAATTCCGAGGGAACTGAGAAGATTTTACGAAGTTCAGTAGAATTTTTAGGTGAGAATTATCCCAAGAATCCAGCAGCTTGCCACAATGCCTCGAAAGAAACCGTTCTACACGTACTAATCCACGAAGGTCAACTTGATACACTATGCAACTTGATCGACATTTTATCCAAAGATAACCAACGTTTGTTAAAGTCTTTAGTTCAGTATCGGGAAAGACAAAACGAAAACGTTGAACGGTGGTATTCTGATGGCTCCGCTGGATTATTTTCGCCTTTGTACTTGGCTTGCCGGTTTGGTTATACTGAAATAGTCGAGAAGCTATTGGAAGCCGGAAGTGACGTCAATCCACTAGAGTGTGACAGATTTAGTCCATTGTATGTAGCATGTAAATTTAGTCTTATGCAGAATGGTGCTGATGTTGAAACAAGGCCTTATATAGGTAAGTTAAAATGTTTCTATTTGTTTCTGCATTCATTAAAATGCATAGTTTTTTCATCGGTAATTTATTTCTTGCCAAAATCAATAATACAGAAATTATCTCTTATATAGTTGGTTTTAAGACTAAACTATTTTATCTAGTGATTGTTTATACTAAATTTTATGTCGTTATATTTAAAGACACCAATATTTATATTAGGGATACCAAAAACAGCCTAATTTAACCGAAAACCGTTTTTCAAATCCGGACCACCACCTTTTCGGTTTTTTGATTCTTTGGTTTAAATCGAAACGGTTTTTTTTTGAGTTCACTATTCACGTTTCAGTCACTTGAATTTTATGCCCAGCAATCTGTAGTGACGCAGTGAGTCAGCGACGTCAGTTTAATTGCATGATTTCTGAAGGATAAAAAAAGCTGCAGTGTTTCGTTTCTCCCCACACTGCTAAGTGCTTCTGTTTTTGGTCAATTTTTTTTTATTTTTGGATCGGTTAAACGGGCCTTTTTTAAAAAACCAGTTAACCGAAAACTGGGTTTGGGGCAAGTTGATATTCCTAATTTAGATGCGACACGAGTAATCTTTATGGTTCCACGCTTACTAGAGTACTCAGTATTCGCTCACTTCTAACTTTTCTTACTTAGTGTAGACGAGGACAGAAATATTTTCAGTGTCACTTGTTATTTTTCGTGAAAACACAACTTCACTTCATATTCATAATTTATGGTTTCATATTTGCTTTAATCTCTCTCATGAAGTATTATTAACCGTTTAAAACGCAACGATTCCCCAACTAACTGTAAACTTGGGCAGGAGTTCATAATAAGTATGAAACCTGGAATACATAGATTTAGTACTTGGAATCTTTAAGAGGCCATAGACCCCACTTAAATATCTGATTGACTGTGAGGGGAAGCGCCAAAAACTTTTAAACCACCTGCTCCTCCTTCCTCGCGTCTCATTGGTTATGCGAATGTGTGGGACAGATCGAGATCATGATCTTTTAAGCTGTCGTCTGCATCAGTTTCGGCTCCGAAAGGGTCGGAAAGTGCGAGAACTTGGAACAGTTTGACGTTAACGACGTTTTTGAGGCGGAAATTTCTCTAACTGTAACTAAAGTCGACGATTTAGAAGTTAGTGTAGCTCGAAATTCAGTATTGAAAACGAATGCTATAATAATTTCGAGAAAAGATGACGTTGCCTCCCCTTAAACCATAAGCCTTTGTATAGGGATACTGATGTTTTGTTTTTGTATAACTTTGGTGAAGAGTGGAAGGAATTCAATTTTTACTCCACCCTGTGAGAATAGTAATATCGAGTTTTTAACGGAAAGCAAGTCTCGCCTTTTTTTTAGAAACGTAATCCTTGGTCTACTTGTTCAGACGACGTATCATGTTTTCATTCGGGTTCACCGCGCATAGGTCGCGGGAGTCGCGGCGCAGGTCGCAAAATACGTCAAATAAATTATGCATGACGTCAACGGTGAAGATTTCTACACCTCCTCCCCTTTCAGTTAGACACCCAGGCCCATAAAATGGCCTCTTAAGGATTCCAAGTAGTAAATCTATGTATTCCTGATGAAACACCGCCTAAGT